>NC_069730.1:12580152-13180152 GCF_027358585.1 Pangasianodon hypophthalmus | reverse complement strand
TTTGAGATTAATCGATGATTAAAAGCTATGATTTGAATGGGTTTTTAAAAATGCACGGTGCATTAAATTCAGTAAAATCCATAATTTTAATTTATGATTAATAATTATTAAATATTTTATTGTTATTAATATGAATCAATGCAAAACATAATAGTATTTATTTTATTAATAAATAATAAAGAAAATTCTTTGCACGCCTAAATATTATCGATTTTTATTATCGAATATTATTAAAAATATCGAAACATTGACTGACAGTTTTATGTCCTACTGGTGGGAGGGGGATCTCTGACCACGCCCACCTACATCCGCAACCGCATGCTACATATTATGACAAAATGGTTTCTATACACAATGGGCATTTTATAGAGATGGATAGACTAGAATCCATTAACCCACCTAGCAAACTGTAGTGGTAGGATGGTACATTCATGCGGTTTGCAGCAGATTTAAGAATAAAAATGAAAATATGATCAACTGGGTTCCACGCAGCATAAAAGCATGGTGCCTTCACGATTCCAAATGTGCGTCAACGTTCCCGACTTTTGCTATATTAGTCGTTTTGGAGGTTAATGATACGCAATTCTTTATAATATTTATATTTTATAAAAACACAGACATGTTAGGATACCGTGAAAGATGTCTAGCATTAGGTGTGCTCGTGCATCTTGGGAATTACGATTTCACAGGTTGAAAATAGTAACATCCGATGAGCACGTGAATGTAGCATCACACCATATACTAGCAGCAGGTTGGTTGTCATAGCTAAGATTACACCGGCTCAGGCGGTAATGCATTCTGGGAGTTTTTTTTTTAATCTACCTGGGCTTCTCCAGTACGCAGGGCTATCCCCATCGCTATGAGACCTGTCCGAAGCTCTGCCACGTCAACTTTCCCATCTTTATTGGTGTCTAGTTTTTCAAACAGCTCCTCGTAGTTTTTGCGGCTGGCCGCATCCCAGCACCGGCAGTCCTTCATGATAAATCCCCGCACAAGCGCAAGCATCCCTGCTGTCGGCTCGACAGACATGCGACGATTCTGCAAAGCCTGGTTAGCTTTACGACACGTATGGACATGTATTCACAAAAATACAGAGCACAACACTGTTTCTAAAATGCGACGGGCTTGCAACGAGCAATAAAACACCTAGCAATACAACCGTTTGATCCAGGGAAGTAAATATGAAGGCGGAATGGGACCACTATCTATAGGGGCGGGGCGATGCGGTAGCCACGCCCACTTCATGCATGTCAATATAGATGGAACCACGTTGCAGCGTTAAAGGGCAACTCCACTGAATTTCATGGAAAAAAATCTCTTATTATTCTAATATTTTGATCATTTCTGTCTAAACAAAAGTAATGTCCCGTAACTAGTGTATTGTACAAAAATGTTGGGGGTTGGTAGCCTGTCTTATTCATTCCCAAGCTTTCAAAACACACCTTTACTGGTCTACAAGATCTAAAAAAGCTGATCTACTACACACTAGTGAAAATCACCAAAATCAGGTCTCATAAACGGCCATAAAGTTTAGGAGTTAGGTAGTAGTAAGCGGTTTATCGGTAGATTATAAACGAGAAACCTGAGAAAATTGTGCGTTAAAATCCCATTTATAACATCTTAATAAAATAACTACAACCGATGCATTTATATTAAACTATAACTTGGTCTAGCAGCAGGTAGTGCTGCCTCATACCTCCAGGGTCCCCAGTTTGATCCTCAACTCAGATTACTGTGTGCATGTTCCCTTTGTGTCCACATAGGTTTCCTCTGGGTTCTCTGGTTTCTTCCGACTTCCCAAACACATGGAGCCATGATTTAAATATTATGCAGGTCAAGCTTTTCAGTTCACATTGCCCATGACACATTCACTCAATCCACACTGGCTGGTACATCATTCGTTCATTGGATTTTAAACTGAGCATTTAGTAAATGAGACCAACTGTAATGCTTCAGTAAGCTTTTAACCTTTAACTTCTCTTCAGCGCTCCATTGCCTTGCATTTTAATTCAATGCTGAGAGAAAACAAAGATGTGACAGACAACACAGCCTGTCTTATAGAGAACAACCAAAGACTTTCTGCCGTTAAGTTTTGTCAAGGGTACAAACACAGCAGGCTTTATGTAAGATCATGATCAGCTCAGAAATTTATGGACTCACTCATTTTGTGCTGTGAAAATGACATCATCTTCTACATCTTCAAATATACATCTTCATATAGTTTCTACTGGCAAATAAATAACATTAATTGTCTTTCTAGGGGTGATTGCCCATCACCAATGATTACATCAGGAGAGCTGGTGATGCAAATGGTGTTTGAACACAGGGGCCTTAGAACAGGAAAAATTGGCAGCTGGATAAAAACCAAGTCATCCCCTATGTGGCTCTCTATGTCCTAAATAAGTGCACTAAATAAGGCAGGTGCTTTGTAAAAATGTATTCTATGGCCTATCCAACGCACGAAATGTCCAATAAAGAAGAGTTATTTAGGATTCAGCTAGTATTTTGAGCAGGCACTCAAATCATCCCATAGTAGCCTATGATTTCAATATCAGATGTTTGATAAGGACAGGTGAAAAGCATATTACTTTTGCCAGCAGAGGGCAACATGCTAAACAGAAATAATAATAAACTAATTTTAAAAAAGTGGCAAAAAGCAAAGGGAGAACAGAAAAGCTAAAGAAAATGAAGATTAAGTTAAAAAGAAACTTTAACACTGTAAAACTACCACACACTACCTTGTCACTGCTGTACTGAGAATGATCAACTATACAAATAATATATCTGGTTAGTGGTGGTCTTTTTCTGTTGATGGGCAGAGTATTTGTTTGTGTTTGTTTGGGTGTGTGTGTGTGGAGGGTTAGCTACTATCCCAGCCTGACCTAGCTGGTCAGTTTTCCTATCAGCCTGATAGGGGTAATTGGTCTTCTAGCCTGACCAGGTAGAGCCAGCCTGTAAGCTTAAGCAGTCATTTAAAACCAGACCATCATACCAGACCATTCCAACCAGCCAGAACCAGTCTGGCGAGCTAGGACCAGCTTGACCAACCAGGCTGGTCAACACGATCAGTTAGAACCAGTCTGTAAGTGTTTAAATCTCATTTAAAATCATCAAACCAAAACAGTTTGACAAGTTAGAACCAACCTGTAAGCATCCAAAAAATTATCACTCCTTTAAAATTATCAAACCAAACCAGTCTGACCAGCTAGAACCAGCACATAGGTATCCAAACCACTTCTAAAATGATCAAACCAGACTAATTTGGACTAGCTAGTACCAGCATGTAAGTATGCAAAGCCCCTCTAAAACCAGCCCAGCCTAACCAGCTAGAAGCGGTCTGCCAAACTACAACTAGCCTGGACAACCAGGATCGTCAACCCAACTAGCTAGAACCAGCATGTAAGTCTTCAAAACCTCTCTAAAGCCATTAAATCAAACCAAGTGGACTAGCTAGAACCAGCATGTAAGTGTCCAAAAGCTCTCTAAAACCACCAAACCAGACCAAATCGACCAGCTAGAACCAGCATGTATGTGTCCAAATACTCTCTAAAACCATCAAACCAAACCAGTCTGAATGAGCAAGAACCAGTCTGACCTGTCTGTGTCCAAAATCCTTTAAAACCATCAAACCAAGTGGACTAGCTAGAACCAGCATGTATGTGTTCAAAACCTCTTTAAAACAATTAAACCAAACCAATTGGACTAATTGAACCAGTATGTAAGTATCCAAAACTCCTCAAAAACCATCAAACCAAACCTAGTGGACTAGCTAGAACCAGCATGTAAGTGTCCAAATCCTCTCTAGAACCATCAAGCCAAACCAGTCCGAATGAGCAAGAACCAGCCTGACTATCTAGAACCAATCTGACCTGTCTGTGTCCAAAACCCTCTAAAACCAAACCAAGTGGTCTAGCTAGAACCAGCATGTAAATGTTCAAAACCTAGCAAACCAAACCAAGTGGACTAGCTAGAACCGGAATCTAGTGTCCAAAACCCCTCGAAAACCATCAAACCAAACCAAGTGGACTAGCTAGAACCGGAATCTAGTGTCCAAAACCCCTTGAAAACCATCAAAACAGACCAAGTGGACTAACTAGAACTGGAATGTAGTGTCCAAAACCCCTTGAAAATCATCAAACCAAACCAAGTGGACTAGCTAGAACCAGCAAGAAAATGGCCAAATCGTCTCGAAAACCATCAAACCAAACCAAGTGGACTAGCTAGAACCAGCATATCAGTGTCCACTCACAACTCTCTAAAACCATCAAACAAAACCAGCCTGAATCAGCAAGAACCAGCCTGACTATCTAGAACCAATTTGACCTGTCTGGGTCCAAAACCCTCTAAAACCATCTTACTAAACCAACTTGGCCAGATGAGACTGATTACCAGTTAAAACCATCTAACCGTCCCAGTCTGCTTTTAGGTGTGAGTCTATCTACAACATGATAAGGTGTACATGATAAAGCGTATAGCATCTGAGTGTATAGAAGCTGGTTCTACTCAGGAATAGTAGTAGACATGACCAACATGTAGTATTTGTTGCGTTTTTCGTGTATGGCTGCGACTGATTCATTGTTACTGGTCAAAAATACACAGTAAAAAAAATGACTTCAGAATATTGTATCTCAAAACTCTGAATTTCAAGCCGTTCAAGTTTCAAACCGTACTCAATAATAGGTGATTACTCTGGTAACTAAACCGGATAGAGTTTAATTTGTGAAACACTGCCTCCCTCTTGTTTCTGTTGCTCGCGCGCTGCCGCTGAGCGTCACCTGCGCAGATGCTCGCGCTGCTCAGTCGTGCTCGAGCCTTTCAGATGTTCGCCGGCGTTTCCAGATCCGCCTCCATTTTAACAGCATACCGGCAAAAACACACGGATTAAGAAGAAAATTCGCCTGGATTCCGAGATTAGATTAAAATTGCAACGTTTTTTTTTTTTTTTTTTTCATCCTGGTTGCTTGGCGGTGTTGGATAAGAGAGACGCTTTTGTTTCCTGGAGGACATAGAGAACACGAAGTGATGCATTTTTAAACCGGCAGCAACATCCGCGATATCACTGCTCTATAACCCCAAAATGTGTACACTCATACTATTCAAATGACAAGATGAAATGAAAAATTAAAAACAATATTAACGCCATTCAGGTACAGTGTAATATCCTGGTGAAGTTACCGACTGAAGGAAGCCTGAGAGCAGGTAAGGATTAGGATTTATCATCTCTAAAGGAGGTATGGGGTGTCATTCTTCCGTTTTTATGACTACATTCGGGAAAACAACTCTGTTGTCAGATACATAATGAGATAACAATGTTTGGAGGCTGAGCTGGCCTTTGTTTGTGTTGTGTTGTGTTGATTGCGTGTGTTCACAGGTGACAGGTTTCCTGCCTGCATCACTGCTCTTTCAATTAAATCGACACATTATTGCGTCATTAAATGTCTATATATGTACATATTACGTCATTAAGTTTTAAAAGCCAGTAATAAAGAATTGCTCAGTTGTACACATGTAATACTCTGATGTTTATCCATTGGTTTTACTATGTGCAAAGAGATCAATCCCCTTTGTTTACTTATAAAAGAAAAATCCACCCTGAACAACTTGAATATTTATTATTATAATCAACATGGTTGGGGGAGGCTTATTGGGTAGCACACTTGCCTCGCATCTCTGAGGTTGGGGGCTCAATTCCAGCCTCCATGCCTCAGGGGTTTCCTCCGGGTTATCCATTTTCCTCCCCCAGTCCAAAGACATGCGTCGTATGCTGATTTGCATTTCTAAATTGTCCGTAGTGTGTGCGAATGTGTCCAGAGTGTCCAGATTCTGTCCAGAGTGTCCCCAGCCCTGTTCCCCGAGCTCCCTGAGTCAGGCTCCAGGGTCCCCCCGACCCTGTGTATGATAAGCAGTCCAGAAAATAGATGGATAATTAATTTTATGTGTGTGTTCATAACAATTTTATGTTAACAGCGTAGCACTCATTCCCATATGTTTAATGATGTCCAAGATTTATTTTGTAATGAAATTCTGAGATGACTAGGTTGATTTAAACTTCTTTCACAGACATGTTGGTCGATATTCACTTGGGTTCACCGTTCTGCTTATAGTAACCTGCTGATAGTGGCAAATTAGCTCTCGCTTTAATCTCTACTTAAAGTGACAGATGCAGCAGTGCTTTAATCCTTTAGTCTGTCCAGCTCTCTCACCTCCTCTTCTGTATTCCCTGCCTCAAACAGATTGGGTTACATATCTTCAACTTCAACTGACCGTTATCCCTTATGTTTGAGATCATTTTAACTGAACTAACAACGTGACTTCAGCACGGCAGACAACTGCTACGTTCTATGAAAAAAAAAAAAAACTAATTAGCTAAAGAAGGAAAACCACAATGAACGAAACCACTTTATCTATGTGATAAGTGTTGTGTGGTTGTCAGGTGGTTATTAGTGTGGTTGCCAGTCTTTGTACTGGTTGCATAGGAAGTATACACTCATGCTCAGTAGCCATAAAATGATTATTTCCTGATCATTGAATGCAGGTGTGCTCAGTATAGATCAGGCCTGAAACTACAGCTGCAAGGTATTAATAAACAAGCAGTGTTAACATTGATTTTTTGGTGCTGAGCAGAAAAATGAAGTGACAAAATGGGTGGAAAGCCAAGTATAATTCTAGAAAATTATGTTGGATTTTCACAATGAGAAATTGCAGTTAGAGTTTTTGGCAGTCAGAGAAGTGTAAGTGGCATCCTGAAGAAACAAAGGGAGAGTGGGTCAGTGAAGGACAAATAGATTGCTGGGAGAAAGACTATATGAGAGGACAGCATTTTTGTCAGAAAGAGCAAGCTCCTCAGAGTAAAGCAGAACTGACACTTGAGTACGTATTGCAAAGAAGTTTGAAAGAGGCTGGGATGATCAGTTGCAAGAAAACCAAAGCTTGGAAAATTAAACACAAATGGGATCGACAAGATTTTGATTGGTAACTGACTGAATCAGTGAAGGTGATGTTGAGTGAAGCTTCCAGGTTTATTCTCCAGAGAAGTGATAGATGAGTCTATGTGAGGAAGATGCTTGGAGAGGAGTTTAAAGCGGCTGGTGGGCCGTGAAGTATTTCAGTGGACCAAACTTGAAACAAATGCTGTATCAGAACTGTTAAACATATTTAAAAAAAAAATCCATAGTTCAGTAACTCTAAACATAAACCAGTGTAACTTCTGTAGCGGGCCAGAGACTAGCTACAGGGCTAGAGAAATCAATTTACAAAAAGGAGAGTTTTCACAGACACATATTTTTTCATTTTATTTACCCTCTCTGTTCTGATTTGCAAACTGACATGTATTTCATCTGTTCGCTGTCTGGGTTGCTAGCCAAAAGTGGTAATGTGAGGCACCACTATGAAACAAAACATAATCACTTCACATTGTCTGCATAAAATAACCATTAAAGGTTAAGCATTAAAATTGAACTGTTGTCACCATTCAGTGAAGATAGATTATGAATGTAAGTTGAATACTCCTAGTTTAAAGACATGTGCACTCAGGCACCTGTAAAGCATGGTCAGGTCGGGATTATGGTTTGGAGATGCATCATAGTAAAGGTGATGGATTTTTGACAAAGGTGGATATCTGAATGGCAATGTTTGCATTGACTAACTGGTGATTTGATGCCAGTTGTGATTAGATATTCCAACAAGACAGTGCAAGCTGCCAAAATGGGAGTGGTTTGCAGAGGTGGAATTTGAGGTTTTGAAATGGCCAGGACAGTCTCCTGACTTAAATCCTACTGGGAATTTGTGGGATTACATTGTTCAGAAGCAACATCCAAACACTATGGATAGTGTATGGAGAGCAGTGCAGATTGAATGGGAAGCAGTTCCTTTAGATTGCTTAAAAAACAATAAACCACTGAAAACCAATGTAATTTTGCATATATTTTTGTTATGTATTAGTCATTTTGGCAAAAAGGAATGCATTGTTCTGTTTGACTGCCAGTGTATATTTTAAAACTGCTTTATAAGCTTTCATAAATTAAACATGATTATATAAAAAAAGAGGCCAATTAAGAAATGCTTTCTCTCTCTTCTTAAACATACACTTATAGTTTAATATTTTGGGGGTATTTTCACAAACCTATCTATTATACAATTACCCCTTTGTATATACCCCATTGACCTTAACCTCAAGAAAATATTTAGGGTTTTATATATATATCCCACAAGTAAAAAAAAAAAAAAAAGTCAAATGTATCTGGGGACATTTGCTCCCCATAAAGAGATAAAAAACATGCCTCCCCCCCTCCTCTGTACACATATAGCCCAA
This sequence comes from Pangasianodon hypophthalmus, assembly GCF_027358585.1. Classification (NCBI taxonomy): domain Eukaryota; kingdom Metazoa; phylum Chordata; class Actinopteri; order Siluriformes; family Pangasiidae; genus Pangasianodon; species Pangasianodon hypophthalmus. The sequence goes on along the minus strand of NC_069730.1, from coordinate 13,171,841 downwards.
AGGCCATTTCTTGTGTGGGTGTGGCTATGTGTGTGTGTGGGGGTGTGTGTGTGTGTATTTGTGTGTAACGTGGCGGAGTTTGTGCCAAAATGTCAGTGTGTATTTGCATCTGTGTGTGAATCTGACATTCTCGCCTCTCAGAGGGCCACATTTAGAGAGCGCGTGACCCTTTCTGCTCATAAACATGCACGCACACATGTACAGACACCCACATACACTCACACACAATTACCAGAATTGTCTAACCCTGATACTTTAATTGGAGCAGGTCTAATTTGGCCCATTTAAAAATATTCCACATTAGAATCTCTCGGTAATGAGATTTTTTTTCCCTGTGTTTGTGTGTGTGTGTGTGTGTGTGTGTGCACGTGTGCACGCATATGTTCATGAGTTGATGACCCAAAATTAGAAATAGCCAGAGGGGAGTCTGCATTCTCATCCCAATGTCTTCAGCCTCTGCTTATTATTTTTCTCCATCCTGGGGTTTGAACACACCCCGTACACTGATGATGTCTGTGCACACAAGATCTATTTGTCTATATGTAGGCGAGACAAAGCATGTCAATGATGAGATGCAATTACTCAAGCTAAACTACCAGAACTAATTACAGAGACATGCTGGAGTTTTGTATTGGTTTCATATATCCACACACACATACACACACACACACAATTACTCAAACAAAGTCTTAGAAAGAGAGACTAGGGGGCTAGGTTATGCTTAACCAACCTGCAGGATAGCCACACAGAGACACTGGGTGCAACACACACAGAATGCTCTGATACTATAGGGATTATTGTACTGTTTGAGGAGTAATCAATAGTAACATAATAGTGGCATCTCAGAGAAGGGCTGGTGAGTGGGAACATATGAAAGAAGTAGCAACAGGCCGCTTCTGGCTCTTCTTTCTTTTTGAATGAAGATCATGGTCTTAATTTGGCTTACAGAGAAGTGGACGAGAAGAGGCGTAGTGTGTGTGCATGTGTATGTGACATAAATACTGTGTGCATGAAAGGTTATGCTTCCATTTAATTTATTTCAAGTTTAGTAGTTAAGCACAGATAACTGTTTACACACTGTATTGCAATATTCAGCACCCTTAGATCCATAGATGCATTGCAGTTCTGCACAGAAAGAATTTGCAGTGATGCTCAAAACATCATAATCAGAATTTTACATAGGCTTTTGCAGAAGTAAGGATTAAACCACAACATGGACTGTTGTTATAGGACACTAATCAATGATGGGATTGTTGTGATGTGGTTACAGTTACCACGTTGAAGTTGATTATATTCCTATACCAGCAGTTCTGAAAGTGTTTTATTCTACTTATAACACAGCAATTTGACAAGAATTACATTTTTTTAAACCTTATTAATGAACATTTCATACTTTCTGTCATTTCATACTCTTTATGTTGTGAAATGTCCATGAAGCAGGTTGGTTCCTGTTATCACTTACATTATAGCAGCTATAAATAGCTCCCTCATCAGCCTCACTTTTTACTACTGACTGTTACAAAGCACTGCCACTAGACCCTCAATCCATAAATGTCAAATAAACATCTCCTTACAGAAAGCTTCACTGTATTAAGGATTAGATGTTTTTCTCATCCCAGTGAATTACTGTGTATATAAAAAAAGTCTACAAAAGTCTGTTAAAATTGTAGTTTTTTTTGTGATGAGACCAAAAAAAAAAAAAAAAAAAAGAAGACCAAAAGTAATGTCATTGATGACAGGTGTATGATAGTTATTTTGGTAACTCAAAATTAAGATCTTAGGATTTTCTTGATATTTTCTTGGTTTCAGAACTTACAAAGCATGTACAGGATCTCATTGTTGAAAGGTATCAATCAGGAGAGGGGTACAAAAGAATTTTGAAAAACATTAGATGTACCATGGAACACAGTGAAGGCCATCATCAACAAGTGGAGAAAATGAGACACCACAGTGGCATGACCAAGAACAGGATGTCCCTCCAAAACTGACAAAAGGACAAGAAGGAAACTTATCAGGGAGACTGCCAGGAGACCTACAGCAGCATTAAAGGGGCTGCAGGAATATCTGGCAAGTACTGGTCACTCCTTGCATGTGACAAAAATCTCTTCTATTCTTTACATGTCTGGGCTACGGGGTAGGATGGCTAGACAAAGTACCCGAAATCAATTATGGTGTGATGAGCCCAAGGTAGAGCTTTATGGGCTTAATTCTAATAGATATGTTTAACACAAAAACAACACAGTGTATCACCCAAAGAACACCATACCCATGTTGAAGCATAGTGGTGGCAGCATCATGCTATGGAGCTGCTTCTCTTCAGCTGGGACTGGGGCTCTAGTCAAGACAGAGAGAATCATACATTGCTCCAAATACCATTCTATTTTGGCAAAAAACCTGCAGGCCTCTGTTAAACAGCTGAAGATGAAGAAAGATTTCACCTTCTAGCACGATAACAACGCAGAGCACAAATCCAAGTCAACAAAGGAATGGCTCTAGATGAAGAAGAACAATGTTGGCCCAGTCAGGTTATTGTAAGATTTTTCTTTTTCTTTTTTCCCCCCTAAAACATTTCTATTTGTTTTTCACTTGAATTTTGTTGGTTGCATGACATTAAATTTGGAAAAAGATCTGAAATGATTTATATTGCTTTCATTTTTATACATCACAGAAACCTGCAATTTTAACAGGGGTGTATAGATTTTTTTATCCATTGTAGTTGTTGAGATGCAGCAATAATCACAGCTTGGGATCTGAATCAAAAACAAATCGAATTGTGAGGAGCCTTGCAATTCCTGCTCCTAATCGCTCCAGCTGTATTCTATTCTGCGAGATAGCTGCCTAGGTAGGCAACATTTTGAAGCAGCATCTGCTCTTGACATAAAGGTTGTCTGTCTCTAAAGGCACCATTACAGTGAATTTGATGTCCTAGAATGTAATTAAAGGTTGGGCAATTGCAGCAAAATGGAAATTTTAAGTTCTGATATAGAACATATTCATATGTTGTGAGAAGGTAAATAATCTTAGAAAATGATTGAGCATTAAAACCCATGCAGATTGACCAAATATAAGGCAACATTGTACAAATGTAGCCTGGAAACTATCAAGTACATTTAACAGTAAATACACTTTTGTCAAACTGTTTATCAATACACAATTTTCTCCAACTATAATATAACTCAAGAATTGTTTTTGACTGAAAGCAGCAGCAACAATAGTGTATCATGCCTGGATGGCTGTAGTAACTGGGTGAACATCTGGTGATGGAAGATAAAGAAAAAAGTGTTCACCACCAACATCTAACTAATCAGCTAAGCCATCTGTGAATGACGCACTGGCCCCAGACAAATCCTACATTTTTGAACAATGCTTTGATCAAATTGAACTTCAGAGCCTCCATTTAGCCTGGGCTTAGGACAGCCTCCAAGGTTGTTCACTTTTGAAAGGAAGGATGCTCCCAGGACAAGGCAGCATCTCTACTTGTTTGTCAGTCTTGTTGCCTGTCAATTCATGAAGCCCATTATCTTGAACTAGCATTCAGGTTGTCTTGCTTAGGCTGTGTATGTGCATGTTAGGCTTTGGAAGGAGCACTGAAGGGAGTGGTATATAGGGTTGTGTTGCCATTTAACTATACAAAGTCAACAATTTGAAAAAACAAAGTGTCCAAACAGGAAATGCAAATATGTATGGCAGCTTGGGAAAATACTTCACCTGGTGAAATATTGCCATCTTTTTACTAACTTTCACACCCATATGTGGCCTTGGGCCTAGCCCAACCCTATTCCAGCATGACAATGCCCCTGTGCACAAAACGAGGTCCATGAAGACATGGTTTCAAAAGGTTGGTGTGGAAGAAGTTAAGTGACCTACACAGAGCCCTGACCTCAACCACAGTAATCACTTTTGGGATGAACTGAAACACTAACTGCATGCCAGGCCTCCTCACCACATATCAGTCCTTGATTTCACTAATGCTCGTATGGCTGTGTGGGCACAAATCCCCACAGCCATGCTCCAAAATCTAGTGGAAAGCCTTCCTAGAAGAATAGAGGTTATTATAAGAGCTAAGGGGGGGACTAAAACTAGAATGGGATGTTCAATTCTCAAATCTGATTGGTCTGAAGGTGTTGACTACTTTTCTATAACAGAATTTCTGATAGTAGTGCCAGCTGTAATTCAAATCACAGGTTTATATTAATGTGCTCGTACTAACACGTTATTGTTTCTATAGTAACAGCTCATTCACAGGGATTTGTATGGTGGATGCTTCACATAATCTAAGTATAAACAGATTAAAAAGCTGTTGTTATTTAACAAAGAAAATGTATTATCATTGATATTGTGAAGCTTTCTGTATGGAGATTTTTATGTGTTTAATGGTCAATAAGAGCCTACAGGACAGAGGACCATGTGCTTTCCATTTTTTTAGTAACTTGACAAGCTGGATGGTTTTCCTGTAACTTCAAGAGAGAAGGAAAAGAGAAATTGGTGAGGGAACTGTTTATAGGTGCTATAATGTAAGTGATAACAGGGCCTAACTCAGGTGTTTCACTCACAGACGTTTCACAACATTCATTGTACCTATAAATAGTTAAAAAGCACAATGTGTCTGTTACTGATAAATTAAAGAAAAAAATTGTAATTGTTAGAAAATCACTGATTTAATCCATTATAAAATACTTTGAGGAAAATAATCAATTTTCCTTCCTATCGGGCTGCATCATACCTCTACGTCGTGGATTATTTTCCTATAACATCATGCCCTGCTGTGTTTTATTCCTTATTTAAAGGCTGGATACTCCAAAAGAACACAAAGAAAAAACTTTGTGTTATCTTTTGGTAACTGATTGAATAACAGCAGGTCTTAGTAGTGGATCTACTAAGAGTAGTGGATCTACTTTACTATGGACTAGGTAATAAAGAATTTTAGCTATTTTGAGAAAGATTATACTATTAGGGCTTTCACCTGTATTATGGAGGTCTGATCTTTTCAGGCAAAGATGTGTGCAAACTTTGAACAAGACAGTTCAGTGCTTAGTAGAATCTCTATATCTTACTAATCAGAGCTCTCTCATGTTTCTATCTCCTATTTCTGTGCAGGAAGCAAGTTGGCACAGATGAGCTTCTGCAACTGAGAATAACACACCAAGAAAGATCATTAACACATTGGGACACACACATAGCCGTCCACCCACCGACACACACACACACACACACACACACACACACACACACACATACGCAAACACACTTACACGCAGATGGCACTAGAAAACTCCACATTCTCTTCTCGGCCAGAGTCTCTCTCTTTGCCGGTCCCAGAGAAAGGGGAGGTGCCTGCTGAGGAGACCAAAGAAGATGCTCCTGCCACTGGAGTATTTAACGTATCGGAGGAACTCGGGCATGTGGTAACCACAGAGACATCATCGCCCCCGCAAGTGCCGGCTAATAACAACCTGTCATTCCAGGCCAAGATGGCTGCCCGGGAAGCACAAGCCAATCAGCCCCGAAAGAAGCTGCAAGGGGCAGGGCAGGAGCGGGGAAAGTTTGGCTGGGGTAAGAGATTTCACCACCTTTTTAAAAGTTTGAAAACAGGTACTCATACATGCTGAATATTGTTTTGTCATTCTTTTATAAAAGGGTGCCTGCATTTGCACCAGCAAAAACAGACACAAGGTTTTAGATGTTTTCTGTTGAACTGCATGATGACAATGGGGACATGCATGCGTGCATGGGCAAATGCATTTGCAAAGAAAAATAGTGTTATGTAATATTGCATTATGCTTTTCGTCATCCACATTAGTGTATTTATCCACAGTATTTTGGCTCATTTCTCATGTTTTATATCTATTATCATTTTGCTTTCCAATTTCTCTTACTCTCCTTCTGTCTGTCTGACCCTCTTTCTCTGTCTCACTCATCTCCCTGCTCTGTCTCTCTCTTATCTATTGGCAGTCCTCTCTTTATCTGTCTCACTCATTTGCTTTGTCTCTCATTGTATGTCCATCCATCCTCACTCACTTTTTTCCTTCTCTGTCCCTCTTTGACTCTCTCTTTATCTTCTCTCCAGCACGCAGTAAGCGTAAGAGGCAACGATATGTGGAGAAAAATGGCCGCTGTAATGTACAGCATGGTAACATGCGAGAAACTTACCGCTACTTGACGGACATCTTTACCACTCTGGTGGATCTGAACTGGCGCTGCTCACTCTTTGTTTTCGTCATGGCTTATGCCGTCACCTGGCTTTTCTTTGGTGCAATATGGTACCTTATTGCATACTGCAGGTATTTATACCACACGCACACACTCTCAGAGGGATGCATCTTTACCTATACTAGTATCAAATACCAGGCTGATACCGTGATTATTTACCCATTCACAAAAAGAAAGCCCTGAAACCATAGGCAAACTGTCTTCTGCGAAAATATCGAGAGGAGGTTCTACAGCATCTTCCTACAACCTGATAAGCCATCTTTATGGTATTTAAACAGCATCTTTATAGCAAGCGCAAGGGCAGGCACCCTGAGTGAGCAGAGCAGTATCAGCAAGCGCGGTCATTAAAAATGAGTATAAGGTGCCATGAATTGTGTGCATGCAAATAAATTCGCAAGCATGGAGCAGCGAATTGAGTATGCAAATAAACATTCAGGTGTGAGAGCACTTCAGTTGGTAATGCTGGTTACCACACAGATCTTGCATACGAACAAAGAAAACAAATTGTCTGATGGAGAGCACTCCACCATCGCATCTCTAACGTTTCACATAACATGATGTCGGTGTCAAATCCATATAGAGTATTAACTGATTCCGAGTTCTCTTTCAAGCATTAGTTTCGTTATTTCACTGTGGGATACACCTCTCTGTGTAGTCCTCAGAAGCCCTTATTTCAATACATGTTTGGTTTGAGGAGCAGATGCTCCTCTCCAGTATTTAAAGGCTGGCGCCCCGTCACCTCGTCATTCAAATACCTCTTCTCGCTTTAGTCAGTACGCTCTACCTTGAGTAGGCTACCTGGGAGGCTTGGTTAAACAGGCTACAGCTCAAGCTAACAACTCGACCACCAGGCACTAACCTACCTAGGCCTTGCTGAGCCTTTTTTTCACCATAGAAAAGCCCATTTTTGAGGAATACAGAGTTTGGCTGCCTCCAAACAGTGGACTCACTCAGTGTTGAATGACGTTGAGTTACTGAGCAACCTAGCAGCAGCTGGCCCTTGGTCTTGCTCGCTAGTCTCCAACTACCTACTGAATGAAAGTTTTGCAAAAACCTTTTTCTCTATGGCAGCAGGGAGATGGAAAAGCCTCCCCCCTTGAGGGTGTCCATGTGGCAACAAGATTTCAGGCACGGACACTCACACCAGATGCACTTTGTGTCTTGGGCTGCGACATGCCCTGTTTGGTTTAACCTTGCCAAACTTTTGCGAGCATTGTGTCCCTGGAGAGCCTCTGATGCAAACTAGCATTCCATACTAGTTTGTTGGACCAAGACCCATAGGTGGGAGCCATGGCATGTCCTTCAGTGATGGGTGAGGATGTTGGAGAGCTTACAACTGTTGCAAGCTAGGGAGATCAGCTTGACGAAACTGACCCCCTAGTGGACACCTGTAACTTGGCCTATTGCACTCACCGAAACCACCCGTTCTTGCTATGAAGGGAAGTGGCTACCCAAAGCCAAACGTGCAGCAAGACAGCTTCTGTCTGTCTTCCCGCGGTGCAAAGAGGAAATGACCCGCACGTGGAGCAAACCTTTTTCTGCCCCAAACTCCATCCACAGGGGTTCTGTGTTGGATTGTGTGGACATGGTGGAAAACTTACTTTCTCACCTGCCTCTGGCATGGTGGCTCAATGGGGAGCACAGAGGCTCAACCTCTCTACCTCTCAACCTGCCTTTCTCACAACAAGAAAGTCCAGCTGGCGGATGTTTCGGTAGATCCTAAGAGCTTGTCCGGCTCCGCTGTACCTTCCATGCAACAGTGCTGTGAAGAAAAGAAAAGAGAGGGTGAAGCTCTGTAGGTATGCCTCCCCAGGAAAACACAGCCTACCCCACCCCTTGGCTATCGCCAGACCTTTGCACAGGTGGCAGGCCACCAACCCTCAGCAATTAGGATCCTGAAACGCCACATAGCAACACAAGCAGGACTTCCAGCACAGCCTAAAGCCTCAGGAGGCCAGATTGGCATGGCCAAGGAAGGTCTCCTCATCTGTCCCAACCCAGGAGGGCCAGCCTGCCCAGGCCTTGTCTCGGGGGGGGGGGGGGGAACCCAATGTGCCACATAATCTGCAGTGGGGGGTGAAATGTCAGTCTGGCCAGACACTGACACCCTCTTTCCCACAAAGTTCTCTGTTCCTGAAACTGTTCTGGTGTGTGGAGCCCCTGTGGGAGCCCAATTTGGACCACCCTGCAAAAAAGAAAAAGAGTTTGTTCTCTGGTGGATGTTTTTGTAAATTCATCTCCAAGTTTAAACACAAGCACACACCAATGTATCTCTCCCAGTGCATCCATGCCAGGAGCTGAGGGCTGTGTTACTGAGTTCATGCAAAAACAGTGTTTGCAACATTTTGCAAAACATTCCAAACAAAAATGATCTGAATACCAAAGTAAAAGGTCCCATAAGCACCTGCATGGTGCAGGCCTTTCACGTCACGTATGCGGAGGCATTGTACACTGGTATGTGTCATTGGTGCAGAGCCTAACATACCTTCATGAAAGGGTGGAGGCATGGTGCATATGTGTGTAATGTGAGTGGGTATCGAGAACAATAGACAAAGGATACAGACTACAATTTGTTGTTGCTCCTTCCCAGTTCAAAGGCATAATGTTTTCAAAGGCTTAAGGCAAATCAGTTTGGGTATCCAAACCAGTTTGGATATCCTCACTGTTGGACAAAAGGGCAATCAGAGTAGTACCTCCTGAGGAGAGGCAGTCCGGTTTCTACTTGAGGTATTTCCTAGTCTCAAAAAAGGGAGGGGATTTATGACCGATTCTAGACATGCGCACTCTGAACATTCAGAAAATTTCCGTTTGCTGTTCAGAAAAGTTCAGATTGCTGACTGCAACCCTGTTGTGCAACCCTGTTGTGCTTTGTACGAAAAGGCAACTGGTTCACCTCAGTCTAGCTACAAGCCGCATATTTTCATATCCCTATATGTCATTCTCACATAAAGTTCATGAGAGTTGCATTTCAGGACATGACTATTTGGAATATTTGGTCCTTCATTTCTCACTGAGCCCTTAGTTGTTTGTATCGTGCTCTGGGGTGGCCATGGCATAGCTCAGGAGGAACGGCATTTGTCTGGCCAGTTATATAGATTTATATTAGACTTTAGCGGCTCAATCAGAGCAGGAGGCACATTCTGAATGTAATGTACTGCCCTATACAAAAATGGGCCAGACACACCCTGAACGCATCTAAGTTCATGGTATGTCTGGCCCGTTTTTGTATAGGGCAGTACATTACATTCAGAATGTGCCTCAGGCTACTGAACTTAATGGAGTCGACTCTTGTGGCAACTCGGTTCAGCCGCCTGTACATGAGAGAATTCCAGCTATGGATGGCCTCCCTCAGATTACACCAAACACGCCACAGCCATCATCGCATGTTGGTAATGGTGAGTTGTGTGCGGGCACTGCATCCATGGAGGCAACCAGCCTTCCTCACACAGGGAGTTCAGATGGGGACCATACTGTCCAGGAAAGTGATCACATCAGATGCATCTCTCCGGGGCTGGGGAGACACTCCCGAGGGCAGGACAGTGAGCAGAGTGTGGGATTCACACCTTCAGGACTCTCACATAAATTATTTGGAACTCTTAGTGGTTCTCCTACCTCTAAAGCATGTTCCACCTTTGTACCCTTCTTGAGAGGGCATCACATTCTTGTCAACTGCCAAGGAGGAATGCACTCCTGTCTTCTGCACATGCTTGCGCACAAACTGACAGTGTGGAGTGGAGTGCACTTTCTATCTCTGAAGGCAACTCATGTGCCTGGGATTTTAAATTTGAGGCACAGACCTATTATCGAGGGGTGGCGCTTGTTATGGGGAATGCAAACTGCCACACCTGATTCCACCTGTTTAATCAGTTGATCTTGGCTTTCAGTAGACTCAGGTATGGCTTCTGCTTGGTTGGAATGAAAACCTGCACCCACACTGGCCCTTTCCAGATAAGACTGGACACCCCTGCTATATGGAAATGAATGGAGAGTGTTCGAGGAATTTTGTGAAAAATCACAGGTGGTGCCTTTTCAGTGTTCTGTCCCAGTGATTCTGGCATTTCTACAGAGCCTCCTTGAGATAGACAAGGTGTTTTCCATCATTTAAGTGTACTTGGCCACAATTTCCATTTGCCATGTGGGATTTGGAGTAGGCCACCATCCCCTAGTATGGTGTTTTATGAAGGGAGCGAACTGTCCCTGTCCTGTATCCAAACTGCTGGCTCCCTCTTGGGACTTACCATCTATTTGAACCACTTCAAGAGGTAGATATCAAAAGGCTGGTACTTAACACATCACTGTTATTGGCAATAGCCTCAGTTAAGCGAGTTAGTGACATTCATACACTTTCGGTGCACCCAACATGCACTCGATCTGCACCAGGGGATACCGGAGTTACCCTAAAACCTAACCCGCCTTTTACACAGAAGTGTGGGCATTCCAGATTGTGATGGTATACATTGGGCCTCCTTGACACATACGTCATGGCTGGCATATTGAAATAAGGGCTTCGGAGGACTACGCAGATAGGAGTACCCCTCAGTGAGATGCCTCACTCATGCTATCAGAGAACTGGTGTTACGGTCGTTACCTAAAAATCTTTGATATTGGTATCATTTAAAATAGAAATATTGTGCATTCCTATGGAGCTAACATACACTAAAACATTCATATTTTAAAGGATTATATACCTCAGGAACTGTTCCAGGTACTGACTCAAATGTCCACAAATACAGGCATACACACATACCCACCTGAGATTAACCTGCAGTCATCTGAGTGGGTGGGTACTAGAGAACATAAAAACAGCAAACTCCCACATTCTCTCTCTCCCTCTCTCTTGCTCTTAACCTTTCTGACTAAATCTAGATTTCACCACTGCATTCCAGGATCAAAGTCTCTTATTAAATAAAGTAATTATTTATTTCAGTATTTTATTATTTAAATGTGATTTGTTCTCTGTTTCCAAATAACATAATACAACCAATAACATAACAGGGTATGATAAAATAAAAATAATCACCCATAAATTAAACACTAATTTGTCAGTTTACCAGTATATTACCAGGAGAAACATTTAATTGCAGTAGAAAGTTATATTTGATTATGTCACATTAAATCCACTTTCCCCAAATAATCAAATAAGTCAGAAGGCCCATTCCTACTAAAAACCCCACCTGTCTGTCATGGTCACAACAAAGAGTTCCACCTAATCACACATATCTCTAATAATAAGATATTTATTCAAAGCCTGGTTTATTTTCCCTCAGTTGGCTATCATCCTTTCATTGAGGCTTTTTCAATTATAAGCCTAAGCCACTCGGTAAACTGTAGTCTATGTGGACTCTATCACTTAAATAAAATTTGTCTGTTTGCTGCAATAAATCCTGAAAGAGTTAGGCCAGGCTCTGCTTTAATGACTCCTGGTAACACCAGAGACTAGTCTCCAAGGAGACACAACTCTCCAAAAGGTAAATGTAAGTGTACATTTCCAAATGGCATGTAAAAACATGTTTATTTCTGTTTTACTTTTATTATCTTGTGTTAACCCAGTAATGAATGGTCATGATATCAGGGCCGAGTGCTAAAATCTAATAGCTGTCTATAGCTCGACAGTGAAACTATTAGGATTTAAAAGTGAGGTTGTATCAAAGGTCTCATAATGAGGATGATCTTTAACAAACTATTATACACCCACATTAAGACAGATAGGCAGCTGTAGTCATGATTTCTAATTTTGTGTAAGTGTTTCATGTCTATAATGCTCTACTGGCTTCCTGCCATGTCTCCTCCGGACATCTCCACCAAACATTGTAAACAGAAAAGTTTTAACTCAATTGTTCAAACCAAAAACACTACTTAACTTGCTGTTCTGTCATCTGTCCTTTTGTATAATTTGTGTAACTTTGATTGGGCAATGTGTCTAGCTACTTTTAGTTTCTCCTCCAAAGGCATTTTAAAGCATAGTAGTTAATAATCCAACTTGTTCACGTTCATTACACCCGTGACTGTATTTCACATGCACCTTCTCAATCACTGTTGATGACGTGTTACAGATGGATAAGTGAAGTGGGCTGAAAAATATTATCCCCAGGGCACACAAAATCTGTGCATCTGTGCATAATCACCTGACATGTCATTGATAGGCTGCATGAATCTACAGCCTGGGCTAGAGAGAAATCAGCCCCAGCTATGCTTCATCATTAGTAAATGCTGTGCACAATTTTGTAATCAGTGAATTTACTTATTGCATCCATAGTATCTTGTTTATTGTTTTCCCATGTCTCCTGTTTCAGTATATTTGTTTCAGTATTTCAGAATATTTGTTTTCCACAGCTCGAGAGAGCACTACAAGCATATACAACAGTGGTAAAAGAAAAAAAAAGCAAATCTTCTATCTATCCTTCTGTCTTTCTGTCTTTTTCTTTTTAGGGGAGATCTGGATCATTTGGAGGACGAGACGTGGACTCCATGTGTGAATAATGTTAATGGTTTTATCTCCGCTTTCCTTTTCTCCATCGAGACAGAGACCACCATCGGATATGGCCATCGTGTCATCACTGACCAGTGTCCTGTGGGCACCATGCTTCTGCTTTTGCAAGCCATACTGGGCTCGATGGTCAATGCTTTTATGGTAGGAACACACCCACACTCTTGGTCACGTTTTGACCACATAAGCAGGCTATTCCTCTGACATATGTATAGAAACAGAGAACATAACAATAAATTTAACAATGCCTATCAGATGCGACAACCTATGTTTTCAAAAAGTCAACATGTATTACTTTTGACACTCCTCATAAATCAAGTAGCTATGCACTAAGGGCTGTATTCAGAGTCAGAGTTGAATTAAGTCCAAAAATTATGTCAGTGTTTGCGCTGAGAAAGTAACTTGTATTCAGAGTCTGGTTACACACACATACTTAAGTAATTTTTCTGGGTTCCCCTTTCAGGTTATGCAAGTCAGCTGCTTCTGAGGTTGCAAATCAGTACTTATGAGGATTTTTCTTGAGTATTAGTGTCTTTCAGTAGACTACCATCTTTAAACACAAGTACTTGTCTTTAAGCTTGAAAAAATATTAGGGGGTAGAAGATATGGACTAAAGAAGATTTTTTTTTCCCTTTGCTGTCAGATGTAATGTAGCCTAAAAGTGATAGAAAATTTAAACATGAAAAAAAGACTAACATGATATATGAATAAGAAGGTGGCAAGCATTGAAATAAACATTTAGTAGGAGTCTAATATATTGGCAATATATTGCTGCATGAATTATTACATTACATTAATCACTGCAAATTTGATTTAATTTAACAATATGGCTTCGACCCTCATTATTCAGCAGTTAATAAAATGGCACTTGATCCAGTACACCCTATTATTTTGCATTTTATTATTATTATTATTATTATTATTTTTTATATCAACAGTTAATTGTGTAGCCACATGATACTGTTGTTGTTCTTCTTTCGGATGCTCCCGTTAGGGGTTGCCACAGTGGATCATTGGTTGGCATATTTGATTTGGCACAGTTCTTTTTACGCCGGATGCCCTTTCTGACACAGCCCTCTCCAGTTTTATCTGGGCTTGGGACTGGCACTGGGAGTGCACTGTCATGTGCATCCCCAGTGGCTGGGGTTGGTTCCCTGGCCGGAAACTTGAACCCGGGTCGCAGCGGTGAGAGCGCTGTGGCCTAACCGCTAGTCCTCTAAGGACCTGTAGCCACAAGATACTAAGCTCATTAAATTATAATGTGTGCACAGGAGGTCTCTGACCTGTATGTATTTTGTCAGATTAAAGATTCTGTCTGCAAAAAAAAAATTTTGAAGGTTTGAGGTAATCTAATTAAATTTTTCACAGTTGAGACATCCTTTCAGGAATTTGGCATAGGGAGAATAAACACATACTACTCAAATAATCTTTCAACATTGCGTTTTTGTTGTTGATCTTTTTTTTTTTTTTTTTTTTTTTTTTTTTAAATAAACCATGTTGCCATGTCTCTAATCAGACCAGAGAGGAGAAAACTGTATGTGTGAAAACATCCTTCCTGACCTAATGTCTCTAGCTCTGTAGCTAGCCTCTGGTCCAATGAGCTGCCTTTAGGTAAATAATTTATATAAATGTAAACATGTGATTAGATAAGCCAAAACAGGATTTGTTACAAATGCCAAGATCATGTCACTGAAGTCGATGACCGCTGATATAGGTCCAATATGCAAATTATTAAAGATTATTAAGAAATTAAGAAATTAAGAAATATTAGCTGGAGTAGAACTGTTGGTTAGTAATATTAATCGGTAACAGTATGACAGCGCAAATCCAGAGTCTGATGAAATGCTGCCTATATGTGAACATTAATTAGAAAGTACAGTACAACTGCACGTTAACAAATACAGTGACAGTCCGAACAGTTTCTTAGTGTTGAAACGTTTCAAACTCCGAGTAAGCGAGGTTCAGACATTCAGGATTGGCCATAGCTAATAGCATTGTTTGACTATGACACCATTTCTTATTAGCATGAGTGGTTTCTTGGGCATTAAAAACATTGAACGCATTTTTAATGTTTAAAATTAGTACTCAGGAGTACTATTAATTTTGACCTCATGGGTCCTGTACATCTCTCTTTTTCTTTGCTCTACCTAGCTTTCTCTTTGATTTTCTCCAAATTTGAGGCACTTTGCTGCTGCAGAATCTTTCACATGCAATTGGGTTTTGTGAAAATGGATTCTGGCTTTCATTGCACTCAGTACTTTTTCCTCTGCAGCTCCTCCAAAGTGTGTGTGTGTGTGTGTGTTTGTGTGTAATTTCCGACAGAGCCAAATGAGTCATGCTTTTTAAAGAGTGCATGTTGCTCACTCTTCCTCTCTTCCTCTCTCTGTTTTCATCTCACCTGATTTCACAATCCTTGTCTCTTTGTGTTTCATTCCCTGAGAAGTTAATTTACTTCCATCCTTCATCACTCAAATTACCTCTCTAAAACTGACTTTAAGTTAGCATTGTAACAAGATGGTGTTGGTAATGAGGACTCAAGAGTTTTGTGTGTGTGTGTGTGTGTGAGTTAATTTGTCTTGTTCTGAGTGTCCTAATTTAATGCCTCCTCCTCAGGCTGTGTTTCACCCATATATTTTGGGGACACACATGTGTATATACCCACACACACACACACACACACACACACACACACACACACACACACGTTTGTCTTACTTTGCTTCTGAGGACCTTGCATTAAATTTACAGAATGTTAATTTGTTTGTATTTATTTAAAACATTATTTTAACACACATTTATTAAAGAATTATCTATTATCTTATAATATAAGAGAAATAGTTTCTCTTATTGTTTGAGTTGATGATTTTAATTTGTGCTTGTAAATATGTATTTTATATAATAATCTTTGCTCATTTTTATGGAGGGTGTCAGTAATTCTGGAAAGCCCTGTACCTCTGTAATTTCCTGTATTAAAAAACAGGTTGATCGGTCAATGCACACTTATCTGAAATAGGGATCAAATATCTTTAAGAATAATCCAGGACTTGTACTTCATACTTAATATGAAACTCAGCTTTTACAGCAACATGTAAAAGAATGTCACTTTTATAACTAAATACACTGATATAACCAAAAAGTTGATATTTATGTCTCATTTTGGCAGCATTTAATTTTCTGTTTTGGGTATGGATCTCACTGGAGAAATCTGCTTTTGACACAATTCTGTTGTTCCATTGTTCAGTTGTTACCTGCTAATCTTATTTTACTTTCCATCTTTCTCAGGTTGGCTGTATGTTTGTGAAGATCTCTCAGCCAAACAAGCGGGCAGAGACACTGGTGTTCTCCCGGAACGCAGTCATCTCTCTGCGGGACGATAAGCTGTGTCTGATGTTCCGAGTCGGGGATCTGAGATCCTCACACATCGTGGGAGCCAACATGAGAGCAAAGCTCATCAAATCCAAACAGACCCAAGAGGGTGAGACTCCAGCTGGAGCTTCTCAAATCATCAAGACTACAAAATATGGAAATCAAAGTGCTCAACATCAGCAAAATTAGGGATGAATACAGCGGTGCCATCTGGTGGTGGACAAGTGAAAAATCCTGTGTCAAGAGTAATCAAGAGCTGCAGTGGTTAAATTTGCATTTAGACAAAAGAGCACCACTGCTGTGTTTCACATTCAGAATACTGCTAAATGTTAGAGGTATTTAATGTCAGAAAACCCAAATGGTAATGTTATTAATGGAATACTAATAAGTCTACTAATAAGAACTGTTGTTACTCTGTTATGAGTTAAATCAAAATTGAGCTCAGTTCATCTTTCATATTCAGAACTATACTATTTAAATCTCCAGTATGTAAAACAAAAAAAGGTCTTTAAAAGTCAAATTAAAAAATTATTGCGATGCCATGCTTATTATAAATACTAATACTAATGCTCCTAAAACATAATATATTTTTTTAATCAAATTTTTATTCAAGACTGCAAACAACGTTAAAGTACAAAGTTAAGTGGTATAAAATAAAGGTAAAAAAATAAAGGTAAAACACTCCAAACAGTCTCACCCTTATTAAGTTTCATCCCACCCACCCATGGCGACCATGTAATCTCCCACTTTCCCCCATCCCACTCCCCCTGTAACACCTTAAGGTACAGTTACTGACAATACATACAGTAAGATAATATCACAGCCATTCAAAAATAAGAGAATTTAAGAAGAACAAAAAATAATAACAAAAGTAATCTAACAATCAATTACATGTATAACATGTAAAAACAATCAAATCGATTACAACAGCTCCTAAATTTTACAGATTGCCCTTGACCATGCTGAGAGAGTTTTTTGAGTGGCTCCATGCATTCTTACCACCAGTAATTCCATGTTAAGGATGTCTAAGAAAGAGTACATCCAATGTTACCAGGCTAGATGTTGATGTTGCCAGCGAAAGGCAAGCATTTTCTTAGCTGCAGTCAATCCAGAGAATAAAGTTTTTTCCGAGTCAGTGAAAAACTGAAAGATGAGTTGTCAGTTAGAAGCAAAAGTTTAGGACGGCATGGTATATCAATCTCAAGAATGTCCTTTAAAGTCATAGATACCTGTACCCAAAACTTATTTACACCAGGGCAGTCCCAGAACATGTGTCTATAACTACCTATGGAGAACATTGATTACAAGTAGGAGACAGGGAAAGTTTAATCAAAAATGTTTCCTGGGTGTGAGATACATCCTGTGAACCATTTCGTAATTAATTATTTGGTGGTTAGGGTTCTTTGAGACATGTCTAAGATTAGACCATATTGCATCCCAACAAATTTCACCATTATTGGGTTCTGTACATGCACCACATACATGTCTATACCAATGTCCAATACTGGTAGTTGTTTATAGGAAGCTTCCGAAAACAACAATTGTAAAGATGATACCATACCCCTTGTACATCCATTTGATGTTAGCATTTTGTGCAAAGTGAGACAAGGGATGGTATCCATATGCTCGCATCGCGGATCTCAGGCGCAAGTAAAGAAAAAGAAGGTCCATGGCAAAATCCATAATGTTAAAGTTAGAGTTTACACTTTATGAGTTTACACTTTCTGATCTTGAAGAATGTTTCTTTTCATTTTGTTTAATCACATATCTATAGTTAGAGAATCTTTGTTGTATGATTTGATATGGACAACCTATGTTATTGCACAGTCTGTTATAATCTAGTAATAATTTGAATTTTAACCAAATTGAACCAAATTACCTAAGTAAAACTTATATTTTGATCTCTTTTCTTTCTTTTTTTCCCTTTCTAGGTGAATTTATTCCTCTGGATCAGACAGATATCAGTGTGGGCTTTGAGACAGGGGATGACCGCTTGTTCCTGGTGTCTCCGTTGGTCATCTCTCATGAGATCGACTCACGCTCGCCGTTCTGGGACATGTCCCAGGCACAGCTGGAGAAGGAAGACTTTGAGATTGTTGTTATTCTGGAGGGCATGGTGGAAGCTACAGGTGAGACAGACACAAGCACATCAAAATTCTTTGACTCTAACAGTCAAGCAGTACATATGGACTTCCCTCTTCAATTCAGACCGCAGGTTTTCAGTAGAGTTGAAATACGGAAACTGTATACCCCAGGAAAACAGGGCATGATTAAAAGCACTAAATGTGTCAAACTGCTTGACTTAAATTGAGTGTTTTAACACTTTTTTAAAGAATAGTATACTATCTATCTATCTATCTATCTGTCTATCTATCATCTCTCTCTATATGTGATTGACAGGTATGACATGTCAAGCACGGAGCTCCTATTTAGCCGAGGAGGTGCTGTGGGGTCACAGGTTCAGCCCGATGATGTCCCTGGCAGAAGGATTCTTTGATGTGGACTACGGAGCATTTCATCATACCTTTGAGGTGCAAAAAAGATACATCAGAAGACCTACTGTACACTTACTTTCAATATAGGGCATATTTTGGCCATGAATAAATGTACAGTATTCATGGCCAAACAACATTAATAAGTAGAAATAACATCGTACAATTAGCCAATTACATTTTAGCTGCTGTTTTGTTGAGTAATGTGGCAACCATCATGGCAAAAATAAAAATGAGGAAAAGAATTTACCTTGTGGAAGGTCTGTGTTCATGAAGCCTCATCCCACCTTTCGCCCGTAGGTGGACACTCCTTCTTGTTCAGCTCGAGAGCTTGCGTTAGCTGCTGCTCGTCTGGAAGCTCACCTCTATTGGTCTATCTCCAGCCGGCTGGATGAAGAGAAGTGGGAGGGACCTAACCTGACCGAGCAGTCAAAAAACCCTGTTGATTCTGAATCTGTCAGTGGAAAAGATGGAGGCGGACCAACATTCATTGTGGGTGGAGTTACAGATACCCAGGAACAGCCAGTTGTAGGGGAACAGAATGGCAGTGTCACTACAGACCAATCAGAAACTGAGGCCTAAGAGAAAGAAAGTAAGAATGCAAGTATTTTTAGGGTTTGAAAGTTAATATTATATCAGATTTGATTGTGAAACAATCCATGCCTTCTTCTTCAAATCTTAACCATTTAGCCGCTAATGTATAGCATAGAATACCTTTCCCCAACGGGGAAATCTTAGTCACTTGGTTTGTTGGTTTTAAAAGCAGACATCTGAAACTGTCCTGCTTTAAATTCTGGCAGGGTGTTTTTTGCGGCTGACATTAGGTTTCCTGAGGCCATTCATTACCCAGAATTCACAAAAATTACACAGGGTATGTTTGCTTTCACTATACATAATGTATCCATTTTGAGGAATGGCTGGCTGGACAGATTGTTTGTATATTGAAGATACGGTAGCTATATTACAGTTGATGGAAGTGCCATGCAACTACTTTCTTCATTATAATCCCTGG
This sequence comes from Pangasianodon hypophthalmus, assembly GCF_027358585.1. NCBI lineage: Eukaryota > Metazoa > Chordata > Actinopteri > Siluriformes > Pangasiidae > Pangasianodon > Pangasianodon hypophthalmus. Next base: position 13,152,274 of record NC_069730.1, on the reverse strand, counting down.
GGTTCTCTTCATCAGCATTTAACAGGATTATTTTGTGTCAGGAATTTATTGGTATTTCTATCTGTTTTTCAGAACAATCTCTCAAATGCAGGAAATGAATCTAATGGGCATGTGAAATGCCCCCTTTTTTTAAAACCATAAATCGTACAGTATTTGTGTCTGTTGTTTTAAAGTCACAGTCGGCCTTACAAACATATCTTGCACAGAGTTGACGTTTTTTTCAATGTAACAGGGGTTTGTTACTTACCTATTCTCTAAAACACTTCTTAAATACTGTACATATGTTCTGGGGATGATACATCTTAAACATTTCAGAGGAAGTGCTAAACTAGGGTCAAAGATTCATGACTTAAAAGAATTGTCTAATCAAAAAATGGTAGCAGAGCTCTACAGAAAGCTAGTAGCCATCAATTGGCACTATGCCACACACATCATGTTAATTAATGGCTACTGGATTTCATTTATTCTAAGCCATGTCAGCATTTTTGCTCCTACTATTCATTTCATGGCTGCGCTCTTGTCTTCAGAGCTGCCAATAAATTTATGATGAATTACGTTGGTGAGTGCAGGCTACTCTGATGGAACATATTCCACTAATATTCTAGTCCATTCTATTCTTGGAAGCTGCCCAGAACCAAAGCATGTCTAATGCACAGTTTAATTATTCCTGTAATGTCCTATGGGAGGGAAACCTGCTGGTGCCTTTTCTGATGTTTCTGGACCTTAGAAGGAATTAGATCTCTGTGCAATACTATTATATAGCCATAAAATATACCAATCATGATATATCGGCATCAACTCAGTCATGGTACACAGGGTTGGGAATTTTTCGATGGATTTATGGAGAGAAAAAATATGACAAAGCGGTCATTCAGGTAAATGACTTCTATTACTCAGTAACAGTAATACTCAGTAATATAAACAGAAGGTAATGAATGCATAGACCACTTACATTCTAACAAACTGGTAACTAGATTGCGATAAGATCTTTTATTCTGAGATGAATGTCATATTCAGGCTGGCTTTTTTATTTATTTCATGTCATATTCTGGGTTAAGCACATGTAGTAAGGAGTTCATACCGAAATTGTGTCATTGTTATTCAGACCTCAGAATTATTTACATGCTTAAATAGTGCTCAGACAGCACTGATTGCAGTTGACAGCTGGGGCGGAGTTTGCCAAAGACCAGGAGTGTCTGGGGGGGGGGGGGGGGGGGGGGGGGGGGGGGGACACTTCCCTTCAGGGTAGTAAGTTGATTATTTTTATGAAAATGTGAACTGCTACTTAAAGTGAAATAGGAAATTGAGAGCCCAAAAAAAGTAGAAATATTCATGACAATCAGCCTCAATATATTCACTATATGTTAGTGTTAGATGTTTATTTGAAACTTTGTCTTCTTGTATATCTTCGTATTTGTCTAATCTGTATTTTTATTTGTCTATTGCTATTATGCTATGTCGTATTGTATTTATTATCTATCCCCTGACTTTTTCCTGCTTAAAGGCAAGTGATTGTTTCAAAGGAGGTGGTCTAGACCCGTCAGAAAATTTGGCAACCTCAGAGATGCACAGGTAATTTCAGTAATCTGAATTCACTGCCCAGAACCTGAACATAAACACTTGTTATTCAAATTTTCCCTGCATAAATATCAACATATCTTTTGTACCACCGAAAATACAGCCTAAAATTTGGACCAGTTATAAACGTTGACATATTGGTGGATCTGTGCTATCTTTTACGCCTATATTCGCATCAGGTAAAGTGGTAATATGAGCACATCACATTCCAGTTTCACAACATGACATCCTAATGTACAATCGATTTCTAAATTGAAATCCTTTTGTCAGGAAATATCATACTGCCAGACTATCAGACTAACAAACACCAGGAAAAACCTTTCTCTGAGAATGAAATTGTGCCAGATTAAAACATGCTATAATATTCCTTAAATACTTAGCAAAGATATAGAGCTCTGTTATTAAAATCCAGTCTTAGAGGACCACAGCTTGGGACTGGATCTATTCCAAGTTCTAGGGTTTGAGAAAAGAATGTCTAGTAGAATTACGCCTGATAAAGTAGCAGTTGTCAAGAAGAATGGGAAGAACATCATGGATGTTGGTAGAAAAGAGACAGACGATAGTCATGCAAATGGCAAACACAAATGGCACCTAGCCGTATGTTACACATATCATAGCGAACCTTATGATTATGTAATTACGCAATCATTTTTTATAGTTGTAAACCAGTTCGCTGCTTGTAGCCATTTCACAGTGCATTATGGGAATACGCACGGTCTCTGAGGTACTGTGACCATATAATATAGACAATAGACTGTCTCTCTGTATATACATATTATATTTATCTCTATATACATTAAATCTTATGAACACTCAAAAATAATATCAATTAAGAAGTCTTGTTATTGTATGTGTTCTAGCAGTTGGGACGTTTGGTAATGTAGTAAGAACACTAACTAGACAAGGCCACTGTTTCGTGGTTTCCCTGCTCCAATGCACCGGATTTCAGTTAATTAAAAACTGAAAAGCCGAGCGTTTAAGAGCCCTGAAATAGAGTGATTTAGAGTAAGTAGAATAAGTAGAGTAGGAGCATTTAATATTTAGCACATTCTTTCTTCTAGGACAAGGTTAATTAGCTGCTTTCTACATTTACTTTGGTTAGAGCTGTTCTTGACACTACTTTGGTAATTCTTGATTATGCATTTAAAGAAGCATTGTTTATTAATTTATTTTTTAAAGAGTCCTCTCTTGCCTAGGAGGCAAATTCCAGTGAAAAGTTTTCCCTCCTCCTATGTATGCCTCATGAGTTGTCTTTTAAGGAAAAGGAGCAGAGATGAGCAACTATGTTATGGCTGGGGGTGGGCTAATTTCTGGACCATAAAAAATGTGAACAACAGCCTGAAGTGAAGAAACTTTACATTAGGAATTATAGTTTTTCTAGAGTATCTTCAGAATTATTCTACAGTACCATGCAGTACAAGGCAGGATGCAAGTGCTTAATCTCTGTACATGCTTTATTAGGGCAAATCCAACAGTAGTATTCAGTGTCCATAGTGGGGATCAAAATACATGCAAAGTCTTATGAGGATAATCCATATTCAAAACTGAAGGAAAGAGGTGAGAGTCAAAACCAGAAAGTCTAGCGAAATATAACTCGGAAGACCAGGCTTGGATTTAATGACAATAATGCATGATACGATTTTGCAAAGATACAAAGAAACAGCAGGACATACAGTACATAGGCAAACTAATCAAAGAGTAACACAGAACAGGTGAACACAATCAGGTAACAGACCATTGATAGGGTGGGGGCTGAAACAGGACCGAAACAGAAACTAAAACCTAATCAATGGGAACTGCAACATGAATCGGATATTTGTGACAAATATATGATCATAAAAGTTTCAGACAGACAAACATTATAGACTGCACCTTTAAATGCATACTTCAAAACAATACCTTAAATACTAGCACAAATTTATACCTAGAACAGAAATCTGAGGCAGTGCAGTGCTGTTTTGGAAATTATTGGTTTGATCTTTGAATGAATACTTGAGATAAGTTTAGAGTCTAGATTTGTGACTTAATTTAGGTGATGATTTGCCTTAAATGTTGCATTGATTAGGACATAGACCAAGTAAATGGAAAGTGAATGTGTAATTACGAAGATGTTTTAGGAGATGTGGAATAATAGAAATAGTAACTGACTGAAGGTAATTTAAGTGTCTTGCTACATAACCAGTGTTTTCAGAGTTATCCTGATCTCCCTTCAGGTAATGAAAAGCTTCATGGATATGATTTTGTGAGTCTGTGTACAATCTATGTTAAATTCCATGGCAGTGTTTTATTTAAGCAATATCGCACAAGCAAGAGTGCGACATTGCTTTTAAACAACAATTAAGTAAACAAGAAATTAATGTCAAGTAACTGACATTTCAGACACAATATGGTTAAATGTTCTGTTTGTTTTTGCTCTGCTAGTGAATATAGATCTCGAAGAAGCCACACTCACTTTATAGCACATTGGCTAGCGTGCTAGCTAGCTCACAGTGATTTGTACATTCCCATGTTTAAATTAAAGATGCTTCCAGTGAAATTGGCGTCCCTTCTACCTTTTCATCTTCATCTGATGAGCGTTCATGTTTTAAGTCAAAGGTTATACTCCTGAAAAGTATCATTTGCCATGTCTGCTGATAATGTTGCTAAAACTATTATAGTAACTGTTTCAAACTAAGAAGTGAAATTTTATGTGGCGAAGACAGACAAGTGGAATGATACTAACAATGAAATGTCCCAGTGTGGTTATGCTAAATATAAGTGCTCATGGAACGCCACTCCACCAATCAAATTATTAGTGGACCGCACCTAACTGTTGTATAATTAAAAATGATCTCAAAGTATGAAAGGTAGACTTAAGATTGGTATTGTACTCTGAATAATCAGCACTGTTAATACAGTGCTCAGTTAATTAGAATAGCACCAATTAAAAAGTTATGTTCAGTCCCCTAGATAATATTTTAATCTTTGATCCCTTTCAGGTACATATTAAATCTGAATAACTAAAGTTCACTTTGTAACTACATAATAACTGAACATTATATCAGAAAGCCAGGGGCAAAGTTCAGTGTTATTCTTACATTTTAGAAAATTCTCTCAGTCTGCAGCAGCATTGAGTAATCTTCCTTTGTGTTACTTTTGTTTTCCAAAGGCAAAATTTTGGTTGACATGTTTGAAATCTCTGAACTTTTGTGTTCAACTGTAGAAGTCGCAATACATGCCTTCTTATTACAGTCTTTCTGTATGGCTTTTTATGTCATGTGCCAATTGGAATTAGGAGATTTTGCCAACTTCTTTGCATCGCATCCTGTAGAGAGACACAGTGTATTGATAAGAAAAGCCCATAACTTTTTCTTTTTCTCTCTTTCTGAAATGTTGCTGTGTAATGTCTTGTAAGCAGTCGGTAGCACACGCAAATATTTCTTGCACATAAAGTATGAAAAGCACAAACCATGTGTTCCTGGAACTTTTTCTCCTTCTTGCTTTTGCTGCTCTAGACATTTTTTAAATCTATGTTTTTAATCTGTATAATTACCTGTATTAGAAATGACAAAAATAATAAAAAGTATATTCAACGTTATCATGTGAAATGCTTTATATGTACAAACAAATGCATACATATTGTGGCATTAATGTTTGGTCTTTTAGTATATGCAACATTCTTTTCTATCCTATTCAGTATAAAGAAATGTGACAGTTTCCCCCCCATTCTGCTTATAATAGGTCATTGTTAATGTATGGGACCTGAGAGCTCACATGATCGAAATCAGAATCTGTGTGTGTGTGTGTGTGTGTGTGTGTGTGTATAAATTCATATTCAACATTGCATTCTGTGTCAAAGCCAAGGGAGTCCTGGATACTTCATATGCACCAGTGTGTCCTGCTCTGATCCTGTAGGGGGATTATGGGTAAATGTTAAAGTATTGACTGCTCAGTGACCTTCTGACTAGACTGCATTCCCCCCATGACTATCTTCTTCCTCCTTCTCCATACATGCTTCTCTCATTTCATACTATTCCAGCATACTTCTAACTTCCATTACATCATCCTTCTTTCTTTGGAGACCACACATTTATTTATTTATTTATTTAACAGACTTTGAGGCAGTGGACTTGGTTAGCAGATTGTTGATGCAAAGTCATGACAATGTCTTATTACACATCCTGATAGCTCACCCCACCATACAGTAATAAGCGGCACACATAAACCGTGCTGATACCATTCATTACTGAGGATGGCAGTCGCTCAAAGTGCTGATTCTGCTCTCTACTAAGGATGAGAAACATTTGGTTTTGTGATATTGTTCTCTATTTAGGATAAGAATCGCTCAAGGCTCTGGTACTTTTTTCCATTGAGGATAAAAACCACTCCAAATTGTTGCATTGTTCTCCATTGAGGACAGGAATAGCTCAAGATGATACTATACTATATTGTGGATGAAAATCTCACAAATTCAACACAGACCACATAAGCTGCAATTATGTAACACTGAATCTGTTACATCTAGTGATGCTAGCTAGTGAGCTTAATGTTTGCTGTAATGCTTAATGCTTAATGCTGCTTTGAAAATGTCTTTGATTCTTATTTGAATCGAATTGATCCTTGTGGTTCTTTTCCTATTTCATTTGGTTTGGTTTCACTATAATAAGGTTAAATAATACTCATATAATATATGATCATTATATAATTAAACAAATTAAAAAAAATGTGTGTATATATGACTGAAAACATACTAGTCTTTCATTCACTGATCAGAAATATGGTGATTGAAAAAAGTAAACAAACCATTACCAGGTCCAAATCACAAAAATCACCAAGAAGTTGGTTCAAAGATACCGAAGATAATATCAAACGATATTAGCTGGTCCAAAGATACAGATAAGATCTCATGGCTCAGTTTAGCATGTACTAAAAATGCTTCCTGCAGCATTTTTGGTTCTCTTCCTGCAGTTGGGTCAATTCAAATTACTTTCTCACTGCAGTCAAACAGTGAACTAGACTGAGAACACCTCATTCAGATGGTCTTGGACTGGTTGTTTAGTATCTGCCACCAAGTGCGATTGTTACATTTGCACCTGCCTAAACGAACCACTGCATCTGTAAAAGCACCCTTACAAGGTTTAATTTAATGGATAAAGATGCCTTTTGACCTGTGTTCTATACATGTGCAATCACCTTCTGTACCCAGTGGGCTATCCTGTCTTAGATAGCAGATCTCCTTCACAGTGCTCCCCAAAGGACACAAGCAGCTGGACATTTCCCTGCCATGTAATGCTTAAGAGCCCTCATTACACAGGGCACAGGGCTGGCCTGGGCACACTCTCATCTGCAAGAGCAAGTAGCTTTTATTAATATGCTGTAGCGCCAATATTTTTGGCAGTATTGCTACAGTGTGACATGTTTGAACTCCATTTGTCATCGCAGACACTGTGTGCTGACTAATAATGCAGGCAATTCACTGACTCATCTGGCCTTAGTGATCAGTAGTCAGCAAGAAAGCATTCCTAAGTGAGAACCTTTAGCTCAGCATCTTCTGTTGCTTAGCACCAAGTCCAGATCCCACAGCAGGACCATCATGTTGTGTGGAGATTGCAGATGTTCCATGCTTTTAAGAAAAGTTTTGACTCGTTCTTTGCCCTTTCAGTGGCAAGCTATTCACCTGGCCACAACCATCATCCAACACATTGTACAGTCACATTAAAATTATGTAGGATCTGTAAAAAGAGTAAAGTAGTGAACACTTTACTACCATAAAGTGATATACTATATATAGCACTCTTAATAAAGCACTTTAGGCTTGTGTAGGTGTGTGTTCGCAGGTTACAAAGACAACATTCACATGTGAACAGCCAAAAGCACTGCTATTGTTAGTTATTAAGTAGCCAACAGACTGGATATGAATAAAATTGTTGAAGAGAATGCAGAGAATGAAGAGAATGCAGTATGTGTAAAAGGGATTTCATCTGGTAGCAGCTCAGTTCACATCCACCTCCTCCAATAATTTGTGGCATGTTCATGTAGATGGAGTGACCAAAACCTATTTTTGCCTTGTAAATTCCTTCACCACAGAGCTTACCAGATGATTATCAGTAGCCCCTGGTGTGACGTTTTACTGGAAAGAAAGTAGTGGTTCAGTCAACATCTAACCATAGCCATCTAGTTAGTTTGTAGAATGCAAGTAATGAGATATTCTTTTGACCATGAAGCTTCTTGCCATGTCAAAATAGTAATAATAAACACTTTTCTCCATGTAGAGACTTTCAGAATGCTGTGACCCCAGCCCCTTGCTGGTTTTTGATTGGCCTACACTCAAAATGTTGGTGGATTCATAGGATTAAAATGAATCTTGCTAAACTGGAGGTGCATTCAAAATTAACTGCTACCATAAGCAAATCCCTTTTATTGCTTACTGTTACACTCAAGTGAACTGGCTTTTTCGCCAGGCGGATTTTTCATTTCCAGTATGGCCACTGCTCTAGATTGAAAAAGATGAGAGCTGTTAAACCAATTTTCTACCAGAAGTGACGGTTAAGAAGTGATTTCCATTTTGGATGGTCGAGTGTTTTTATTCATTCCTGCCCTCACAGTTAGAACTGTTAAAAATGTTCATTTTTAACTGACACCAGAGTGCACAATGCTACTGTAGGGCTATAGGCTGAAATATAGCACATGTGCTGTTTGTGTACATTATGGGAATACACTGCTTGATATAGCTGTAATATACACCGATCAGCCATAACATTAAAACCACTGACAGGTGATGTGAATAGCATTGATTGTCTCTTTACATTGGCACCTGTCAAGGGTTGGGATATATTAGGCAGCAAGTAAACAGTCAGTTCTCGAAGTTGATCTGTTAGAAGCAGGAAAAACAGGCAAGCGTAAGGATCTGAGCGACTTTAAGAAGGGCTAAATTGTGATGGCTAGACGACTGGGTCAGAGCATCTTCAAAACAACAGGTCTTGTGGGGTGTACCTGGTATGCAGTGGTTAGTACCTACCAAAAGTGGTCCAAGGAAGGACAACCGGTGAACCGGTGACAGGGTCATGGGCGCCCAGGGCCCATTGATGCATGTAGGGAAGTGAAGGCTAACCTGTCTCGTCCGATCCCACAGAAGAGCTACTGTAGCACAAATTGCTGAAAAAAGTTAATGCTGGCTATGATAGAAAGGTGTCAGAACACACAGTGCATCACAGCTTGCTGTGTATGGGGCTGCATAGCCGCAGACCTGTCAGAGTGCCCATGCTGATCCCTGTCCACTGCCGAAAGTGCCCACAGTTTGCACATGAGCATCAGAACTGGACCATGGAGAAATGGAAGAAGATGGCCTGGTCTGATGAATCACATTTTCTTTTACATCATGTGGATGGCCAGGTGCTTGTGTGTCGCTTACCTTGCGAAGAGGTGCCACCAGGATGCACTATGGGAAAAAAGCAAACTGCTGGAGGCAGTGTGATGCTCTGGGCAATGTTCTGCTTGGAAACCTTGGGTCCTGGTACTTTACCAACCCAAACATTGTTGCAGACCAAGTACACCCCTTCATTGCAACAGTATTCCCTAGTGGCAGTGGCCTCTTTCAGCAGGATAATGCGCCCTGCCACACTGCAAAAATTGTTCATGAATGGTTTGAGGAACATGACAGATAATTTAAGGTGTTGACTTGGCCTCCAAATTCCCCAATCTCAATCCGATCGGGCATCTGTGGGATGTGCTGGACAAACGAGTCCCATCCACAGAAGCCCCACCTCGTAACTTACAGGACTTAAAGGATCTGCTGTAAAATGTCTTGGTGCCAGATACCACAGAACACCTTCAAAGGTCTTGTGGAGTCCATGCCTTGACAGGTTAGAGCTGTTTTGGTGGCACAAGGGGGAACTACACAATATTAAGCACATGGTTTTAATGTTATGGCTGATCGGTGTATTCTTTAATGTTTCTAGCTACACATGCGCAAACAGATGCATTTTTACTGCATGACATCCGGCCCATACAATAATTTCTCTGAGAAAATTTGGCCTCATGCCAAATCTAACTGATAACCCTTGAAATACATCTTTACGGTAGACCCCAAAAGAGATGCTACTCGCTGAAAACATTGTATATGTTGCCCAGTATTTTAGCATAGTGAACAAATTTTTCACATGCTTGCATAAAATCTGCATAGATGGAGCACTCATAAGAGTGTCTGACTCTCAACATGTCATAATTTCAGGGTGCGTGCTCTGCTGTGCTACAGTGACCTGTCCGTATGAGTTTTGTTTAGCAGGTCTGGTCTGATCGGTAGTGAGTATGGAGGCAATAAGTTCAGGCTTATTCAGTTTGAGCTGCCAAAGTACACCACATACTAGTGGCAGTTGGCAAAAAGTGTCTCTACCAAGCTCCAGCAACGGTGTTTAAGCCAGAAAACTTGCCTTCTCATGCTCGTTAACAAACCCAGTATCCAGTGATCTACCTCACTCCATTGCTGTGTCTCCCATTGCTTGGAGTGCTGCTTTTAGGTTTTCAGTACCCATTGCGCCTGCACTTATGGGCATCTCATTAATGGCCAGTAACAACTGTGTCTCTGTGTTCGAAATACAACCCACATTTGCCATAGCATCATGCACTTTGTGACTTTAATACTAAAGGTCACGATTTGGCTCAAACATAATAAAGGCACTCACTCTTCCCCTTCTAGGGGCTGAGCAGCTGAGCCTTCTGCCCTGTTTCTTTTCCTGCTGCAGCAATGCAGAAAAGGAGCTTACTTTTTCTTCCTAGAGGGCTCAGCAGCTGTGTCTGCCATTTGCGTCACAAACATGTCAGAGGAAGGTAATAAATAGTCAGTAGTCTTCACTTTGACACTTGTCACTTGATTGCCTGCAAGATTCACACATCACTATCAGCACTATACTGCAGTTAGAGCAAAGTTCTCTGAGTGTTTATCCAAGATGTGTTGGTTCCAAACAATTTGGGCATTGATCATTGTCCATCATGCAACTCCACTGGGGTATCGCAGAACAAACAGCTCGCTACCCTGTCCTAGAATGCAAGAAGGCGCAAAAGTTTAACAACAAATGAATGGCAAATTATAAGTATCTGTGGCTAAGTGGCTATAAGTATCTGTGGCTAACCCATCCTTTTTTAAATAATTCGTTCATATTAAATAACTGCTTTATCCTGATCAGTTGTAGTGTATCTGGAGCCTGTCACAAGAACAGTATCCACGAGCCACCCCCCCATAAAAATTATGCTTGGTGGATTGCCTAATCTAAATTGCCCCTAGGTGTGAATGAGTGTGTGAATAAGTGTTGCCCTGCAATGGTTTCTCTGTAACATGCACACTGTTTTTTTGGTTTTATTAACTTCAAGAAAAAGAAAAAAGAGGGAATAACTGTTTATAGCTGCTATATAGGGTAGTGGCTGCTCAACAGTTAAGGTTCTCGGTTACTGATCAGAAGGTCAAGCTTCCACTGTTGGGCTCTTGAGCAAGGCCTTTAACCCTCTCTGCTCCAGGGGTTCCATATCATATCTGACCCAGCGCCCTGATCCCAACTTTCTAACAAGCTGGGATATGTAAAGGAAAGAATTTGCTGTAATGTATATGTGACAAATAAAGGCTTCTTCTATACTTTCCTGCAGATGTTCCAGATTAATTTTAAAGATTAAATGTAATGTAAACATTTAAAAGCCTGACATAACATTTATTATCAAATTGAAAATTGTAATCATTGGCAAATTTACTTTGGTGTAAGAGGAATAAAACACTTCGTGCAAGCTGTTATTGGAAAATAATCATCCAGGTGGTAACAGTAACAGTAACAGTAAGCTACATTGCATCACTCCATTGTTGATTATTTTGCTATAACAGCTCACCCTGTGGTGTTTATTTCTAAGTAGTTAAGGAGAATGTGCTATATGTGATAATTATGTATAATACAACAACTGATATATGTTAGGACTGATTTCTGTTTTTTTTTCTGCTCCATTTCCCATCATTCTCCATTTTCCTTTTACCCCCTTCTGGCTCATCCATGCCATTCATCTATCTTATTAGCATATCTATCTCTTCTCTCCTCTGAATATTTTTTATTATTCTTCAACCTTTCATTATTTTTTTCCTTCTGAAATGTTACATCCTGAAGGACATAGCATCAAGTTCAGTGTAAGGCAAGGTATGACAGATGACACTTATGCTGTAACAGAAAATGTGCTGTATACATTGTAGGATATTAATGAATACACTGTACTGTAGATTTATAGTCTTCTTTTTCATATATAAATTGTGATGTTGCTTTTTCCATGAAAGCCAGATGAACATGTTTTTTTAGATGACCTCTTTTGTTATTGTGTGTGCAAGATGGATAAACTGTATGGCTCCTGGATTCTATACTTTCACTGATACAGCACTAATATAGTAATACTGTAGCAAGCCACTAGAGGACAGTGTTTTCTGGCTTAGTCACCGCTTGCCTGTTTTACCTAGTAACAGATACAGGTCATAGGGCTCTGCAGGTCCACTCATCAGCAGAGTATCTCTCAACTTAAAGGAACAAGATCTCATGCATTTCACAGAATCCTGGTGAAATGTACAGAAAGATGGCATTAGGTAGAAGGAAGGATGTATGGCGTGTTAGATGGTGAAGACAAATGAAGCAGAATGGTGGTCTGTGAGCTGAGGAAAAAAGCTTGTCTTTTCCAAGCCTTGTCATTCTCTGTGTTTGCTCAATAAGAGTGATCAAGCCAATTGCACTCAGTGGACACAGATACTACATTGATGCATGCATCCATGCATTGCACCATTGAACAGATTAGTATTTCTGAATTTAATTTTTTAGGTAACACGTGCAGTGTTAGGTGTAAAAGAAGAGCTCTTATTATTATTATTAATTGCTGCGCTCTCTCTCTCTCTCTGTCTCTCTCTCTCTCTCTCTCTGGTGTATCTCTAAAGAATGCCACAGCAGATAAGACTCCTGCTATTGTGATCCAACTGGGAGTACCATGAATTCTGGGTCACTGTGGTGAGGTGTGTGTTTGTGTGCACATGTTTTGCATGTACTCTTTATGTGTGTGAATGTATGGGATGTTTTTTTAATGGTAGAATTGTGTTTTTTGAGAATTAATCACAGTCTTTCTTCAAATAAGGCTTGCAGACTCAAAACACTAAATTGAGGGGCGTGGTCATCCTTGAAATAAACCTCACCACCCCAATTCTGACCTCAAATCACATCCCTAAGCGGTTTATGACTTCATCATATCTTGCTCATTGTACTGTAAATCATTATTGTAGCATTGTGGTTCTTTTGACAAATCCCATTGGTTATTAGAAACTATATATAGGCAATACATTAATGTCACATGGCCTTTCATTTCCCACCCAGGAACAGATTCCTGGGTGGGAAATGAAAGGCCATGTGACAATAATTCTGCTCCATTCTGCAGATGCAATTTTGTCCTATACAGAATTAAGGAGCTGTCACTGTCTGAAGTTTCTGATTGTGGAATCAATCTTATACTTGTATGGCTGGAAATGAATCTCAGCACTGTGATATAGTTTTTGCGAGGTATCATTTTCTACACATGCAGCATTGTTTAATCTAATCAAAAACACTCTATTACAGTCCACTAATGTAAGCCTACATTCTGCACATACTGCCCTGAAAATTATGTGGAAATATGCATGTGCATTTAGATGCATCAGTGTGCAGTGATTTTAGCTGCGGAGGCAACACCTACAGTATATAGTATAAATTATGTAACATAGTGCTCTGACTTTCCTCAGTTTTTTTCAGTTACACCCTAGCAGGAATCATTAGCAGAGAATCACCCACAGTAGATTCAGTGGTGTCAGCGATTCTGATTAGCCCAGTCCCATGCTAGCCATGCTTACTTCAACTGCACTAATTATCACTAAAGGACAAACTTTTGACTTGGCATAACGTGCATGAGAGGAATGTGAGAGCCTGACTGATAGCCCATGCCAAAGTGAGTATATCAACTTTTTTTTCATGCATTCGGAAGAAACCATTTTGTAATTTCCTCGTTTCTCTCTCCATCTATCTCTCTCTCTTTCTCCCTGTGTGTGTGTGTGTGTGTGTGTGTGTGTTTTCTGCTGTGAGGAGCGCAGTAAGGAGAGCCCCGCTCGTCGGGCGCGCCGCTCCCCGGCCGGTTTGGAAGAAATGCGGACTCAAATCCGCCTCGGAAGATGGGCGACGGAACAACCGCACCAGGTAGGCGTTTTCAAAATGAGTAAATAAATAAAGAAATGATAACATCAAGCTACCAGGCCGCTGTTGCAGAAAGCTCAAACGAACTACACCGATTCCGCACCCGGCCTGCTGCTGTGCATGCCTCTTCTTTTTTTTTTTTTTTTTCGCCTAGGGAGCGGTAGTGCATTTTCAGCTCTTTTCGATAAACACGCACGCACACGCACAGGCACGCACGCCGCGCTCACGTACCTCCGGCAGCAGCGAGAGGCGCATCTGCAAAAAAAAAAAAAAAAAAAAAATGTCAGAACGGCGCCTTTAACTCGCGGCCACCGGTGAGGAAAAGAGGGAGGAAAGATTCGGTTCGGGGCTGCTGTGCTTGTGCGGCGTGCGCTCGAGACGCGCGCTTAGGCCGAGCGCGTGTTTATGTTCGCCTGGAACAGGGGCAATATGCGCGAATGCAGCGGGAAATCGGAACTGGCCGGCGGAGAGATCGAGCGACCGTTTGCCGGATTTTGCGCGAGCATGCGGATTTGCTTGCACCTGCAGCGTGGCGTATAGCGCTATTTGGTACGTGCGACTTTTTCCCCCCCTTTATAGCTCGTCAGGAGCGGCCTATTTTATGTACACCACAGCATACTGCGGTACGGCTGGCAGCTCAGCGCGCTCCTTCGTGCTACTGTAGGTCACATGCGCACCTTTGCAGCGCGCTATTGCCGGAAAAAGGCGCCGCGTGTTTTCGTGGCGCTGCGGATCGGCTTTTGGGCAAGGAAGGATCGGGAGGTGTGATTTTGCGGATTTTAAGGCGATACCGGGTGGGAGGCAATACCAGCGAAGCATGTGCTTCATGCTCTTTAATAACAGAGCTCCACACTCCACAGGGGGAGCGGCGAATCCGTTTTGGGTGTTTCTCGCGCCGCAAAGTTGCTCGCTGATGCTGCCATGGCGACACGCGGCAGCCCATTTTTTGCGCGCGGCTGTCCGTCGGTCCGAAGTGACGCCGTTTTCTCACCTGCTCAGGTTTTTTCAAGCTACCTGTCCAGGGCTGCTGAGAAGAGGTTGTGTATTCGGCCGGCGTGCATGTGTGTGTGCGTGTGTGTGTGTGTGTGCATGCATGTCTGCGTGTTTCAAAATGACTGCCTGGGCAGCTGTTGCCATGTTGCCAAGTGAGCACAGGCTATACAATTTTGCATATTAAACCTGCCTATTCTGTAGAACTGCCAAAGTTGATTATTGTGGTATGGTTTTGCATGTGGTTGAAGTTTTACATAATCAAATGACACAATTTGTCCCACTGCCACACCTTTAAAGTTACCATGATGTGCAGTTAATTGGATACATAGCCTAGATTAAAAGTTTTTACAGGGAAAAATACACAAGTATACAAGTATGTACTGAATGTTCCACTTAGGGACAGATGACTGGGTGGTTATATAATAATATGATAATATGCATTTGACAGCCTGTGCAACCAAGTCATTCAGAGAAGTAGTTGTTTCTTCAGTAGCCCCCTGGGCCGCATTCACTCAGGAGAAATCGCAACATTTTATTTCAGTGGCGATGCTGTTGCACACTCATACTCCATCAAAATGAGGCAGCAGCACCCCTTTTTTCTACCTAGCAACACCAATGTGATATCATTGACAGCAGCTGTCATGGTCATATCACACTTGGACTATGGCTGTCTCTCCCCTCTGACTGTTAGCATTGAAAAAGGTAACGCCACAGAGAGGTTGGAGGTCCAGCCGCATGCTGTAGCGCCTCATCTAATGCTCAGTGGAAATGTTCAGGCATCACTGTACAAGGTGTCAGCATTTGTATTTGGGCACTGTCATGGCAGTGTAGACATTTAATTGTCTTTTATTATTTAAATGCATACTGTGTAGACCATACTTTTCCTACACACCCTCGGGGCAATTTAATGAGCTTCTGCAAGAAAACAGTGCATATATTTGTTTTTACTTATTTTGCTTACATTCTTTGCCTCAGAGACTTCGGTCTAGTTGTTGACAAAATAGTTGCAAGACAATCTGCAAGACAAAATTTATACCGACCACTTTTTACTATATAGGTACTATGCATTTGCGACAGAAAACGCACATCTGGTGCATTTTGATTATAGGTGAATAGGCATGCTTGTGAAACTTTTTTAGACAGTGTTGGTTTGTGTACTTTTATATGGGTCTAGTTTTAGCTGAGTTTTACCACTAGTCTAATTGTGGTTGCTGTTAGTTGTGCTTTTCATACTAACTTACAATAAGATTTCTTTACTGTATAATAACAGTCCTTCCCAAACATTTGGGTTATGTATTGTAAACTGCACATTTTTCCCAGATGTGCACAAACACAGCATGAGAATGTGCAAAGGTCATACAGAGGTCATATGTGTAGGCTGTGGTGTGTTTGCTTAAATACTGCAATGTGCAGACATTATGCTGGATTCTGCTCAGTTAATGCAAGTCCTAGCTGAAGCTTCCAGCGTAGCTTCCAGTATTTCACTCTACACTGCAATTTCAGCCTCGCTGCACACCAGTCATCAAATCATCTAGGAGAATAGCTCAGGAAAAAAAAAGGCAATATGTAGTTCAAAACGGACACTTATAAACATTCATGTACAGGCAGAGTATCTGGTGGGAGTGAAGCAAGGTCAATGTAATTAACACAGTCTTCAAGGTCATGTTAAGGTCATTGTTGGGGTCAAAGGTTAAGACCTGGATAAGACACCAGATTGGGGTGGGGTTTTGCTATTGATGAAAACCATGGAATCAGATAGAACAAACCGTCTTATTTTGTTTGTGTTTAATCACTTCCTGCTGACTACTTAATTTTGTTGGCTGCATGGGCACTATTTCCAATACATCGATCCTTTTTCATCTTGATTATTTTTTGTACTAGAAAGAGTACAGAAACATTAGAGCACAATTTTGTGTAAGTTCAATGCTTTTTAATCACTCCTTAGACAAGCTTGGGCAAATGTGCCCTACACTTCAAAATGCAACATTTTTTTTACAGTGCAAAGTTTGGGATCATAATAAAGGGAACTGAGACATCTTGAGTGTTGTAAATGTTTTAGTATAGGTTATTTTACTGGCTGCAAATTGTATAAGACCTTGATCATCTCTCTAATATTGCTGCTATAGTTACAAACAACATATAATCCAATTATACAGCTATGACAACTTTGATGCAAGAGCTAAATGACTCTGTTGATGTTCCAAGAATAGTGCAGCAAAAAGGGTGGACTCCATTATAGTGCCAAAGGCTACAAGATGACAATTGCACAGCAGGATTTTAATATTCAAATTATTCATAGATGCAGGATGAATCGAGGTAAGTAGATTTTAACACCATAGGGTAGAATAAGATACTTGTATGCATCATGGTCTATATCACAAACCAACTGAACTATTTGCTGTAGTTCTTAAATCTTCTGCTCTTTACCATAACTTATACTACAATCCACAAACAAGGCAGCAGCTAAATATAATATAAAAACTAGTCATACTTCCGCAGCACTTAGGTATTATAAATACAGAGGTAGCTAGATACAGGTCCAGGTTAGCGATATCTGCTGCTGAGCACTCAGTTGAGATCATTCATCCATGCTGTGTGAAATACCAGGATTGGTTGAGCGACTGTGGCTAAGAGTCAGAGGATCTCTCGCTTTAAATTCCAGTTGACCAACAGACATTCAAAATATGCACCTTATTCCAAGACTCATCCAGGAAAAAAGTCTAGAAACATCTTTACACTTCACAAAATCAGAAAATAAGAAAGAGTATAATTTTTCTTTTTAGGTTTTAAGTTTTTTTTTTTTGGAAAAAACTGTATGGGAAAATATGGGACATATGGGGTAAAAATGTAATTATTTTAACTATTCTAGAATAATAATGAAGGCAATAACCATATGGAATAACACATGTGGAATTATTTTGTTTTATATTTTAAATTGAGGGTAGCAGGTAGTGTTGGTGCCTCAAAGCTCCAGGGTCCCTGGTTCAATGCTCAGGTTACTGTCTCTGTGGAGTTTTTGTGCATGTTCTCATTATGTCTACACAGGTTTCCTCCAGGTTCTCTGGTTTTCTCCCACCTTGCAAACACATGATGGTAGGTGGATTGACAAAACTAAATTGCCCCTAGGTGTGAATGAGTGTGAGTGTGTGTGCGCATGGTGTCCTGTAATGGACTGGCATCTCATCCAGAGCGTGCTCCTTCTTCTTTATGCTGAGTATTCCGGATCGGTCTTAGATTCACCGCAACCCTGACCAGGATAAAGTGTTTACTGAAAATGCATGAATGAATATTTTAAATTTTTAATACTATTCCTGATGAAGCTTTGCACACTTGTGGTATCTTCTCTACTAGCTTTATGAGGGAGCTCCTAAAAGGTCTAAATGAAAACTGTTTGATTGAGGAAACAGTAACAACCTGCTATACTTATCAAAAATACATTTTAATTCAGAAATATATTTATACACAGGCATTAACTTCACTCACTAGCACAAAGCAAGTTGCTTGTGTTGCTTGTAGTTTGTCTCTTGTCTGTGTGCGACCACTACTGTTATCACTTGTGGGGATGCACTCTCCAGAATTTTTTTTAGTTTAGAAAATTTAAACAGAAATTTAAATAATGCACTAATCAGTGTGATTTTTTTGTTTGATTTACATGTTACATGCTAGGCTGAGCATGTAAGCAGATTAGCAAGGCAAGCTACGTGTATTAGCAGTGTATACTTCCCAGAGCTCTTCTACTGCCTTCCAAGCTTTATTTTTCTTCATAATGTCACTATGCACGTTTAATGAAAGGTCGTACATGGCAGGATTGGATGAAATCGTAGGAGGAAATTATATTTTTCTTACATTTTTCTGCATGAAATTGTAAATGAGAACTGAACTGTTGTGAATGGTAGACTGAATTAATGGACCATAGGCGCCATTAGGATTGGTCCAAGGAATCATTCAATCCAGTTATTTGGATTTGTTTATTTTGTTTATAGAGACTGTTATTTATCGCATCATACCTAGTTTGCATAGAATAGAGCAAATCTCAGTTTGAATGTTGCTTGCCACTGTCATTGAAATTGCAGCTCCATGTCACATAGGTATGTAGAAAATGAATGCTTTGTCACTTGCTAGTGTGAACATAAGGTTGGAAACAAATTTCAACAATAACACTTTATCAAAATGTCCATAAGACAAGCAAAAATAGATCTAGTCAGTCAATCAGTAATCAATCTAGTGTGTCTAAATTTTAAGTTTAATACTTTTTTCACAAAGATGACACCATACTGGATTAGGCGAGGAACTGCATACTTGGACAGATAAGGCCTGATTTTCCTGTTATACCAAGTGAATGTGCATGACAGGGAGATGGTCTGTGAAAGCCAGCTAGTTGCAAGTCAATACCCCAAGGTTCCTAGCAGACCTTGCAAATGATATTGATGGGGAGCCAGTTCTGAAGGTGATGTTGTGATGGATTGCAGGACTACCTGGGATGGCAAGAAGCTCTGTCTTCAAGCGGTTTAGTTTGATGGTGGGTTGCAATGTCAGTGAGGCAGGCAAAAAGACTGTTACAGTTGCATATCCACTGCATAGGTAGGAGAAGGTGCTTCTGTATGAGAAAATAAACATATTGTAAAATAGTATATATGTAGGCTACCAGTTATGTCTAACTTTTACTTTAATGGACATTTGCTTCTACCTATGTATATTCTTCTGTCCTTTAGTCTGCACTGACACGGAACCTTATTTACAGTGATGGCAAAATAAGCTCAAAGCTAGTAATTACATATATATATATATATATATATATATATATATATATATATATATAGCGCAATTATCCAGTCAGCCATTTTTGTGGCAGAAGCGGCATGCATAATAAAATCATGCAGGTAAAGAGCTTTATTTAATGTTCACATCAAATATCAGAATGGGGAAAATTTTGGTGGCAGACAGGTAGGTTTGAGTATTTCACAAACTGCTGATCTCTTGGGATTTTCACACACAACAGTTTACCTGATGTGGTCTTCTGCTGTTGTAACCCATCCAATCCAAAGTGTTATGTTGTACATTCTGAGATGGTCTTCTGCTCACCATGGATGTCTGGCACTTCTGCTCTGATCTCTCGTCAAAAAAGCATTTCTGCCCACAGACCTGCTGCAAACTGGATGTTTTTAGTTTTTCCACACCATTCTTTGTAAATTCTAGAGACTGTTATGTGTGAAAATCTCAGGAGAATAGCAGTTTCTGAAATATTCATACCAGCCTGTCTGGCACCAGCAACCATGCCACGGTCACTGAGATCACATTGTTCCCCCATTCTGATGTTTACTGATGTTATGTCTGCTTGTTATGATGTTTACACACATACTTTTAACCTTTTTCTATAAAGTAGATGTTGGCCACATCCTACTTTACGGTTGTTAAGGTGTAAAATATGGTTCTCTCTCTCTCCAACCCCCACCCCCCTTTCTCTCTTTAGTGATGGCCTCTGCTGAGCAGCTGTGTTCCTGCTTTCACCAGCACTGCTCCTAGGCCACACACACACACACACACACACACACACACACACACAGACACTCTTACATACACATTTAAACATACAGGCACACACCTGTATCAGGTTCACCTCCATACACACAGACACAAGCAGATACCATGTACAGTGTGGAAGACTTGCTGATCTCTCATGGATACAAACTGCCCAGGAGTGGCCCCGCCTCATCCTCTGCACCTTACGACAATCGGAACACTGACTGTCGGCGTGACAATGTAGAGAACCGTCCCTCTGGCGGTGGCGGGGCCTTGAACGGGTTTGGAACAGCAGAAGGTGGAGGAGACAGCCGGACAGAAACAGGGACAGGGGCCTACAGACCAACTCAGTCAGTAAAAGCATATCCGGAAAACAACAACAATATCAACGAGGGACCTGAACGTATCCAGAGGAGGCTGGAAGTTCCTGTTGGTTTCCTTGGTGATCTGCAGCCTCTAGGAGACTCACTTGCTACTGACAGTGGGTGAGTGGGTCATGTATAGTAACACTGATATACTTGAGGTTGTTCACTGTCACATAAGTGGGGCAGATTCCCATGAATCATGGATCCATGCATCAGAAACAATTTCATAATAAAAATTTTAATTAATAGAAAAATCTATTAAATATTGCATTTTGTGTTTAGTGGTTGATTGGGATCTCTTATGGATCTCACAATTTTAATGACGTTAATGATTGTATAATGTATACAGTATACAATGTATATAGTAGCTACTTTGAATGGCAGTGTAACAACCTACTTTATGAAGGACGACATAGAATGGCTCATTGGTGTAATTACTGCATTTTCTTTTAACATGATTTTTAGCACCCGTACATGGTAGCATGTAGAACCGTTTCTTGTATGTTCATAAGTTGTGTCATAATTTGCATTATTTTTGTTCTCAGGTTTTATGACGCTCCCAGCTTGACGTTTTCTGAACACACAGATGAGCGAGATATTGCCTTTTGGAGAAGGAGAGGGCAAGACTTCAGTGCCCTGTTGGACTTTGCTGACCCTAGGGAGTTGCGTGTGTCTGGAGGGGCTTGGAGAGGCCCAGTGCTGGCTCCTGAGGAGCTAAGGACAGAAAGGCCATTGGCGAGATGGGAAGAAGTGCAGTGGATGCGAGAGCCCATAGACTCAGGCCCAGAGACACTACGAGTGACTGGAGAAAGGAAGTGCCAAAGCCTGGGCACGGAGGAGTGGCGTCCTGCAGTAGGTCTGGGCCGGCAGTTATCTGATGGAGAAGCTGAACGCTGGTCTCAGGAGCAGCAGCACCGTTTGCGGCCCACAGAAGGCAGTGTGCCTGCCACGGTCAGGATGAAGTCTCAGTCACTGCCCCGAGTTCTCTCTCCTGAAGATCCACAGTATGGAGAACATCCCCAAACAGGTGCCTCAAGCCAGGCCCCTACGCAAAGAAACAACTCTGTGCCATACAGTCGTTATCATAATGAATGGCCATTAGGAGAACGGTGGAGTGGTCAGAGTCAAGGTCCCACTGCACTTGTGCCAAAGCCACGTTTCAGTCGTCCCATAAAGCCCCCATCTTATGAGACTCACCAGCAGAATAGGGGGAGTTGGGAAACTCTTTCCTCTGAACCAGTTTCTAAACCCAGAGACCGGTCGGTTTGCTATTCTCAGAGCTTTGAACCATTAAGAGACAGGTCTGGATGCTATTCTCAGAGTGCAGAGCCATTACGGGATCGGTCCTTGTGCTTTTCACAGAGTGCAGAGCCACTGAGAGATCGAATGGTGAGCCATTCCCAAAGTGCTGAACCGCTACGATTTGTTAGTCATTCACAAAGTGCAGACCTGTTAAGAGACCGCTTTTTAAGCCACTCTCACAGTGCTGACCTTTTAAGGGACAGATCACTTTGTTATAGCTCAGAACTACTTCGAGACAGGTCTATGTGTTACTCACAGAGTGCAGAATTATTGAGACCAGAGGCATATAGGGCAGATCTGTTTTATCAGGAATTGACTGGTATGGAGCCCCCTGGTTACATCCCACCCCCCTCTTACAGGAGATTTCTGCCTCCCAGGAGTGGACAGATTTACCGTGCTGACTCTGCCCTTGTCCGATGGAAACGAGAACCAGTAAGTGCTGAGATGGGTGAGTGGTTTTCAAGAACAGCAGGAATGTCATGGTCAGAACGTCAGGAAGACAGGAGTATGGCAGTTGTTCCCAGACGGCCAGTGCATCCGGTGCCAGTTGTACCAAATCGATCTGTTCAGTATGTCCCGTTTGAAGACCCACGTGCTAGGCATATCTCAGGGGGGCCCAGTGGAAACTCACTCACAGATGCAGACAAGATCCGACATGTCAACAAAGAGCTTCCCTGCACTGCAGCTTTAGGACAATCCACACATGATAGTGCCTTCCTCCCTCCACAGGGGCCGAGCACGGACACTCACAAACCAGCTCTCAGTGAACAGGAGAATGCTAACCGATGGAATAGAGGGTTGAACAAAGGTAGTGAAAGTGTAGCACCAGACCAGAGCTTTTCCAAGTACTCTACAACATTTCAGACAAGACCCTCACAACCAGTAATAAAAGTTGAGCGGAGTGCAGATCAGCAGGTTAAGGCAGACAGAATTACAGACCAAGGGCAAGTCAAGGTAGAGAGAACAGAACAGGTTAAAGTGGACAGACCTGCAGAGCAGGTCAAAGTAGACAAAATTACAGACCAAGTCAAGCCAGACAGAGTTGCAGATCAAGTCAAAATTGCAGAAGTTAAGCCAGAACGATTTACAGACAAACAGATTAAAACAGATAGAATGCCAGACCAAACGAAAATAGATAAAAATCCAGACCAGGGTAAAACAGATAGATACTGTGAAAAACAAACTAAACTCGATAAACTGGCAGAGAGGATTCCAGACAAACCAGTTAAAGCTGAGAGAATTCTAGACAAGCCCAGTAAATCAGAGAGAGTTCCTGACAAACAAGTCAAAGCAGACAAAATTCCAGAAAAGCTTAAGGGAGACAAGATGTCAGAAAAACAAAGTAAATCAGATAAATTAACGGACAAGCTCATTAAGTCAGAGAAACAGACAAAAGCAGACATAACTGTAGAACAGTTAAAAGCTGAGAAAGTCACAGACAAACAGCTAAAGGCAGACAAATCCCTTGAAAAGGGTTCCTCAGAAAGCGTTTCCACAGCAAAGACAGAAGTAGTACATGAGCCTGAGAAGAAAAGTGTGAAAAAGAAATTAAGCGAGACTATATTCTGCCTGGTGTCTGTCCCTCTTTCACAATCTAGTGGAAAGTCAAGAGATCAAAACAACAATGAAGAAAAAGAACCTGAATCCCCTCGTATTCCTCCCCCTCCACCACCAAGCTCCTCAAGTGAAAACAGCAACACCCTTGGTTCTCTGCCAAACCAAAGCCTCAAAAGCACATCCACCACCTCCACTGATTTGGAACTACAGGCACTTACACTTGGCAGTGCTTCCAGTAGCATAATCACCAGAAGAGCTCATCGCAGGAGAAACTCTCGCACTAAAATAATTAAGCCAAACCCCCATGATGAGCTGAGACGATATTCTGGGGCTTGGCCAGGGGACCAGTATCGTGACCAGGAAACCCAAACTAGTCCAGAACTTGCAAAGAGTGCTCAACATCCAGGTCCTGATAAAATGGAAGCACAAACACTGCCTGCTGTTCCAGAAGCAGAAGCACCTGCTGAAAGTGGGTCAGGAGTTCCAGGTACTTCTGGGCCTGCAGTAGGCACAGGGGCTACAGGAAATCCAGGGCCTTCAGGAACTACAGGGGCTACAGGAAATCCAGGGCCTACAGGAACTTCAGGGGCTGCAGCAGCCCCTGGGGCCTCAGACACCAGTACTCCTTTTGGGTATCCTATGAAAGGTCAGAAAAGTCTGAAACTATCCAGCAACAGTGCCTTTTCAAGAACAGGCACCTTCAAGAGCACAGGTTCACACAGACCTCCATTACATCCTCCTCCACATCCACCACCACCACCTCCAACCCAACCACCATCCCAACCACCACCACCACCCCCAACACAGCCTCCACCCAAATCACCCCCCTTGGATCAAGCTGAAGATTCAAAGTCAATTGCTGGCCCTAACCCAGAGGCTTTCGGTCAATTCCTGTTGAAGCCAGTGAGCCGAAGGTCTTGGGATGCCATTGAAGAGCTAGAGTCCATTAATAAGGAATTGCAAGAGCAAGCAGGTAAGCGTCCTAGTGTGGACCAGTGCATCGAAGATCTTAATGAGGCCTACAAAGATATCCTGGAGCTTACCACTGCCAGCAATAACCTTCCCAACCGTTCCTCCATGCAAATCCCTGATCGTATAAAAGCAAGACTGTCCACTGATCCATTGGGAATGCCTGCAACCACACTTAGGTCCAGCCTGGTACCAGGAAGTGATCCAGAATACAGGGAGGTTAAGAGTGCCTTTTCCCGGCCATCAACAGGGAAGAGTGTTAGCTTCAGCAAACAGCTGAGGGAGGAGATTTGTCCAGCAGCTCCTCCACCAGAAACAGGTTTCAGAGATTATAAAACAGTAATGGCCCAGATTACTCAGCGCAAAGCCTGCAGATCAGTGAAGCTGGATGTCTCAACTCCTAAGGAAACTCTAGTCAGAGATGAGAGTTTGACTGCACAAACCTCCTCCACTTCATCCATGTCAGCTGAGGTCCCATGGGGAGACAGGCAGCCCATGCAGGATGCCTCGACCCTAACCAGCCCCCCAGACTATGAGCACATCTGTCAATCACTCCAAATGGCCCGTGATTCTGGGGCAATCAGCCGAGGAGCTTCTGTAAAATCCAAACCAGGTAGTGCCATGAGCATTGATAATCAGCAGCATGTGGCCATGCCTAGTGGATCTGCAGCAGATTCAGAGCAGCCTTGCTGCTCGTTAACATTAGATAATGAAAATAATTCAAGACAGGAGCCAATATCTTTATTAAGTGAAGAGAGAACCTCTGGCTTTAGAAGGGTAACAAATCAGAGTAACAAACTCCTTGGTAACAGGAGTGTGCTATGTGGCATTACAGGTGGCAAGCCAATAGGAGACAAAGCAGGTTTAGAGGTGAACCCAGAAGTACCAGCTGACTGGCAGATGCAGCTGTCACTAGCTGAGAAGCATATTGCCACACTTATCACTGGGGAAGGGTCCAAGCCTGGGTCAATTGAGGCTCTAGATGAAATAAATGACATTAAGAGGAATGACAGCATCCCTGCCAGTAATTTAGAAGATCAAACAAACAAGGCACTGGAAGGAGACAACCTTGAAGCCTGTGAACAGATTGATACCCAAGTAGACAAGCAAGAGACTGACCTAGCACAGGCTGAAAGTCAGTTGACTCTAGAAATAAGAACTGATGGTGATAACAGAAGGAAAGAAGAAGAAGAGCCAAAGTTAGAGCCAGAAAATTTCCAACAAGAAGACTCTGTGACTAAAGGTACAGAACTGCAAGCCCAAGAGGACGAGAAAATGCATGACCCCAGCAAGGAACCAAGTGTGATTTTAAGGCCAAACAAGGCTGCAATGTGGACTCATTCAGGCCTAGACCCAGGGCTACTGCCAGAGTTTCCCCCGGATCACCTTCCCCTGTCTGTATTAGCTTATCCAAATCGTAGATTATCTTTAGAGTTGGATTGGGAGAGAAGTGGCTGGGAGGGAGCTAGATGGAGCCTTGGAGGGGGTTGGGCAAGAGAAAGGCGATCCCTTGATGCTGAGAGGCAGGACATAGGCGAGGATAGGTGGGGTTTAGAAAGTGATAGACAACAATCCAGTGGTGAAAAGCGTGGTCTAGGCGGTTGGCGTGGGTGTGGGATTGATAGACAGGGTTCAGATGATTCAGATTGGGATTTAGACACTGATAACCACAATATAAGGGATAAAGGTAGGGTTGTAGATGTAAAAAAATGGAACCCTAAGCAAGGGCAGGATCAAAGTGAAGACCAAAGCAGTAATGTGTCTAATAAAGACTTAGTGGTGGACAAATATAACTTGGTAGATGAACCGAATCAAGGTGCTGAAGGGAGTCCCAGGGTCAAGGAGGTGCAAGGCTCAGGAAGACGGGGCAGAGTGCTCTCTCAACGAATTGAGGCCCTGCATGATCGTTTTATAGCTCCACCTGGACATGGTTCTGAAGAGAGACTTGCCCGTATGAGGGAGGTGGACACTGTCTCCCGCATGAGACGCCTTAGCCTTCGTAGCACAGACTCATGGGATGGACTGTATGGGGTAGCCTTTGTTTCTAGTGCTGAAGAGCTGAGGAGGGATGATAGACAGTCCCTTCCTTCACCCCAGGAACTTCCAAACACAGAAGAAAAGGAGGACAGAGAAATCAGAGAGCCCTGCTCAGACAGCACTGAGCCTTGTGAGACACAAGATGACCATCCAGTTTCAGCAGGTACTTTGCCCTTTTTTTACTACTTAGAATTTTTTTGTCAGTCTTTATTGTTGTGTGGCCAAAATTGAAAATATGTTTTGAACTGGTGCATGAGTTCACTGGGTAAAACGGGTATAATTTAACTAGGTCATAAATAGCTAGCCTTTATAATGTGTCATAGGTAACATATGGTGCACTGTAATAGATTTCCAAAATCAGGTGTATACTGTATCTATTACCAAAATATTTACATACATAATCAAGGACTATAAACCAGATATGTGTGATTTTCTGAGTAAACCAGTGACTATAGAATCCCTGCTGTAGTTAATTTCTCTCTTTCCCATACCTTGTTATAAGCTCTTTCTCAACCAACTGCTTTGGAGTCTTGGTTCACAAGTTTGAATACACTTTAGCGCCAGTGCAAAGTCTTCCAATAAAAGATGTTCATCAAAATATACAATGAAAACATGTGGTTTGGTAAAATGAGCTTTATTGTCTAGGGCATCTTTATACATGTTGTCAAACATCAGTTTTAAAAGCATGATTGGCTTGAGATCCACCATGACCCTGACCAGGATAAAGGGGTTAGTTTCTGAAGATGAATGCATGTGTGAAAATGAATGTAATATAATGATACTATAGAAGCTCTATTTACATACATGTAATTATGGCTATGCAAATGTACAAAAAACTCCCAGTATATAAAACTGAACATGAAAAAATGTCAGATTGTTTAACATTCATAAACAAAAAGGACATTGATTGCAGAGTATATTTAAGATCACCAATTCCTATTCTCAGTAAAGTTCAAACCTAAGAGAAACTCAGAGAATGAGGAACAGTTACGAAAAATGAATTTTGAACCTGTTCATGAGATTGTTTATACCAAAAAAATATGTATGAATTGCATGTGATCTGCTACTTTAAATACCGCAACTTCAGAATTTTGGGGAACAATTCATGGCAACATGGCATCATTCTTCCACAAGACATCCCATGATTTGTTGATTTGTTGATAGTGGTCAGAGAATGATTATGATATCCAAAGACTTTTTGGATGAGTTTAACACCTTTGAGTGTAATAAGATGAGAACTGAATGCATGCATACATACATATATACAGTAACTGCAAAAGGGTTTTCTAATGATCAGTTAGCCCTTTAACATGATAAACCTGGATTAGCTATAACTATGTGCTATTAGAACACAGAAGTGATGGTTGCTGAAAATAACCCTCTTTATGCCTGTGTAGATATTCCATTAAAAATCATCAGTTTCCAGGTATACTAGTCATTTAAAAACATTAACAATATCTAGACTGTATTTTTGATCAGTTTAATGTTATTTTTATTGAAAAAAGTGTTTTTCTTTCAAAACCAAGGGAACTTCTAAGTGACCCCAAACTTTTGACAGTTTATGTACACCTGCTGATTCATGTAATTATCTATCCAGCTAATCATGTGGCAGCAGCGTGATGCATAAAATCATGCAGATACAGGTTAAGAGCTTTAGTTAACGTTCATATAAAAGAGCAGAATGGAGGAAAATGTGATCTCAATGACTTTGACCATGGCAGGGTTCTTTGGGCTGGACTGGTTTGAGTATTTAAAAAATCTCCTGGGATATTCACACACAAATAGAGTTTGCACATAGACTGGTGCAAAAAAAACATAAAAACATCAAATAAGTAGCAGTTCAGTGGGTGGAAATGTCTTCTTGATGAGAGAGATTAAAGGACAATGGTCAGACTGGCATGAGCTGACTGGAAGGCTATGGTAAATCAAATAACCACTCTTTACAACTGTGGTAAGCAGAAAATTATGACAGAATGCACAACACATCAAACTTTGAGGCAGATAGGCTACAACAGCAGGAGAGCACATCGGGTTCCAAACCTGTCGGCCAGGAACAGGAATCTGAGGCTACAGTCGGAACAAGCTCAGCAAAAAAGGGTAGCTGAAGATTGGAAAAAAGACCA
This sequence comes from Pangasianodon hypophthalmus, assembly GCF_027358585.1. Lineage (NCBI taxonomy): Eukaryota > Metazoa > Chordata > Actinopteri > Siluriformes > Pangasiidae > Pangasianodon > Pangasianodon hypophthalmus. The sequence continues at coordinate 13,123,630 of NC_069730.1, read as the reverse complement.
TGTGCTATTTTTCCAGTCTGTAACTGGCCAGTTTTGTTGAGCCTGTGCCCACTGTATCCTCAGATTCCTGTGTTTTGGTCATGTGGATTTAGAGGGAGTAGTGATGGGAGGGCCTGAATTTTGAATTTTGTAACATACACAAATGCATCGCAATCTCAAGATAAAAAGTCACAGCTGCATTATATTAACTCACAATAGTGAGAAAAATCTGCATAATATTTTCTCATATGCGGCAGAAACAAGCTTCCATAGGGTTGAGATCTGTGAAGGCCAAAGCATATGATTAACATCATTTTCATACTCATCAAACCATTCATGCCCTGCAGGTGGGGTGGGGTCATCCTTTAAGAGACCACTCCCATCAGTATAGAAATGTATCATCATAGGATAAAGGGGATCAGCAGAATAATTCTGTATTGATTTGGAGTGATTCTTCCCTCTAAGGGGCCAAGTGGAGCCAAACCATTCCAACAACATGCCCCAAACAGAGCCACCAGTTTAATCTTCGTCACCCATTTGTACATTCCACCAAAATCACTGACTATACCTTTAAGTTATTTAAAGGTACTGGGTGGGACCAATTGGTAAATGAGCATGTCATTTCAAAATGCAGCATATGCCAGGTGAAGAAAATGTCCTTCTTCAGACATGTGTTAATAACTGCTTGATCACTATCCTGCACCTGTCACTCAGTGTATTTTAGATGTGCATACAGAAACTGTGTTGCACAGAAGCAATTTTTTTTTGCTAAATTCCAAACTGAATAAAACGAGAAAATGTGCTTGTATTTTTGCAGAATTAGTATATGGATCTATGACGTACACTCGTGAAATAACTAAAATGCTCCCTGTGAGATGATGCAGGATAACCACTAGAGGGAGTAACACTCTTTCAATTGTGATTCTCTAAAATCGTGTTTAAGGAATTTACAGTTACTTTCCAGTTATTTCCTTTTGAGTTTGAGTTTTATCAAGCTACTTTGGGTTCAGTGTGATATTTTGTCATTTATTCATAGACAATTCAACGTAGCACAACAGTATCATTGGGTAATCATTAACTTATGTGTTTTTTGTGTGGTTTAAAGTGCTTGTATATTTTCTAAAGCGGGCTATACAGAAAACGTTCATTTATTTATTCTGACAAAGAGCCAGGACACTTCGACTTCAGGATGTCAAAGAACTTCCCTTAAAATAGTACTAACAGCCATTCTCTTGTGTTTCAGAATCGGAGGAGCCCAGCCAGGTGGAGAAGTCATAGTTGAACCCCGGAAGTCATAAATAAGGGGGTGAAGGGACATCCATTGCCACTAAGAGCCAGCTTCCAACACTGTGACCTGGCTGTCTGCTAAATGCCTTCATTTTCATATGGCACTCGCACAAGAACACTCAGACACATACACACAGACACACACACATTGACATGCATTTATGCACTACGTAATTACATGATGCATATGCAGACATATAAACATGTAAACAATCTCACATGCACCTCAGTTCATCATCATGAATTCTGACATGCATTCAAATATAAATGCACACACACATACACAGATAAAAATGGCCTTCTCCGACAAGAGCATTGTGTATCAACTCCACCCTACCTGCTGGGTTTCTTAATGTTGCTGCTCCACTGCCAGAAGGAGGCAAGACCCAACCGCTCCTGTTCCCCATCCTACCTTATTCAATTTCTCATGGGAGTCTGTGCACTGCTATGGCCCAGTGTTCCAAATTTTACCAATAGAAAATGTAATGTATTGGAAGTATATTATTATACCAAGGGGTTTTTGTAATATATATCAACAACCAATAGCTATATAGTCCCATTTTAATATGGGCCAAACATTTTAAATGGATAGGCCAACCAAATAATGGTTGCGGAATTCGCTTTCATTCATTATTAGCTGCATTCACATTATTTGGTTGAAGTATCCCTTTAAGCAACTCCTTATCCCAACAATCTATAAACTTTACCTAACCTCAATCCCATAAAAAAAAATGTGTTGCAATCCTATGTTGAAAATCATGATTTTCTTATTTCTGTTATCTGCCCCACAATGCAACAACCTTCTTCCTTGCCCATCATTATACCCTGTTTCAAATTAAGATGGGGTTAAGTCGTAGCAGCGTCTGTTCCTTCTCCTCTTCTCCACCCAGTGCTTCTCTTCTGATGACCTTGTGGAACTTGTGTCAATTGTCAGAACCTGTGGTCTACTTGTAGTCCAGTGTAATTCATTTGTCAAGACATGATTGTTGTCTGTATTTGTACATTTTATGTTCATTTTTATTTTTAACCAAGTATTGTGGAGGATACATTTGTTTGCATTTGTTGTTAAAGTGTCACCTGAGCTATTCAAAAACTAAGAGCTCCATCTGAGATGGGCAACTGTAGCAAGTTGAAGATTAGTGGCTCAAGAACTGTTTTACTTTAACAGTCAAGTGATCAAAGACGTCTGAAGCATTTGCTTTTGATCCATAATCCCCATTTGAAAAACTTTTCAGCACTCTGTAACATAATGTCCCTAAACATAGAGCGCTACAGTACATGTTGTATTGACTGAAACCATAGATGTATTTTAGATGAAATAGAAGTGTGGATAGAATGAACATTTTAGTATTTGATGAACCAACATTGCACCTTGTGAATGGAAGGTTAGAAAAATTTTATTTTGCTTAAAAGAAAGAGAATAAAAGCTATTGAGTAGCCTTTTTGAAAAACATCATTAATGATACGCCTACACAAGAGACACAAACACGACGTTCCATATGTTCAATATCAAAATCACTATAAATACTTGTAACATGATATGTTAAATGCCATTGATTAACCCAGGTTTGGGATACCTTTTTTCAGGCAATGTAAATTTTTAAAAACAGGGTCCAAATATGAACACAATTAATTCTCTAATTTTCCGTGGTGTCTCTGTCACCAGGTACAGCAGGAAGCAATAAATGCTAACAATTATTTGTGATTAAGCATATAAATGTGTACAGATTTTAGGAATTTAGTAGAGAACAAGATGTTAGGCCATGATTTGAGAAGATACAATGAAAAACATAATATACCATGATGACATACCATTTTGATAATAGTGGTTAAAGACAGCAGGGTTTTAAGGTGGAAAGATAGTATACGGTATGACAGGATATATGTGTTTGATAGCTAGAGCAATGTCGTCCAACATAAAGCTCAGTGGCTGTAGAATATGTGCGAGCCAAGATGTATAAAATTGTCATTTGTCTAAATGTTGCTCAACAAGAAACGTTTCAGACTGCGTGTGTGCATGTGTGCGTGCATGAATATTCGCTTGCTCCCCCCATCATTGCTTTCCATGTGCCATCCATGTATTTGAAAAGAAGAACTGCATTTCACTGAATATTTATTTTTTTTATCATTGAAATTGTTAACCAGGCCGGATAATGTAAAAAATAAAAAAAAGTATATTTTAAATATTTTCTGAAATATTTTGTATTTACCATGATATTTTATTTCTTTGCTTTTGGATCAAGTTGGCAGTATCATATTGCTGTATAGTGCAGGAAGAAGATATTTAATTTTCTAGTGCTTTAAAAAAGACAATAGGGTACATTTAGCTGAGCTAAGAATATCTCTGTTAAAACACCTGCAGTATGCCTTGTTCTTGCTCAGAAATTTGTGAATGATAAGAGTTGTCATTGTATACTTTGATAACGATGTGGATTTCAGCTTGTGCTTGGAATATGTATCACACTGCTGTAGTTAAACATGTAAGAACTTCGGTCCATACATGGAACTCTGTAGAAACAAGTCAGTATTACGTTAACATTCAGTCAATTGGTTGTTTAGCAAAATCCAATCAGCAGCCTAGATACCTACAGAGGACCAGCTTTCCAGGTACATATTAAATCTAGTTATGAATCCCAATAGCCACAACCAATTACAATGTTCTTTTTGTCCAAAGGTAGTTTTATCATGAAAACTTGGCCCAAAGTTCATACAGTAGCCTACAGTGTAAATGAAAATATGTTACCTATGTTTCTTAAAAGCTAAATGTGGCCTTATTTTATTTGAGCATTTGTATGTCTTTGATTCAGTGTCACTTCATGTCATGTCTACTTCTTTTCTAGAACAAAAGGAACCTTTCAGTCATACAGCCAAATATTTTTTATTTCTTTGCAAGTATTATAAGCTAAAGTCAAGCTGAAAGGAATATGTGTAGCACATGGACTGGAACTGTTCTCCCCCCCATTCCACAGGCCCATAACTGTTATTATTTCATGGCATTTTCATGAACGATGTAGCATTATCGCCATTGTAGCACTTGGAGAATGCGCATTGTGGGAAAAGTAGATGAAATTCATCATTCTTTTTTTGGAAGTTGTGACTTGATGAAACAGTAATGCAGTGTATACCTTTAAAGCATAAACTGCTCTTTACATTTTGCTACATGCTATGGGGTGCAAAGAGTGACATGAGTTAACATTTTGATGCAAAATTTTTCCATAATCTTTGAGGTCTCTGGGTCATTATTCATGTCACAAAACACAACAGACTATTGGTTCCATGTTTGTAAATGGTTAGGCATTGAAATGTAAATATGTTAAATAAGCTAAAAAGTGAAATTTAATAAACATTTTCTACAATTTAACTCTGTTGTTAAATGTTTGTATTACAAATGCTGAAAGTGAATGATAAAATGCTGAAATGCTGATATTTGCAGTAAGTGTGATGAGTCATTTAAAGGGAAATTTATTACATTAATGAAATCATTTTGCATCTATATAAACACTGTATAATCCAATTTTAATTCAGTATACTTCAAGTTTTATTAGCTCTAAATTTTTTGGGATGAGATTTTTTTTTTCGTATCGCATTGTATACCCTATATCTTTCTTTTTTTTTTTTTTTTTATTTAAATATTTAGACCCTGTGATAAACTATATTTTCCCCTGAGATAAACATATCACTAATCAATTTTATGAAGACATGCTTACTTATACAAAATCTAATCTTCAATATCTATAATGCCAATAAAGATGCTGCAATTTATAGCAGACACTTCTATCATATATGTTTCCTGAATATATACATCTGAATACTCTTGGAGAATGTGTAACATTAAAGTCACATCTAAATTTTCCAGCTCTTCGGGGCACAGACATGGTATATCTTTGCCCCATGCCATTCATCATTTCCTTTTGTGCTAAAACCTAGCATTATTTTTAAATAGCCTGGTTTGGAACTGGTCTCTGTGTGTATTTTTGCATGAGTGGGAAAACTTGGCATAGGGTGTTTTTAGCAGGTTGGATGGGTGGATGTACTCCAAATATCATAGAGCATGCTGAGATGATGTTAGCCTCCATTCATAAAGTGCATCACAGTTATGATTAATTCATAAAATACTGTGCCAAAGCTATGAGCCATTAAAAAAGAGTTTTGTCAACATTTGGGTCCAGCTGGCTGAACTTAGCATGGCAGTCTGGCGAGGGAAAAGTGTCAAAATCAGCAGCAGATCTCTTTTTCTGTTTCACACGCAGCCACACACAGATATGTGCAAGACCCAAACCCTCCTGTAAGAGATAGTGTTCTGCTGTAAACACAGTGCAAGGTGAAACCTAGGTGTTGCTATGAGTGGAGAAAATGCCCAATACTAAGATCTGTCATTATATTTACTCAAACAAGATTACATCATCCTCCATTAATGAAAGCCCAAATAGTGTTTAGGGAACTTTATGAGTATTCAGGTTAAGACTACACTAGAATACAAAACAAGAACGGATATACCCATGGCCTCTTATAGAAAAAACACACACATTTGACATAAGATCATAAGCTGTACATGTGATAATGTGAGCAATATGTGAAAAACTTGTGAATGTGCATGTCACCATGTTATGCCCTGAAATTGCACATGTGAATTCAAGTAAACACGTGACATCATGTGAATAATGTGATCAGATGTAAAAATGAATTAATCATGTGAGAAATAACAACACAAGCACTACATGTAAAAAATTCCATTAGATGTGAAACATAACATGTGAAGCATGTAAAAACTACACGTGCAAATTTCATGTGAGTCATGTGTGTGTTATGTGATTTTTCACGGGTGAATTTATGTGGTTTTCTGTAGAGTGTTCTTATAGTGGAGCTCCACAGTAGCCCGTTAAAACCACCTATTATAAATGTATTATATTAGTTATTGAGTTCTTATAGTTATTAGCTTGTTTGACTGCTCACTTGAATTAAAGTTTTAAAAAAATGGGTTTAATCAAAACCTGAAAACCTCAGGAACATGAGCTTATAAAAACAACCCTATAAATAATGTCAGCTTGAACGTAATGACAGTTTTAATCAAAGTGTGTTCTGTAAGTGAAAAGCTCAGGAGTAGAAAGCTCTATGGGTCATTAAATAGCCAGTATATACATTATACATTGTACACATTTAAATAATGAGCCTAGGGTTAGGGTAAGGGTTAGGTTTAGGGTTAAATTATGTTCATAAAATAAATCTGCACTGACAAGCTCCCTGGCTGCAAAAAAATACAAAACCCAGAATATATGTGTGCTATTTGATTTAGTAGAAAGCAAGATGCATGATTAATTTTGGCTACCATCAAGGAGACAAATACTTCTACAACCTATAACCTAGAAGCTACAGTACTGTGCAAAAGTCTTAGGCATGCTACTTTTTGGTACAAATTTTGTTATAGATGTTTATTTTATGACTTCCTCATTAGTCAGTCATATTACATTAGCAACATATTACATAACAGACCACTTTTCAGACAAAAACATAATGAAGGCTGCTGGGTTTTGGATGCAAAATAACCTTGGCACACCATGTCTTCATGGACCTTGCTTTGTGCATAGGCGCATTGTCATGCTGGAACATGTTTGGGCCCCTTAGTTCTAGTGAAGGGAAGTTGTAATGCCACAACATACAAAGACATTCTTGTGTGCTTCCAACTTTGTGGCAAAAGTTTGGGGAAGAACCACATATAGGTGTGAAGGTCAGGTGTCCACAAACATATAGTGTATATATATATACGTTGTCCTTGCCCTTAAGTCTGATAATTTATTCATTATGTAGGATCCACTATACTATCTGTACAAGCTACAGTTCTTGATAAGTGTGACACGCATTTGGAGTTGATATCAGAAAGACTTTTTGATTTAATCTTTTAAGGCACGAGCTACCTTCAGCCGATCCTACCACATTAATAAGGTTGCCATAAAATACCTTTATGAGAGAACGCTTTATTAACAGATCTGCATTTCCACCACCTAGTTTTTTTTTAATCACTTTTCTGAAAAAATAACAAAATATTTCAGGACGTTCTCAAAATATTTGTTAAAAAAATCTAATTTACTTTTACCTTGCCTCTTTGTCTGACAACTGAAGATCCAATGACACTATACAGTTTGCTCCTCTATTTGCTTGGGTGTGTTTTTGTCCTATTTGCGCACTGGAGCGCCAGTAGAAGTGCGCAATTACGCCGAGCTGAATAAGAGCGGAAGCAGCTGCGTGGCTCGTGCTGTGCTGTGATTGGTTATGATTGTTTGAGATTGGTTGTGATTGGTCACAGGTCAGGGCGGAAGTTTTAAAACGCCATAACGCTCCTTAAATTATAGTACCAACATGCGGAAAAAGAAGCGCTTCTCTAATGCTCACTGCGCCATTAAAAATAAATAAAGAGTTAAAATAAATTCAAACGCAAGCGTTACTGGGCGAAATTAGGCTTAACAGGGCAGCAGGGTGGACGGTAAGCAAACTTGTAAATGCATTTCTCCAAACATAGGCAGATATTTTTAAACAATTATTTAGTCAGGCTTTCCCTGGAAACTAGAGGCTCAAAAATGTATTTTACTTTTTACTTATTTATTGTATAAGTAAGGTATGAAGCTCTGGAGAGGCATGAATATAGGCCTTGGAATTGATTAAAATATGGACCGAATACAGTATATGTGTAAATATACACTACAAAAGTTTGGACACTCTAGACTAAATATATATTTTAAGTATAAATCATTTGAAGGAAAAAAAAATATATATATATATATATATATATATATATATATATATATATATATATATATATATATATATATATATATATATAATGTAAATATAGGAGTTAATGGCCATGTATACATTTATGGCTAATTTAAAATGTATTTTTTAATATTTTAAAATTTTAAAATTATTGTAAAATTTTACACATTTTTTAATCTTTTTTTTTTTTGCTTAAAACTTAATGTATATTTTACATTAAAAAATTAAAAGTCAAACCAGAGAAGATTTTTCTTTCTTGAAATCTTGGAAGAAACAGGGCCTATTTGGGAAGTTTAAGAAAAGCCTCCTTTGTGGCCTCCTCATGAAGCTGGTTGAGAAGACACCAAGCTTATTCAGGAATACTGTAAGAAAATGTTATATATAAAATAGTTTTGATTTTCTTGGTCTTTTCTTGGTCACCACATAGTTTAATGTTATTTCATGGTGGGTAATATCTTCACAATTATTCTAAAACTGTACAAAATGGTAAAAAGTGTGTCCAAACTTTTGACTGGTAGTATATATCCTCACATAAAAATGTGTATCTTGGCAGTAAAAAATTGATGTAGGTTACCTTTAATATCTTAGATGGAATCTTTTTACCCATATCATGTGTCTTGCTAGTACAAAAAGGTCAGGGTTCAAGAATACTATCTGAGCTTGAACCCTGTTAGAGTGTTTGAGGCCAGAAGGAGTATGGCCTGGGATTATTTGAAGCAAAAAAAAAAAAAAAAAAGTGCCATCAGGTTGGTGGGGCTGGCCTGTTTTTGGTTTTGTAGGTAAGGATTAACAAATCTGATGCGGCCCGCTACAGGAAGCCAGGGGAAAGAGCACAGCAATGGGGTGGTGTGAGAGAACCTGGGGAGAATAAGTTGTATTGCTGCATTCTGGATCAGTCATTAAGTTCATTTTTTTGTACCTCTTTTACACTTTGTCCTTTCATTATATTTTGGCATTAGCATTATATGGTATCTTGACTGGAATAGTGTAGTTGTTTCTGTGTGTTTAGAGTGGATACTTCTACTGGGTGTGTGTGTGTGTTGCTTTATGTAGTGTGATAGACTTTTTAATAGACACTAGGATTTCGGAGGTTCCCCAGCATGTAACCCCTGTTTACACATTTACTGTCAATAAAATATGATAGATTTAGATTACATCCATCATATCAATGGGAATGCTTTTACTCATTTTATTCTAGTGGATTTTATTCATGGTCTTCATTACATGCTTTACTTGGTTGTATGCTGTAGAAGTGTCTTCCATGAGGAGACACCATTCCTGTGTTTGATTAAGGGGAAACATTTGGATTTCATGAATGTTTATCCTGGAGGTTAATGCTCATGTTTCTGTGACCATGACAGAGTGTAAAAGAGACCACAGTAGTCTGGTCATATGCTGGCGAATGATCAACAGCTGCCACAAAATCCCAGAGTCATGTTCAACATGGCTGCTGCTCAGCTCAGCCAGAGTGAATGTGACCGATCCTCTAGAAAGTCATGTGGTGTCAAACCTAAGGGCCAACACCACCTCCCCCCACCCACCCCTCAAATATAACTTGTGACCCATCAAAACACATCTTGTGTTTTTAATTCAAGAAAACCTGCAGAACCAAAAATGCATTAAGAATTGTGATGGAGTTCCTCATTTTAGAGCAGGAATAGAAAATGTGCTTCTAGCAATCCTGCACGACCAGGACTGGTAGACAGCTGATTCCATCTCTCCTTCTCTACTCCTTTGGCTATTTATGGCAGATTCCCCTCTCACTGTGTTCCTCTCTTAGGCCCATACATGGAGCCTGCTGGGTTAGGTTATCTCTCCTGCCTCTCACTCTTGCCTGTTAACGCCTCTGTCTCTTGGTAGTAGTTTGATGTGTCACTCTGGAACTCCAGTGCTGTTAGCTGAGACAGAAATTCAGAAACTTCCCACCTGCAGCTTTTCCCACCTTGACAGGAACTCTTCTCCTGCATCGTGACAATCTGAACAACGGAATATTTCTGAAGAGCCCCCTGGAATATTATTTTCTTCTACAGACTTCTTTTCTGTTACACTTTACTTCTTAACATTCCTAATTACTCTCTGTGTAATGATGTAAAATCGCCAGAGTCTCTGTGTGCTGGACTGAGAGGAAGACGGTTATCTTGAACTTCACAACAGAGCCCATACATCAACACAGGTGTCCATTTCTTTTATTCTAGGCATGTTTACCAGACTTTATGCATGTTGGATACATACTCAGTGTCGATGCATTTAAAAGTGAACAGTGTTATACTGTTATATACAGTAACATAACATGCAGCATCATATATATCATGCATGCATATATCAACTTTGTGCAAGAGAAGCTAAACACTGAAGGTTGCGTTTATCAAAATATAAACAAACACATTACTGGCACCACTGCCCAATTAACGAATTGTACCTATACAGTCTTCATTTTATCCCGGCCAATGGTTAACACGCTCTGTATAATTATTTTAATGTCTTTTTATGCAGGCAGTATCAGTAACATGCTCAACAAAGTGTGTCCTTTCCCATAATACCCATAATTTCACTTTTTTAAAACTCATTTAAAACTTTTTTTTTTGCTAAAATGATTGCTAAAGCCTTTTTTATGTGGCGATGGTACAAATTCTGGCGCCTATAGTCTGTGCAGTCTAGATTTTTGCTGTTAAACCTTTGCTGTAAAGCTGTTGTAGATGTATTGGAGTTTAAGACTGAATCGGTTTTGTTTGCATAGATAGTCAGGACATGTTGTCTAGATAAGATTAAAATAGTTAGCATTGAATCTGTTTAGATGATGGTGTCTCAATAACCTGTTTGCTCTGCTCTAATTTCTGTTTCACAAATTCAAAGGTTAGAACTCTGTGTTCCTTTTGAACCTTAGATCTTCTCTGAAATCAGCTGTCATGTGCAGCAGTGTAACCGGAACTAGCTGGCGAGAGTTGCTGTTTTGTTGGCATGTCCATGCTTGGCATCCTCAGTGTGTTTGTTTGGCATACCTTACAGTTTAAAGAGAGCCACTGCAAATCAGCAGACCAATAAATACTTGTATAGATGATTAAAACACAGAATTGACCAACTTTGCAGGTTCTCAGGCATATATTGGCAAAATCAAACAAAATCACTCTCAGAATCCCTATTAAGGTAATTAGCTTTTCCACAATCTACCTATTGACTGGATATATGTGTGATGCTCATCACATGGTCAAACGTTTGACATTTTTGCAAGTATCTCAACCAGAAGTGAAGTTTAAAAAAAAAAAATTAAGTCTGGCTAGCATCGAAAGTAAAAATGGTGGGGAAATAATTACTGATTAATTTATGCAGTTCTGCTGACTAAATTTCTTATAAATGCTTTAAATCTTAAGTCATTAAATTTTTAAATGTCAGTGGTCATGGTCAGTGGTAATCTGTACAGTGTGTGTAAGTGCCCTTCTCTGTTTTGTTGAGGCTGTGATGGCACAGGAACACTGTAGCCGTTTTGGCAGCCAGTATCTGATTACAAGCTGAATTGATTTATACGTCCATTTTGCTATGGCAAATAGCTATCCAAAACACCTGATCAAATCATGAGTAAGACTCATTTGGCTACTGATGTTTTAGAATCTTTAGGCAGACTGACTGTTGCACATGTTAAACTAGCTCTTTACCTTTATATATATATATATACAATACATATATATAAATATACACCAAAAATGATTTTACCCAAAACTGAGTTTTTCTTTCTTTACTTTATTATATATATATATATATATATATATATATATATATATATATATATATATATATATATATATATATATATATATATATATGTGTGTGTGTATGTTTTGGGTAAAATCATTTTTGGTTTCTCTTCAGGAGTGAAGTATGAGGCTCTAGCTCTGATTTATGATATTTTGCTGGTTGAGCTAGACAAATTGTCTATTCAAGATAACGAGTCTACTTTTAATGGAGCTCATTCTGTAGGATACTGATTAAGACAAGGCTCTGAAATGTCTGACTGAAGCACTAACCCTGACCAGAAACCTTTGTTTGATGCCAGTCTTAGCTAAAATGCAAAACCTAAAATGCCACCATGTAAGGAATCTGAAATTACAATACAAGAAGCTACTGTGAAATGACTTAGAGATTAGAACTGTTGCCAATGAGTGGTGTGCAATTAAAGCCTTGGCCATTGAACTTTTAGGACCAAGTGAAATCAAGTACACTGGCCTAGTATTGAACAATGAATAACTTCAGAACGATACAATAAACTTGAAGTTAAAACTATAGTGAATTCAGAAATGACTCTGATGCTCATGCTCATAAGTTCCTGTTAACATTTTAGCACCTTTTGACTATATAGTATACAGTTATAGAAGGTAAATTATTTATAATCACACTATCTGGTATCACCCAGATGAGGATTGGTCCTCTTTTGAATCTGGTTCATCTCAAGGTTTCTTCCTGTCGTCTCAGGGAGTTTTTCTTTGCCACAGTCATCTCTGGCTTGCTCGTTAGGGATAAATTTCTAAATGTAAAATTTATACCTGGAATCTATACATTTCTGTAAAGCTGTTTGTTACAATGTCCATTGTTAAAAGCACTATACAAATTAAGTTGAATTGAACAGTGGCTTGCTTTTAACTTTGTCACTTTAGCATCTACACAAATGGCTGTATTCATATTTCTGTTAAGTGAAGGGTTTGTTTTTTGGGCTATTGTGAGTGTATATGAGAAACTCACTTATGCACTAACACTCACTATCACCCTGTGTGTGTGTGTTTTTGTTTTTTTTTTTTTTTTTTTTTTTTTTTTTTTTTTTTTTTGATGGTGGCCTTTGGCCAGGCACCAGTATTGCAGCTGTTGAGTTAGTTGCACCTGCCTGCTTTGTCAAAATAAACTGTCATATATATATATATATATATACAGCCCATAGTTAACCTTTGAGTTCAGCCTTGTCCTTTCATTACCAATTGCATATGCAACTGAAGCCCTAGTTGACATATTTTTTTTTTTATATATTTGTTAATTTGATTTAGGGAAGTATAATAATAATAATAATAATAATAATAATAATAATAATAATATTAATAATGTAGTATAATAATCACATATGTTTAGAGCAATCATGTTCACTTGATATGGATCAATAAAATAAAAATACAGGGAAATAATTACTGTGTGAGAATGCATGGGTGCTGATATATGGCTAGTTTGAGAAGTCTAATCTTATGTGCATTTGTTCAGTTCTTTTGCTGTTTGATGTACAGCTTTGATTCATTGATTGTGTTCCCATGGTCCTTTGATATACCCTGTAGATATTTTTGCCTTTTGGTCTGTACACAGGACGTGCAAGTCCTTTTTTCATAATGTTCATAGAGGTTATAATTAACAGGAGATGATGATGCTGATTCTGATGATTATCATTATTAATAGTAATAATAATAATAATTGCTGTGGTATTAGAGGAATAAAGAAATTCAGGTTGTGCTGTTATTGAAAAACAGCTTAGCGACGGGCCACAATACACAAAAACAGCGTGTCATATTTTATTCTGTACATATTTGTATTACATAGATTCAAGTCTGCAGGGTCAGATGAGGATAGATGAGGATTTTTGTTATTCTAAGATACCTGTATTGTGGTCAGCACTGGGTTTGGCAAGCAGGCTTGTAGCTTATTTCTTTTATTTTTAGGTGAATATTTCTCAAGACGTGTATTCCAAGACCAACTTGGACTCAGTGGCTCAGCTGCTGTAAATGATTTCACATCTGCTCAGTGTGTAATAGCCATATATGAACACAGACACTGTGAAGCTGCTGCTCCAGTATCTAGAGAAATCGGAGGATAATGGAGCAGAAGTGCTGCACAGTATGAACCAGGTGCTTTCTTGGAGTTGGTTACAATTCTGATTATGCTTTGCAGTTTAGCAAAGGATAAATCAATTCGTGTGGACTGAAGGTGAGGCTAGATCAGCAGTTATAATTGTGAGAAAAGTAAAAGAGCATAACTATCAGCCAAGTTAGTTTTACCAGGATTAAACATAGCCTACTATGTTGGATTGTTTATGTAGTTATGTGTATCATTGGATCATGGGAGTTGTTCAAGCTTCTCAGTACATGCAGTAATTTAGGATAATTGGCCACTCGTCGATGTAATGTTTTTACTGCAATCTTGAACCACTGTAAACTCTAATGCATGCCATTTCAGAACTGCACATTGGTGAACTAGTTGTGATTATTAGCCTTGTTCGTCAGGCAGGGTCTTGGTCTTGTGGTTTTGGGTTTGGATTTGAAAGAATGGTGCTAAATGACTGGTTTGTTTCACAGTTGTTTGCAGTCCAGTGGCTAGATAAACATACTGTACCATACCATTTGCACTCTCTCCTAATAAAGGCAGATGAGTGAGAGCAGAGGAGAGAATGGGAGTCTTCCAGCCCTACCCCTCCTGCTTAGTAGGAATTTAGAACTGGCCTTCAGCAGTGGTTGAATAATAGGAAATGTTCTGGAGGTGCTTTCATGGTGGGGTCAAGCAACTAAATGGCTATAGTTAAATATCGTAGTAAAAAGAAAACATAGCTATGTATGCAAATGTTTGGGCACCCCTGACTAAATTACTTATTTTATTAATTTTTGAAGTGAAAAGAAGTAAACACAACCTTTGCACTAACCTTTGCTATGAATGTTAATGCAGTTACTTTTTGATGCTCTTAAAAAAGAGGTAAAAAAGTGAAAAGGTGCAAAAGTTTGGACATTTTTCCAGTTGTAAAGCCTCAGAACTTAATTAACTTGTTAGGTCTTAATGAACTCATTTTGTGACCTCATCACAAAAGTGGCCTTTTGATATATGTTGAACATTATGCTGTGGACTGATGATTTAAAAATGGGGCACTTTGGTCAAAATCATGAAAGGTACACTATAGGGCCAAATGTTTGTGGACACCTGACCATCAAACCCATATGTGGGTCTTCCTCAAACTGTTGCCACAAAGTTGGAAGCACAATTTTATAGAATGTCTTGGTATACTGTAGCATTACTATTTCCCTTAACTGGAACTTGACAATGTCCCTGTGGACAAAGCGAGAACTATAAAGACATGGTTTGTAAAGGTTGGAGAGGAAGAACTGAGTGGCCTGCACAGAGCCCTGACCTCAATGCCACTGAACACCTTTGGGATAAGTTGGAAAGCTGACTGAACCCCAGCCCTCCTTACCTGACATTAGTGCCTCACTAATGCTTTTGTGGCTGAATAGGTACAAATCCCCACAGCAACACTTCCAAATCTAGTGGAAAGCCTTCCCAGAAGAGAGAGGATAATAAGAGCAGAGGGGGACTAAAGCTGGAATGCGATGTTCGGAAAGCACATATGAGTGTTATGATCAGGTGTCCACAAACCTTAAGCCATATAGTGTATATTTGGAGAAAAAAAGGAAAAACATTTGATATAAAGAACCTTGCTAACTGCTGAGCAAGGTGGTGGATCTGTTATGTGTTTGGGTTGTGTGGTGGCCAGTGGAACAGGAGAAGTTGTCTGGGGCGATGGAAGAAAGGATTCCAGTAAATATCAGCAAAATTGTTAAGCAAATGTGAGAGTCAGTCAAGAAACTAAAGCTGAAAAGAGATTGGTTTCTACAACATTTTTTTTGAAAATTAAACAAAATTAAATAGACTTTTTGCTGGCTTCAAAAGCGCATGCAAGCTGTGATATCTGCCAAATGGGGTGTGTTTCGCACATTGGAGAATTTAGCAGATACTACAACTGCTATTTTATTTTTATCTAGTGTTTTCTTTTTTTTTTTTTTCTTTTTTTTTTTATAAAGTTCATCAGATATAAAGTAACTGTGCATTAACAGAATAAAAATCAACAAAATATGTAATTTGGCCAGGGGTGCCCATACTTTTGCATTCAACTGTATGTTAACTATCTCACCATGTGAGGGAGTGAGCAAAGAAGAACCAGTTAGCTAGCCAACTTACATACTAATATAGAGGCTAGTTAGCCTAAATACACTAGCAGTTTTTAGTGTTTCCTTTAACATAAGTGCTATCACATATTGACTTGTGTCCACAGAATGGAAAGGGGGATACCAATTTTACAAGAGGGATTATTTTATTATTTAAAAAAAGCAAAAGGGCATGATTTTCCTCTCAAATCAAGGAATGGTCTTAAAAAGTGGCAGGAGGAATTATGTTTCACTAAGAAACATATAAAGAAACTATAAAACCATCAACGCTGAATGATTATGCTGGAAGGATCACTTTTAAACAAACATAAGGCAAACTAGTGATATCTAATGCATGGCCATATTGTGTGTATTAGTTATTCATATTGTTCCTTTAAACGTTTTTGATTATTGTAGGCCAGTGAGATCTATTAAGCACTACAGATGTCACCTTTAAAGCTGGGAAATTATAAAACTGTAGTGTGATCTGTAGAACTGGGAGTCTTTGGAAGGGGTCTTTGTAGAATAATTAGTTGGTTAAGCATTTAAGTAGCAATATCCTGACTATCGTGAGTGTGCCATCATGATCTAGCATATTTTATTTTTCTCTGCTTACTGCTCTCAGGATCTGATAAGCTGCTTTCAGCCTTATCAAAACTTTTCTGAAGAATCGCCTTGTATGGGAATGTATCATCATCATCTTCTGACATTAGATACTTGCCATATATATGTATATATATATATATATATATATATATATATATATATATAAAAAGTCTTCAGCATTGCGTTTAATTGCACATGCTAAGTGGTACAGAGTACACTAAGTGATACTCCAGGAGAGAAACAGCAGTCCTGCTTTGGAGTTTATGCCTTGCAACTGTAATTAAAGTTAATTAATGAATTCATTCTTTCATCTTCAGTAACCGCTTTATCCTAGTCAGGGTCCCAGTGGCTCCAGGGAACACTGGGCATGAAGAATGGACACTCTGTAAAGGAGGCCAGGCCATCACAGGGCATACACACACACACACACACACACACACACACACACACACACACACACACACTCACTCATTCACACCTAGGGGCAATTTAGCATAGCCATTTCACCTAGTGGTATGTTTTTGGGATGTGGAAGGAAACCACAGAACCTGAAGGAAGCCAACATAGTCACAGGAAGAACTTGTGGAACTCCACACCCAGTAACTCGAGCTCAAGATCAAACTGGGTTACTGTCACACTATTCATCCATGCATGCACTACAGCAGATAAAGGCTTAATGTTTTTTAATGTATCTAGTGTGTGTGTGTGTGTGTGTGTGTGTGTGTGTGTGTGTGTGTGTGCGCACGCACACAACAGAAATATTCAAATATTAGAATAATGCCTTAAAAAAATTCGAATAATAATTTTACCCGAGATGTCCATTCCTTATAACGGCCAATAGAATGGACTATTGCCCTTTCATTTGTAGCTAAAATAATTCTGTGCTTGGTTTCCCCCCACATCTGTTTTCTTAGATTTGTTAGTTTGCATATTGAAAGGTTGAGCCTCTTTTGGTGATTGTAAAATTTTAGCATAGAGACACACAAAGAAAATTATAAATCCATATTACTAGCAAGTCTTGCAAACCCAAAGGGATAAGCATATTCATTTTACGTTGCCATCATGGTGATTTATATATGCTGCAGTTCCTGAGTGATGATGTGAAAGCAGTCTTCATGATGAAATGTAAAGTTCTGTGGCCTGGCTGAAGGAAATGGGGGTAAAATAGTTAAAAAAATATATATATATCTGGGATGACCTTCTGTTTAGAAGTCAGAATCAGTTTTACTGTTCAAGTACCTTAGACACTGAAACAGATAAATAAAAAATAGTGGAAAAAGAAATTCCAAGAAATATGTAAATATTGCATATTAGAATATGTATTTTTTCCCACCCAACTACGCTATGTCCAGAATGTCCAGATTGAACAATATGCATGTACAGTATAGCATGTGTTGTAGTGTAAGTATAAGATCTGTAAGTAAATGTAATATACATATAAAATATTTATTAATCTTTCTTTTTTAAATGTGTGTTTATATAGAAGCTATATACAGATCTGTATTCTGGCCTATATAAGATGAAAAATGGACTGGACAAAAAATATGCACTGAGCTCTGTATGTTCCAAATGATTTATAAGCTTATGCTGTCTCTCACTTTAATGTCCCAGGACAAAGAATACCACAAAAATACATACGCTTCTAACTTCACTGCACACAAAAAAATTCTTGATTTGTTTCAGTTATTGTCCCAAAATCTGCTGTCTGGATTAGGCCTGTTACAATTATTGAATTTTGGCTGACCACTATTAATAGACATAATTGTGATCAACAATGAATTGTTTTTTTTTTTTTTTGGGGTTGACTTCATGACACTTGAATACAAGTATTATAATTATATACTAATGCATGCAGCCGTTCATTAACACTTAACAGCTAAATTCAATTTCTGTTTGCCTTACGGGAAAAATAAAGTGCAACGGGAAAAATAAAGTGCAACGGGAAAAATAAAGTGCAACGGGAAAAATAAAGTGCAACGGGAAAAATAAAGTGCAACGGGAAAAATAAAGTGCAACGGGAAAAATAAAGTGCAACGGGAAAGCGTGAGCCAAAAATTCAACAGTAGATAGACTAAGCACATATCGTCCAACAAAAGGAGAGTTCGCAGAATCATGAGTTTAGTGTTTTTGGTTTGAACAAGAGAGTCACAACTTTTCTGTTTATGTGGAAGGGTATTCGAGGAAACACAGCATAAACTCTTTACAAGCGTGAAACACTTACAGAAAGCTCAGAAATCACAAATACAGCTGCCAATCTCAGCATTCTTATTATCGATGAGACCTTGTGATATACTGCATTACTCAGTCCTAATAGTTTCATTGTTGAGCTACTGATAGATTTAGCCCTCCCTATCACCACCAGGCATCACTGTTGTAATGTTTGTAGTCTTACAGTGATTCCAAAGGCTTATGTGGTGGAATGTAACCTCAACAGGTGTGTGTGTGTGTGTGTGTGTGCACGTGTGTGTATGCTGGTAATCTTTGGTGTATGCTTGAGAATGCAGGCTGAACTTTGTGTTGCTTTTGCACTCAGCTGTCCAAACAAAGAAACTTGCCACCATGCTTATGGGGCCTGCTGGTTTTCTTTTTCTTAACTGAGAAGTTTGCTGCTTGGAAACCTCAGTGGCACTTTCTCATACACAAACATTGAATGCATCTGGAGATGATTAACATATTAGTCATATCCTACATGGATAAACAGATCCATTTTAAAGGCAATGCACAGGCCTCCTGTAGGACTCAAACTATCATAGTACTGCATATACCCTCCCCAGTCTTAGAGATGTTATTTATAACCATGGTTCTCTGTGATATAAAAATATATTTATTATTGAATTCTTATAGGAATTAACTTATTTGATTTATTGGTACCTATTCGATGTCTCTATAGTTTTTAACCTATTTGATTGAACTGAATGGGCTATAAATGTCTATATATATATATATATATATATATATATATATATATATATATATATATATATATATATATATATATATATATATAAATGTATTTATATACATTTTATATATATATATATATGTGTCTGTATTGTGTGTATATATAGCCATTTATATATCTGTCTGTTTGTGTGTCTATCTATCTATCTATCTAAAATATACACACATTTCATATTAAAGCAGTAATCCACCTGAAGGTGTGCATTAGTGATTTTGTCAGAAGTAACAGTACTCTTAGGCACGACACAAAGCGGAGTGCCGTGCCTAAAACCCCCTTACCCATGATAAAATCACTGTAATGCGTGCCCTCTTGTGACTTATTGCTTTTATAAAACAGCAACAAAACAGTATGATAAAGTCCATAAATAATGTCATTTATTTTTAGTAATATTTGCTGTAAACAATTCTTCTGCCATGCAGTGTAGTTGGTGGTTGCTGAGCAAAATAACAGACAAAGATAAGGGCACTATATGAACAGCCAACAGCTTAAGTGTTTAAAAGTGTTTAAAACCCAGCAAATTAATACAGAATTCAGTGATTGTGATGTGGTCACAGGTGTGTGTATATCAAAGAATTTTACAATAGAACTGCAACTATCCTTTTTTTTTTTTTTTAAATAAGACTCTTCAGCTTGTCCTGAAAATAGCTATGCTATTGAGTGAAATTGCTGTTTGCAATGGTTCTTTAAGAAAGTCCTGGAATAAAAGACAGCATATTCAGACCAGAAACTCTGGATCCAGGTTATTGCAGTAATAAAGGTATAAGTAGCAGTCTACATGTCTCTGTGGTTTATGTGATTTAAGGGACATCACTTAAGTTCAGCTTAAAAATAGTGTGCATGTGAGCAGAGCGCATGTCAGGATTACACAGAAGTTTGTTTATTTGCATCTGAGGGTTGAGTATGTTGAGAGTGTGTGGCTGGCTGAACAATATTTAGGAGTAATGGTGGTAAAGTGGTAATGAAGACCAACAAGGGCATGTGTTTTGAAATGAAGAAAAAGACGCAGAGTTTCTAAAAGACATAAAGGTGCATAAGTGGTAAAAAGAGAATGTCTGATGATCCTGAAGAGCAGCAGACTAAGAGAAAGTGCGCAGAAGAGCACATGGACAGAGCAGCAGGATAAACAAGGTTGCCCCACCTACTTACTGGCCTCCTGACCAATCACAGCACACATTACCTTATTAAGGGGATCTGCAGGGCAGTGAAAGGCTGGGGACGGGGACACAGTGCATGTACAAACGTCTATGTGTATGTTTTATTTTATGAAAACAAGTGTTTAATCGTGTTTAAGAAATAACAATGTTCTCTCTGTCTAAACATAGCTTCAATTTATTAACAACAAAGTTGCAATAATTACAGAATGGAGGATTTAAGTTACAGATAATTTGTTTATTTTTTGGTAATTCTTACTGATGTCCTGGAAGAGGTACTTACAAATCGGTTGTTTTTCTAATATGAAATGAACTTTGCTGCTTCTTTTCTTATGCTTTTTTTTCTCCCTCTCTTTTTCTTGTTTGTAGTGGTGAGAAGTCAAGTAAAAAAAGAGCATATAATTGAGGAATCAAATTACATAATACCTCCTGTGGGTCAGACTTTTTTTTTTTTTTTTTTTTTTAAAGCACATTTAAAAATCACATGCTCTTGTGCCCCCTAGTGAACTCTTTCACTCATAGAAATATTTCTTGGTGTAAACAAAACCTGATGAATGCCTGTGTGTGTGTGTGTGTGAGAGAGAGAGAAATAGTATTGTGATAAGTGTGTACATGTTGCAGATGTATATTATTGAACATTTTTTCTGTCTTTCTGTGTATCTGACTGAGAGTCCTCACCTGCATCCTGGAGTACACATTTTACAGCCAGCCACTCACTCATTCGCTCACACACACACACACACACACACACACATACACATATCTGCACCAATTTACTTTTGCCATCATGATAATTAATTGGGTACCACCCAGTGATACACATTTGCACCCCTGTAGTCCTGGGAATTTAATACCTTTAAACTTTTGCATGTTTGTTGGTAGATGTGCCAAAAGTCTGGGAATCCACTATGTAACTACAGCCCACTTATATCATCCAGGCTAATTTCTGCCTGCAGTCAGATTACAGCCTGTGAGCTGATTTAACACCCATCTCTCTCTCTCTCTCTCTCTCTCTCTCTCTCTCTCTCTCTCTCTCTCTCTCTGATGTGTATGTGATTTGTCTCCCCTCCCCTGGACTGTGCATGGGTCTGCATTTCCATCACACTGAGGTCTTGCCCTCTCTCTCTGTCTCCCTCTCTGTCTGGTCCGATCTCCTTTTTTTTTTTTTTTTTTTTTTTTTTTTTTTAAACCTTATTGTACTTTTTACATTGCAACATGTTTCGGAACCCATGGATTACTAACTACCTCGGCCATGTCGCACAGTACAGCCAAGGTAAGATCCTGGTTCCTTTTGCCTGGATACTGTTACCTGGCAGCAGGAAAAGATGAAGTGTGGGATTGTTGTGGTGCTAGATGTATGTCTACTTGAGGAAAGGAGTGACAGTTGCGTGGGATTGAGTTTGTACATGCTACTGCCTTGTCTTAATCGTTTGAAGTGAGCATAAAAGTTGGATTTTGTTCATATCATCAGAGTGGAAGGTTGATCAATCACTGCTGACCAATAAAAAGTGTTTTGTATGTGCAAAATGGCTATGTAGTGTTGTACATATTTTGCTCTACATGTTTTGCCCACTTGAGATTTTATGATATGAAAAATCTTCACTCTGTAGTGTCCATATCTCTTATTTAATCCAATTCTGGAGTTTATTCACCTCAGCTTTTTTTGTTGGCACCATGTCAGTGTGATGTCAGAGATCACAAAAATCAAAGCCTTTCTAACAACTATTTCTCCAGAAAAATCACTTGTTCATATCTTTTTGCAGTACATGACTTTTCCCTTTGCCATCTCTCCGCTGAGAGCTGTATGTGCTTACGAAGGAGGGGTCACATTTTTAGAGAGAGATCTATTTTTCACTTTGTCCACCCCTTTCTGTATTTTTAGAAAATCCCCCATTCCTCCCCTCTCTAGGTTGTTGGTTTGTGCCAGTCAGCATCCTTAAGCTTCGCTCTGGCACTTGCACAGAGCACAAACCCCTAGGCTTTGATATTAGTGCTTACTCTGTTCACATTTTCATTATGTTCAGCTCCAGATATTCTAAGGGTGCAGGTGGTTGATCTGATGTCTGATTAATTTTACAGATATGGTAAAATCATGAAAAAGATGCTTTTAAAGGTGCAGTTGATAATGTTTGTATTAGTGTATTACTAGACCTATTATTATAATATTATTTCAAGAAATACCTAACAAAAAAAAAAACCAAAAAAACAAAACAAAAACTGCAGTTAATTTGGCTAGTTTCGTTTTTCAAGAGTTTTTTTTCAAGAGTCTGTTTACATATTTTTTTTTCTGGGCCAGAAAGTAGATCCATTTGCAGAATTAACAGCTACACAGCTCTGCACCTTTTCTGAAAAAGGCACCATATGTAGTTTCACCAAAGGCAGTGAGGTTGGCTGTGAGCAAAGTCCTTTTTTTTTTTTTGCAGTAGCAATTTGCCTCGCAGACAACAGAGGACTCTAAAAATTACAAACTGCACATTTAAGTGTGGAAAGTGCTTATAGGGGATTTTGCCTTCATGTCCCAGACAAGGTTGGTCATTTTAAAGTTTGTAAGGAGGCACCTGTCTAATAAAACTTCTAAAAGACCGTAACGTAAGCACTGCACTTGTCTATACAGGAATAGCTTTATGGCTATGTTTAAGATGGTGATTTTTAGTTGCTGCCATTTTAGTCTGACCCATACTCCCCCATCATCTGAAGGGGAAATATGTGCCTAGACCTTGCAGACATCCTAATAAAGGCATTGTATGTTCCTGTCTGGTGTGAGGAATACTGTTTCCCATCCAAGTAATATTTTTTTGTCTCTTTTACAGGGCTTGGTGGTGAGTCAGCAGCTAAAATCTGCAACGCTACAATACTACAGAAAGAAGCACCAAGGTGTGCTTTTCTTTTATTCCACTACAAGATTTGCTGTTTATTTTTAATGCATGGCTGCTTCTGGAATGGGCAAACTAATCTTTATTGATGTAACTCATGATGGTAGCAGTAGATTGAATTCAGAAATCAGCCATGTTCCAATATTTTTGTTCACATGAAAAATGGGTGGGTTCAAACAAAAGGTGCCATGTTCTAAGCTGTTTAACACATCTAGATAAATCTCAGGAAATGAAAGCTGAAATTCTGATTCATCGTCTTGTTCATCTTTTGATCTCAAACCCAGAGATGTCTTCAGAGTATAGCAAAAAGAAAAGAATTAGCCTTGCTGTTCCAATACTTTTGGAGGGGGATGTAGATCTTAGGAGAGGCGACCACCAAGTTATCAGTTAGGCAGGTTAGACTCATCTGATCATTGGGAATACATGTGTTGATTATCTGCCCTTTAAAACATGATTATCACATCACAAATGCTTAAAACCATACATGAAACTTGAGTCAAACGTAAAGAGACATTAATGTGGAAATCCAGGTGCACAGACCTCTAGGTAGTGGGATAAATGTGAATTGCTGTTTCAATTGTTTACTGAATGGGGTGATTAAAGTGAGAGCCTTTGAATAGTGCAGCTTCCTTTGTGGTGTTATCTGGGTGAACCTTATGTTGCGAATGTGTGTTTGTTCCATACTCCAGCATTTGCCTCTGGGTTTGTAGAGATTTCAGGACAAAGCTGTCCATCTGCCAAAATCTCTGGCTTTGTTAATTGGGCTGTTATCTGGACTTTTGGGTCTAGAGTTTTGATTAATCTTCTTAAAAAGCACATACAGTCAGCTTTTGAAATATTGACCCTTCATGAAAGTAATCCATTATATAAAACAAATGCAATGAGTGATATTTTAAGCTTAAACTCATGGGGACACGGAATAGTTTTATTTTTAACCAAATATTCTTTAAACAGCAATATTGAAATCCTGGTTTCAATTTAAAAAAAAAAATGCCCTGGTTTCAATATTGATAATCAATTTTTTATGTTCATTACTTGTTTAGGTCAGCATCCATCTGTCTCTCTTGTGCTGCAAGCTGTTTTTTTTCTCCCGTGGTGATAAGGATGGCATCTTGTTAGTGACTTAACCCAATATAAAGGCATTTCTGGTGACTGAGCTTTACATTTAAAAATGTAAAAATTTGTTGAGTCTTTTCAAGAACGGCAATTTGCTTGCTTTTATTTAAGTATTTCTTAGGATTGTCAATTTTTCCACAATGTTTTTTTATATATATATTTATTAATATTTGAAAGTCTTGAAATAATTAAGTCTTTTTGTTAATTTTTTCAATTAAGTGGGGAAAATGTTATTATATACAAAAATTTAGCCCCTTCTCCTTACCACAGGGTTCCAATAATTATGAAGTTTTTAATTATTTTAATGATTATACACATTTCTATTAGGTATGATTCAATCCAAATATTAAGTGTACATATTTTGTCTTCATAACTTGCATATCAAATGTTTCACCTGGAATTAGAGCTCATAATAAAGTTGCCTAATTTGTCTTTAGCCACCAAAGAAAAAAAGCCGGGTGGGGGGGAGTGTAGTGTTGGGTATCGGTATGTGTTCACTGCAGACATTGGTAATCGGAGTACCCTGTTTAGACTAGGCAAGCATGGTGACATGGGAAAGTAGAACTCAAGGCATGTATTAATAGCTTAGCTCCTAATCTATTTC
This sequence comes from Pangasianodon hypophthalmus, assembly GCF_027358585.1. Classification (NCBI taxonomy): domain Eukaryota; kingdom Metazoa; phylum Chordata; class Actinopteri; order Siluriformes; family Pangasiidae; genus Pangasianodon; species Pangasianodon hypophthalmus. The sequence goes on along the minus strand of NC_069730.1, from coordinate 13,098,353 downwards.
TGTAGGAAGACCACGAGGACAATCAGAGTCCATGACACAATTTACCAATTCATCTTAAAATGTCACACAGAAGCATGGGACTAACGCAGGCTTCCAGAACACACTTGTTTATCACTAAGAAATTGTGGGTGGTCCTAAAGTGCTCTATGTGGAAAATTAGCATTTTACTTTTGTGTTGCTTGAAATGCATTCTTTTTCTGTTCATGAAATTTCTGACTGCAGTAGTTACATTTTGCTGAGCCCACAGTTTTTCAGACATTTAGGAAGAGCTAATATTCACGATTTGAATATCTGTTTCCTGAAATAAGAATCTTTAAATGTTCTTAACTTTTCTGTGCTTTACAGCTTTACAAGAGAATTTTCCACTGAATACAAAAACACACACACTGTCACAGAGGACAAAATCCTTGCTGTGCTGCCCAAAGGTGAGTGGTTCTAAACCGGCAACCTTCACTTGGAGAAGTTTAGAGATTTTTGAGAACCTCACAGACTCTCTTTATAGTTTCAGAGTTACGAAAGCATTTTGAAACTGATATCACAAGTGATAATAAAATGAAAAGGTGAGTATATCTACTAATTATTACATTTCTAGGGCAGAGGTTCTTAACCTGGGGGTTGTGACCCCCATGAGGGTCCCAGTTTGGTCCCTGGGGTGTCATGAGTGTGATGCTAAAAAAAGATAAACAAAATAATTTTGATAGGTGCATGCACGGTTTGCCTAATGGCACCATCTGGCCTTTACAAGCTCTGAGATAAGGTGAGATTTTTATTGGAGAAAAATGGGACTGAAAAAACTTTTCTTCACGTCCAAGTTTCTCTGTGAATCGGGCTTCTCACGTCTGTGCATCAACGCAGGCCCAGCCATCCCTTTAAGTGAATCCCATTTAGGGGTCGCACTGGGAAAAAGGTTAAGAACCCCTGTTCTAGAGCATATACCTACTGACGTCACAATTTCAAAGCAACCAAAATATATCAAATAAGATGGCATTTTCTCTAGAAAAGAGAGGATTGCACGAAGGCTGGAGGGTATAGAGACAGATGTGCCATCTGCTCTGGCTACAAGCATGCAATACACACCCGGCCAGGTGACCAATCGGCTACTGGAGGAGGACACGCCACGGTATACACGTGCTTCAGACTCAAGTGAACCAGGTATTGTGCTTGTAGGAAGTCACTTCATGTTAAATAAACTGTTGTAATATTTGTCACATGACCTCAGACAGTTGACAACTAGGAAAATGCCCCAATTAAAGTGAAACATGCCCATTTTCCACTTCCTATAATAATGTTAGAGAAAATTAAACAAATACTACATACAGTTTGTTAGATCTGCTTTGCAAAAGAAGTTATAAATCTCATTGCATATTGTCTGAAATAATGTTATACAGTATAATTATAGAATTAAATGTATTATGAGTAAATCATAATAAATGTAGTATTTCTACATCCTATCTGTACTCATTTTTCTGCTTTCTTTCATCTTGTCATAGTGAGGCGCTACAGTCGTGATGAGCTGGACAACACAGAGAGGCAATCAAGGGCACAAACATGGCCCAATCCACAAGTTCCTGTGCATCCTGAGCAGGCTTCCAATCCTGAAAGCACTGACGTGACAAGCCTCAGCTCCAAAGCTGAACGAATAGCTCGCTACAAAGCCGAGCGCCGGCGCCAGTTATCAGAACGTTATGGGATCCTGCTTGACCAGGAGCCGGATACAGATTACACGCCACGGCACACACGAGCCCGCAGAGAGTCGCTGGACAAGCAAGCTTTGCCTGATGGGGGGCATGGGCAGAAACAGGAACAGTGGAGAGAGGAGACGGGGCATGACAGTAGCGCCAACAGGTCAAGATACAGCAGCTCAGGCGTTGGCCGGGTTTCCATACCAACTGATGATTCTGCCTCTCGCACACACCGGGAAAGAAGAAACACTTTTAGTTCTCGAGACAAGAGATTGGATGCAGAGCAAGAGAGCGAAAGGGTCAACCTGGAGAACTACCGGAGAACACCAGACAGCAACCGCCGATCATACCCACAAGAAGCTCCACCCTCTGTGGAACAGGGGTCAGCCCAACAGGCCAGAGGTGTTGCTGCAGTGCCTAGATCCCCCCGAGCAGCACGCCGTGCCTCGTTGCCCTCTACGCGCCATGGAATCTCCCCAGGAGACCTGTTCATTGAGCAGCAGGCACAAAACATCCTCAGCCGACAGGGGTGAGTCTGAGTTTATGCTTTTAGTATGTCTTTGAATTTTTTTCAGGATTAATCCACTGTAAACATCTTTCATAATTTAAACACAAGCTCATACAAACCCTGGATGTCTGTAAACCATCAGCTTTTACTTTTATTAATTTACATTGATTATGTTGAAGGAATGTTGATCTGGATAACTGGAGAACATCGGGTCTGAGTGTTTTTCAGTTTCTTTTGCTATCCTTTATGTCCTTTATGTCTCAGTTGTGTAAATGTACTCTAGCACTGATCAAGGGACTAGATAACACCATAAACCTACGCAGTGTAGGTGCCACATCACTTACCATAGCTGTAGTTAAACACCCTTTTAGCTTTTATATAATCATGCCCATGACTGCTTGCATTTAAGCCTATGCTAATGTCTTCTGAAGAGCTCTAGAGGAAAACAAAACAAAATAGTTTTTCCCTGAATACATGATGTTATACATGCTTAAATTTCTCAGTTGGTTCAAGTTTCTCATTGGGGTACAGAATTGGGTGCCATTCAATGCCCATGGCATCACATCTCTCCAGTTTTCAATAATAAGCAACTGCCAAGGCAGGTGGTATGCAGGAAGAAATATGTCTACCAGTAGAGATTTTTTAAAAAATTGCAATTAAGCAAAACTACAAAGGTAACTTGTATATTTGCCTTAACTTTATTTATTTATTTTTTTTTTTTACCAATGTTTATGACCCCTGATTGGTCAGCAGTCAGTGGCTGGCTGGAGCTCTATTTCCTCCCCTACATAAAAGAATATTTGAATTCTATAACTTTGGACAGCAATTTTCACAGCTAGTATAAAAGAATAAGTGCTTAGACTAGCAGTGGGGCACAGCTTTGCAGTAAGCATGGATTTTTTTTAATCAGTGGCATGTCCAAACCAATTTTAGAGGTGCACAAGAGTTACATACAATTAGGCACTGAGTCCATTGATGAACACTGAAATTTACTTTCACATTAGGAATATGACCATGTTACATAAGATTGCTAACTACAAACTTCTGTAAATTGTGCCATGATTCTATTCTATGCTGACTTTGGCATCACCTGATGGTGACCGTGGGCGTGACCCACACCTCTTATAGCAATCTGATTGGCCAGTGCTAGGCAATATTCGCTTTTCATTTGCATAAATTCTCAACTTTGTCCTGCTTTCCTTGCCTACCTTTCCTTTTTCCTTGCCTAACCAAATCCATGTGGACACATGGCATCAGTTCTACATGTGGCATAATAAATAAATAATAAATTATTAATAAATAAATCTATCAACTGCCCATAAATAATATTAAGTAATGTTACCATGATAATAAGCATAGAAAGGTTGTATTTATATAATGACTATTTATGTAACTATATTGTATATGCTACAAATTAAATTAATATTAACAAATTATATTATATTAACAAAATAGGTGGTGATTTCAAGCAACCATCGTTTAAGGTCTAGGTAATTGGCAAACATTACTAAAGCTCTTTTAACATGTTTCCAAAAAAAATCATAGATAAATTGTCCTTGTCCATGGTTGAGTGAATTGTTGTTAAATTGTCATAGTGACACAGTTAACAGTTTACTATTTTCTGGTTCATTTATTATCATTATAAGCTACCCTGTTTTGGCCGATGTTCTTTAGCATGGTGTCTTTGTCTTAAAGTGAGTGGTCTCTTCAGAAAGACTTGGATGGTGAAACAAACTCGCATATCAACTGGCCCTCCAGGTACCCGATTGCTTGTGGCCATTTAAACTATTCCCTCTGGGCATGCTAAATTCATTTGTCTGCTTTCCCTTCATCTATTGCGTATAGTCAGAGACATCCCCTAAGTTCTTCCCTCCTAACTTTTGCTTTCCTCTAGTTTCATCTGTTTGAGTCTCACATACTGACTTCCCAAGGCAGCCAACCCATTGGTTGTTTACTTTGGCCATTCATATAAAATATTTTGTTTGGTCCACCTTTCATTATCACGAAGTCTGGATAATTACTTGTTGGAAATTTTCAAAAAGGAGAAAAAACAGTTTAACATTTGGAGGAATTGATATTATGTTTTCTTCCTGTTGGAGATTAAAATATGTTTGTTAGCCCTTATTTATCAAAGTTGCATATGATGTGGAGCATATGCAAATATTACAGACTGCTCGAATATTCAGCATATAAGTCTGAATCATTTTAACATTGACTTTAATATTCATCTTCATGAGGACAGGAAAGATTTACTAGACTTGTTATTCAAACTTGTATGACTAGGACAGTATCTCACAAAATGTACACAAAGCTATATAACCATAAAATATCACCATAATAAATAGAATATGCTTTCTCATTTAGATTTAAAAAAATATATATAGCCAAGATGAATGTACTTCTGTTTGGATTAAAAAAAAATAAATAAATACACACACACACACACCACGGCTGCTATGCAAGAATGGTGTTTTGCATCAGTGTTTTGTTGTATTTTTTTAAAAGCAAGACTTTCCATTTTACTGGCTCAATGGATATTGCTACACCATATATTAATGCCAGTTTCATTTAAATGATATGCATCTTAATTTGTATGAAAAATCCCAATTTATGTGCATATATGGTAAATTGGTACATGCTGTTTGCCAGTTATTATGTAAATGAGGAAAGCTGGATGAATATTTGTCTGCATAAGATCAATGGTGATTCCTCAATTCGCCTTCAAACTGGTGGTCGGCTCAACGTCGTACAGAAGTTCTATTAATTAAATGCATATAACATTGCATGGCATTCTTATAACTTAAATATATACTAATTTCTATGCAATTTTGATGAATAAGGGCCACTGACTCTTGATTAATGTTACCACATCATCCATACAGAAAGAGCTATGTACTTGTCACTGGGAAAATAGGGAGAGAATTATTAAAGCATTCATATGTACCTACTGGTGAGAACTTCTGGATAGTTCTAGCTTAATTTTAGTCCAGGTGCAATTTCGCTTTGGACTATTGCAGTTGATTACTTAATTTAGGTGATGGACACATTATTTGATACATTATAGAATTATCCTTTATCATCAATTAAAAAAAAGTAAGCCAGTTCCATTGGGAGTCAAACATATCAAAGCTACCATTTGTCATAGATTATGTATGCTATGGATTGTGTTACTTTTTCCTGGTCTTTTTGTTCTTGAGGCTCAAGAGTAGCTTTTATCTTGTGGTATACCCTCTGAATGTTTGCTTATGTGTCTTCTTTGTGGCATCTGATTGCCATGTCTCTGACACATTAATGTGCACATCCTACATAGTTTTCTTGATTCTTTCTGAGTTTTCCTTTATAATAGAAAGTGTTATTTGGTTATCCGCTACTTTGGCATTTGGGGCCTGCCACTACTCAATAGTGCATGATTGGTTATAAATATAATATATAATACCAATACTAAATATAATATAATATATATATACAGTATATACCAATTAATAAACATTTGATTATGATGCACCTAATGCTTTGGACAAAGCTTTAATTTATACCAATTTTTGTACAGCTTGTTTTCCAAAAGGATTACCAGCCTTGGTGGATATGGAGATAGGTATAAATATGTAAAAAAGGTATTTGTGTTTACTGTGACTGTTTACCCAATGCAGATGCAAATACACTCTAAAACTTTAACATCCTAGTCGTTGCTTTACTTCAGTACTGGAGTTCTGTATCTGTATGCTCTTTTGCTTTGGCTAAAGAGACACTAAACCTGGTTAAAAGTTGCATAAACAGGAAAGTATCATATGGCTTTGTTAGTAAGTTCAAATGTCACAGTACACACCAAAAACAAGTAAAATTTTGGATCAAGTATTTATTAGTAATGTTACCTTTATTATGAAGGTTTCTCTGGATAGTTATAATTTTGGCTTGGATGAATGCTAATATTTCTTTTATCCCCTTATGAAGAATACGAGGGAGAGAGAGACGGGCAAGGGAAGACAGCTTAGGACGGGCATCTGATTCAGGATCAGATGCAACCTCGGTCCGACGTCTCCCTGTCGAAACTCCTTCACATTTAGCCCCTAACTCTGAGTCTACAATCCACCTACAAACATGGGCTACAGAACCCCTAGGCCAACAGCAGAATTTGAATACAGAACCTTCCCATTACTATCGAGCACACAGTGCCGAACCACCACGATACCAACGCGCACAGAGTACAGAATCAACTCGCCTTCGACATTTACACTCAGGTGAACCTCAGTGTGCACCAAATGTAGAACATCTAAACTATGATCAGAGGCTTCAGGGGCACCCGAACAATATGAGTTGCCAGCCGGATTATACACAACTTCCACTCTACTACAGGGACATCCAACAGCCAACTCAAATATGCAGAATTCCCCCACAGACTCATTCTAGAGACAGAGACTTTCAACAGTTATTTCCTGAGATTAGAAATGCTCCACAACCTGAACTAAAATATATACACACCCATCAACCAATGCTTGTGGGCAATGCTTCTCACCACCAACCTCTGCTATATAAGGTTGGACATGAGTCTCCATCATTTGGACAGAATCAGCAAATTGCTTCTGGATACAGTCACGGTCAGCCTCTACCTTATGGTCCCATTGAAGATCTGCATCCTGCCTATGGCCATACTCCACACCATGGTCCCTCCTACTGGCCTAGCCAGCCACCTGCTCCATTGAATGGGAATACTGCATGTTCTTCACCCAGGCCTTCTAAAACACATGGGCCTCCAGATCATCATGGCCATGCAGATATACCTAGGTTGACACCAATTGGTAGGGAAGGTGTAGAAACCAGTCAAAGGGCTAGTGCTGATCATATTCCGCTTTTCCAAAGGGAGGGTAGATCAGCTTCTAGGACTGACCAACCATCAGAATGCTTGCTGAGGAGCAGAAAAGCTGTGTTGCCTTCTGAAATCCGCCGCCGGGAGAGAAGTGTAGATGACACCATGCAGAGACACACTGAGGAAGTTGTGGAGGGTAGGAGAAGCAGGAGAATCATCCAGTCAGAAGAGATTGAGCAAGGAGGTGGAGTGAGTGTTAGCCAATTAGATGAGGGGGCAGATAAAGGCAGAGGCAAGGTTGGCAACTTCGAGATGAGAGAAGAGCATGATGAAAGGAGAGTCAGCCCATTAGGGGAGGAAGGAAGTAAAGGAGAAGACAGGACCAGCCACATGCAGAACAGGGCAGGCCAAGGTGATGGGAAAATTAGTGAGTCTCAAGAAAGTGCAGGGCTGGGCAGCAAAAAGAGAATGCAGGGAGAAAGTGTTGGGTGTGAAAAGATGGAAGAGTGGTGGGATGATGGTCAACTAAGCAGGTTAGGTCAAGTTCAGCATCATGGTGTAGGACAATTTGATGGGATTATAGGGAAGTCAGAGGAACAGTTACAGAACATTAAACACATTAAAGTTCCATCAAGGCAGGTTGAAAACTGGGTGAGCAAATCGGATGTACCACAAGGCCTTGACAAAAGGCTTACTCAATATGAGATAAAAGATGGACAAAGTGGAGGGAGAATTGCATCATTTGATAAGGTGGAGCTGAATGAAAACAGGAATGTAAAGGTTGATGTAGAAAATGGTGAAGGTCAAAAGATGGTCCAGAAAGAGACATTAGAATTGCAATGTAGACAAAGGAGGATCAGCCAGCCAGAGGAAGGTGAGGAACATCTCAGACGCAGAAGGCTAAGCCAATCCGAAGATGATAGGAAAGGACGTAGGGTGCGTAGGATCAGCCAGTCAGGTAATTGGGATGGCCAAGATCAAATTGGCCAAACAGGTGGTCAAATGGAGGGTGATAGACATAAGAAGATAAATCTGGACATGCCAGAAGCTATGGATACCACATCCACACAACAGGAGGGCAATAACCCATCTTTGCACCATAGACCAGATGAAGTAGGCTGTTACTTACAGAGCGGTTCCTCCCTCCCTCAGGCTCGCCACAGAAGAAGCAGGGATGAACTCAAGCCAAAAGTCCGGACTCGCTCTATGTCAGATATTGGAGTGGGTCAGCGGTCTGTAGCAGTTCGTTGTCTTGAGCGTGCTGCAAGTCGAGAATCCATTATGGCAACAGGGATGGGACAGAATGCCAGGGACACAGGAACCACCAATGGTGAAGTAGGGGCTTTGGATACAAGAGTTTCTGTGGCAAAGCTCAGGCATTCCTATCTGGAGAATGCCTCAGGACGCAGGCCTGAACTGTATGTGGATAGCACTTGAGTCTTGAAATAGATACAAATACTAATTCTTTCAACATGGAGGCAAATGTTTTGTTCTGCTGGCTTTATGATTTTTAACATTGTCTTTAAGCAAACAAACTAAAGGCACACATCTGCACATGTTGACAGTTTGAACTGTTGTGCATTTTAACATGCTGTCAGACTCCATGGATTAACCTCAGTTTTGTCTTGGTTGGTCTGGTATCTAACTTTGCTGTGATGCATTGGGCAATATATGATGCTAAAGTATTATGGAATCGTGTGTCTGTGAGGGGAAAAAATCTTACCACCATAACAATGAAAACTAACCCTAATCAATTGCTAGAATTAATAAATGGATATTGTTTTTTTTTTTTGACTGAATAGGGGAATATTTGTTGAAAATGTTTGTCTCGTAGTTGGTTTGATAATGCATGTGTGTAAAGTAAATAAGCAAAAGCAGTTGTGTGGCTATTGGTTATTGTTGCATGAGGCTTCTTTTGATGATAAATTTGTTGCATCATAAAGAGTTTTTAATGGGAGAAACATGCATACTTTTAAACTCTAAAATGTAAAGCCAGTAGTGTTTTGCATTTTAAGAATTATTTTTTTGGTTTTTCTAAATTTGTTCATTTTGTTCCATTGTTGTATATCAAACTTGCCCTATATGAAGAAGTGAGCCTAAGATAGACACAGCTGTGATGGAGGCTGATCCAGCAGAGGTTGCTGACCAAGAAAAGGGGCAACGCCGACCTAGAAGGTATATCAACCCTGGTGATGATCGCAAGGCCTCTGAAAGGTTCAGAACTCAGCCAGTCACATCAGCTGAAAGGCTACAGTCTGATAGGTATGACAAGTGAGTGTGATAACATTCACACTCTCCTCACTCTGACACTTCTCTTGGCTAATTTTAAGATCATCAAGATTGCTTTCATGTTAGAGCAATTCCTGCCAATAAGTGTATAATGGAAATGAAAGTATACTTTAATTTTTTCCCCATCAGTTTCTTTGCAATCACTGACACTTTGTTCTCACTGTACTTTTTGCTTGCTATTCCTTAGGACTCTGGAGCTACATAAGGCAGAAGGTGAGCTTATCTCCATTTATGGCTTGTTTTCCAGTACAATAGACAAATATCAGTGAATATACCTGAAAAACTCACTCAAAAAACCCCACTTTGTTTCTCTAGTGGATGAGGAAAAGTTGGACGAACGAGCAAAGATGAGTGTAGCAGCCAAGAGGTCCCTCTTCAGGGTATGAGAATTCTATAGTCTATATGTGCATGCATCAACTTAATTGTGTAGCCTGGTCGAGGTATGACAGTAAAAGTCTGAGATAATGAGTACTCTTATAGCCATTGTCAAATATCATAATATTTCAGAGGTATAGTCATGTTTGCTTTCTATGCCTGCTTTAATATTTTCCTTTTTTCTTGCCATCATTCTTCAGGAGCTTGAGAAGACTGCAGAAAGTGGTGTTCCCAAACCTCGGTCCCGTAATGCAGCAGTGGAACGGAGACTCAGGCGCACACAGGACCGCGCCAGAACCCAGCCTGTTACCACAGAGGAAGTGGTCATTGCTGCAACGTAGGTCACTTCTCCTAACATCACTACTACAGAAAATATCCCATGAAGTATGGGTAAAAAATCATAGTTTGCAGATGTATTTACAAACACAAAATACATTATGAAATGCTGAGAAACTGGTTCTGGTGCAACCAGTTGCCATTAGAAGTCACATGATAGTTGAATGGAGGTCACCTGTGTTCAGTTAAATGCCATGTGCTCTTAAAAAAACAAAAACAAAACAAAACATACCCATTCCTGGAAGGACAGTTTGTTAGAGAACATACCTAAACAAACAGCATTGTAAAGACCAAGTATCTATCAAAGCAAGTCTGGGGAAAAAGTTCTGGAACCATATCTGTCAGGGTTTTGTTAGGAACATTATCCCAAACTTTGAACATCCAACAGAGTAACATTAAATACATTCTTAAAAATTTAAAGAATATAGCACAACTATAATTCTGCCTAGAGGAGGCCAATCACCAATCAACAGAGAAGCAAGTCGTGAAGGATAACTCAATATGATGCTACTACCACCACGCTTCACTGTGGAGATGGTGTTCTCATGGTGATGAAGTGTGTGGTTTCTGCCAAATTTTTTTGTGGGCAAAAAGCTCAATTTTGGTCTCATAAACTTGAATCTTTTGCTGAGTCTCTGACATGACTTTTGGCAAACTGTAAAAAAGGAATTTCATATGACTTGCCATACTATTTGGTGTAGTGGAGTGTCCAGGCTTTGTTTATCCTGTGAACAGCTTCTACCATCTGAGATGTGGATCTCTTGAGCTCCTTCAGAGTTACCTTTTGCCTCTACAAAATGTGGAAAAGTTAAAGGGGGTGCATACATATGCATGGCACTGTAGCTCTCTTGGCAGAACTTTTTGAATGGTTTTTGGACTTTTGGTTATACGTAGCAAAAATTTCACCTATATCCTTATGTAACTATTCATGTGCAGGCTTTCATGGAAAACAAAAATTTGTTTGCTTTCACTTCTGTTATTCCAGAGACTGTTCTTATTGTAGTAACTCTTGTTTGCTTTTATTTATCATTCATTTGTCTCTGGTTTATGGATGTGTGCCCACCTTTCACTGATTTTCTCTGGCATTATTTGTCCTTTTCTAAAGTTCTCCTGATCCCCCCACCCAAATCGCCACTGTTCAAACCACAGCCCCCAGGTTTCCCAGTCCCACAGTAGTCAGCACCACAATGACTAACTTCAGGTACCTGTATGTATGCGTATGAGCTTTTAGGGCTTCCAGTAAGCTTGTGCAATTAGTGTTTGTGTGTTTCTGTGATGCCTATTTATGGGTATATGTCTGCAGCATGGCTACTGATTTTCACTTTGGAAAAAACTGAAGTTGGTGTGATTTTGATTCTTGTGCCTACAATGTCTCTGCATCTTGAAATGCTGTGTATATACTATATATTTTGTTTGTTCCACTAGTGAAGTAAAGGCTGTGGACAGCACCCTCTACTGATGAAACACTGCATTCAGCATTACTATACCATTTTACGCTCTCACAATATGAAAGAAATATTTTACCTTCAGTATTAGAGTCCCTTGTAATAATTTAATGTTTGTGTATGTCTCAGTAAGAGACAGCAAATATGAGAATGTGTTTGCAGATGTTTTGGGGGTTTGTCCATCTGGGCATCCAGATGAGCCAGTTACTATCCAAGGCAGGGAGAAAGGTATTTGTATTTTCTAGGGAGGGTGAAATGTTGAAGGTCAGCCATTTAAAAAGAGAGTCTGCATTTGAAAGAATCTCTACACATCAAAAATAAAGTTACTATTCTTTAGGAGTAGATAGGAGCTTCTTATTAAATGCATGTGTTAGGTTCCCTTAGCTAACATTATTTTCTGGATTATGTATTATTAACAAACCATGAACTTCAGCATTAATACACCAAAAGTAACGTTCTCAAAGTCGCAGTTAACACATGCGTTAGTTGATGTTTGTTTAAATGTTAACAAAATACACTGACATTAACTGATTGGAATGAAAACCTGCACCCACAATCTAACAGAAGCCACACCTGATTCATTAGACCAATAAATAGACCATCAGATTTGGCTTCTGCTTGGTACCTAACACACAACAACCCTTTCTGGATAAGAATACAGTTCACATAAATGATCAATATATACATTACAAGTATATATTGATTACTTGTAATGAACTCTGTTCTCCAGGTGTAAATTGTGAAACTTGCTATTCAGCGTTGCTATTCAATTTTACCTGTTAGCAACTGCAAACATGTTAATTAAGTGTTAGTGTTGGTTCATATTGGTCACTATTGATTTAATCTTACTCATTGGTGGTGTAATGGTTCATGCAGGTATTTGTTTGGTTTATTTAAAAAAGAGTGATCCTCTATGGCCCTTTTTTTTCATAGAGAAGCAGAGAATGACAAGAAAAGCGGAAAATTTTATCATTTAAACTCATCCGACCAATTGGTTTTCACTTTCATTAAGTCAGATGGACTCTTTTATACTTAAATACCATAAAGTCATTTTTTTTTACCATAAAGTCAATTTCTGCTTCTATAACATATGCATACATATGGTATAATTAAAAACTTCCAAATCAATTAAAAGCAATGTGTCAAATTGGCAATGGCCCACATATGAAGTGAATATTACCATAATCTCAGTTACACTGAAAATGATCAATCTAGACATTTTTATTTATTTTTATGCAGATATAATACTTTTATTGGAAGTACTGGATTTAAAAAAAAAACATTTTTTAGTTACAGTGGACCATTAGTCTTAGAATGTGGAGAGATCCTTTTGTTAATGTGACCTAATTTTAACTTTTAACTTTGTTTTACTATTGCTAAACATAATTAACTGATGAATACTTTTGTTCCTCAGATTAAGAGATAAAATTAAACACAAAGAATTTCTCCAATGTAGAATATTTTTAAGGTTTTCATGAAAAAACATAGAAAATGCCCATTTGATGTGAAATACTACTTGTTATGGTCCATTGTTATGTATAAATGACAGTTTGTAAAAACTGTTGTTGTATGTTACAAAACAAACTTACAGACCTATTTTGTGAAGTAGAACAATATCAAAAGCAAAATCTGTAAATTTTTTGTTAACATTTTTTTCATACTGTGGTCCATAGAGGGTTAATAGAAGAGTTAGTTTAATTATTAATGTTACTTACAGTTCATAGTTTGTTAATATGAAGTGTTAACGGAAATTTGTGTTTATGCCTTGTAATTGTAGAAGTGAATCTCACACTGTGTCTCAGGCATTAATTAATATCTACTAGTCTGTTACCATCTCCTGGTTCTTTTACTCAGCAATGCCTCATGCTAAAAACACTTTGAATGTTATGAATTTTAATTAATCAATATGCAAACAGTGTTTTCTACCCGAGTGTTGTATTTTTGGGTGGCTAAGTGTTAGATTATTGCTTGATTTGTTGTGTAACAGTTGAGTAGTTACACAACTGTAAGAAGTGCTCTTCAGTGTGTGTTTTCACTTTTACAGCCTGCATCTGTATTTATTTTTGGCATCCTGTGATCCTATATAATTTATTACTGACTAAATTTAAGAAATGGCTGAAAATGCCTTTTTTTTTAAATCTGTGTTCTTCTGGAGCATGTATGCATCTTAGTGGTGCAACTGCAAGCCTGCAAATGCTCAATTCTGTTTGCATTTCTTGCAGTGATGTGATCGTTTGTCTCTTCCCAGCATGAAGACTCCCTCAGCCCCCGATCCTGCTCCACAGGAGAAGGAGAAGAAAGAGGCACCACCAGGAGAAGTGGCGACCGGAGAAGGGGCGGGGACTGAGGAGCCTGACCTGTCGACACTGAGCTTGGCAGAGAAAATGGCTCTGTTTAATCGCCTGTCTCATCCTCCTGCCCAAAAAGCAGAGGGTGCATGTGCAGATTCACGCCCACGCAGGCGAAATGCCCGGTTCCAAACCCAGCCCATCACCCAAGGGGAAGTAAATCAGGTAAATTTAGCTATTTTCTGGTGCAAATTAGAATTTCCAACAAGTACAGTACTTCCTATATTTTGTTTGACCAAAAATTTTGTTTCAATACTGTTGAATAATTCCTGTGTTTCAAATGAGGTTTGAGCAGCATTCTAATTATTAAGTTGTTATTTAAATGAACCTATAGCAGTATAGTGATATGGAATGTTTCCCTCTAAATGAATGGATCTTTGGAAAATTCCAAGAATGAGATCTTGCATAAGTCACAATTTCAAGCATCAGAACACTGTCCCTTTCACAGGATCTAATGCAGGCAGTAGATCCATCAGATCACACAGATCCTATTCCCATGCCTGATGGGTTTGTAGTACCACCCTATGGCAATCAAGTAAGACAATATGAACCACTTTTGGCTAATTTGTTAGTCCTGGGGCAATAACAGCTTCGGATTGGCAGTTTTGCATCCTCATATTGGATAACAGCTTCTTATTGCTTCTTAGTTGTCCAATGAATGTTTGCTTGAACACACTATTCATTAGCTTTGTCAGGGATGTGCTCAATATTTTGTTTAGATATTCACCATTGGCCATATGTAATTCTGTTAAAGAGCTGATGTGACTAAAGTGTGAATCATGCATCATGGCGCCTGACTCTTTCTTACCCCTTTCATCTAGTTGTGATTTAAGCATTACTACTGCTGCAATTAGTACTGCCTCTACTGATGATACTATTGCTACTACTAGTATTACTAGTCCTGCTACTACTCCTGCTACTACTTCTCCTGCTGCTGCAAATACTAATACTACTAATGCTACTATTGATACTGCTACTAATACTGCTGCTGTTACTAATGCCGCCGCCACCACCACTTCTACTCTGGCATCTAATAATGCTGCTACTATAGCTACTTATGCTATTCTTTTGTTGCTACTACTACTATTACTTCTATTGTTACTACTACTATTACTACTTCTCCTTCTGCTACTAATGCTACTATCCCCACTGGTACTACTGCAACTACCACTACTGCTACTATTATTATGATTACTGCTCCTATTACTACTACTTCTACTGTTAAAACTACTGCTGCTGCTAGTGCCATTACAACTACTGCTGCTAGTACTACTACTACTGCTCCTATTACTATTACTGCAAATACTGCTACTACTAATATAGCTTTCTGTTTATACACTGTTCTGTATGCCATGCTTGAATGTTCTGTGCATCTCACTTGTTAGATATAACCTCTTGGCTGTGTATATATGCAACAATGTTTGATAAATTATTCTGAGGTAAAATAATTCATGTAAATGTCAAATATATTATGCATTCTCAGCTGAAATGTGTGTGTGCTTGTGCAGTGCACAAATCTTGGGTGAATTTGGTAGAAAAGCTACAGGGTAGTAACATGCGTTGTCTTGCTTTTTTGTAACTTTTGTGCTTTTTGTCTTGCTTTCGTTTCTTTTTTCTATTTTTCTCTTTCAATTTATAGCTGCAGAATGGAGGACTGAAGTTGGAGCCTCTCTCTGCATCGTTGGTCCGTTCTGTTGCTGCGGTCACCGCCCAGGCTTCTGTTGCCATGGTGACAAACCTATCCATGGCGATCCCTGCAGATGTTCACACAGAGACATGCCCAGCCCTCTCTCGCACTCCTACTCCAGCAGCACCTCCCAATCTGCTTTTGCCCAATCAGTCACCACATGATAAGCTTCCAGCTTATGAGAGAGGTGTTCGATATTTCAGCCTGACGGAGAGTGGAGAAAACTGCCCCCCTGAGACATGCTCTCCGCCCCCATCAGAAGGGCTGATCCAACCAGCACAAGGCAAGGGCTTGGCTGCTACAGTATCGGCCAATGAGCAGAAACAGGAGGAGGACCATGGGTGTAGACTTGGTTTGGCAGAAAGCGGAGAACCCAAGCCCCCTCATGTGTTTAATCAGCGCACACATACACACACTATTACACACACACTCTCGCACACTCATGGAGAGAGGGAGGCGGGGCTGGCCAACCAGAAAGAGAGAGAGCAAGAGAGGGAGCATGACAGAGTGAGGCAGCAAGACTGGGAGAGAGGGAAAGACAAGATCCTCTTCTCACAAGGTTACCTCTCGCCAGACGTTGCTCAGACGGAGCACAGCAGAGTTGTTGCTTCAGGTAAGAGATGGAGGAATGGAGTCAGAAAGGGTAAAATAAATAAATAAATAAAGCTACAGGGTAGTGTAATTAACTCGGCTGTGTCCTTTTTGTATCTGATGCACATACCGCACTCTGTGTCACACTTGCTTGGTTGCCTGTCCATGTGCTGAGCCCATTTCTGATTGGGTTAAGTGAGCTCTGCCATGCTGGGCTGAATGCGATTAGCATAATTTCACATCCATGCAGCCCACACAGCTTTCTTTGTCTGTGCCCGAGAATCACAAACTAATAATGCTGTTGTGAAGGAGGTGGGAGGCTTTTTACTGGAGTGTTACTATCTTCAGACGGCAGAGTGCTCTTAGCACTATGTGAGTAAAAATGCAGCAATAAATTGCTGGCTTGCTTCGAGGAAAAAATGAATGAGAGGAATTTTATGAAAGATGTGATAATACATCAGTTAATGTTTTAAATGGGGGGAAAAAAATCATACACTAGAAAGGTACAATGGAAGCCTTGTTTGATTACTCTACATTTACATATTTGAAGGAAAAAATACCTTGTCAGTGCTGTTTGTGTTCATTATGGATGTATACAGTGTTGGATGTCTGCTCAGGAGGGAGTCAGTCTGATTATCCTCTGCCTAGTGTACTTGTGCAGTTGCAACACAGTTGCTGTGTGTGTGTGTGTGTGTGTGTGTGTGTGTGTGTGTGTGTGTGTGTGTGTGTGTGTGTGTATGTTGTAGTACCTATTCGATTTCCTATATGTAGTATGTTTGCCTTGCCTTAAAGGCCAGTTCTTATTTATACAATCAAATGAGTGAATATTTTTAGGAGCAGTCATGTCTGATTACTGTGGTCAGATGTGATCAGTGTGATATCACATAGGTTAAATGACTAATATTTTGCACATTTTGTAATGTGCGTTGCGCCATGTCCTTCTCCACCATGCTGATTAAGCTCAGGGCTGTGAGTGCCAAGTCAATGAACATTCAATGATAATTAAAGGCTGCCTACATAGTAAAGACACAAGTATTTGTGTCTCGGAGAATATAATTATGTGCCGTAATTGTCACTGTTTCCTCAATATTATGGAAGTGTTGAGAGGCAAAAAAATAAAATAAAATAAAAAATAATGTGCACATCAATTTGACTGTCACATTTACTGAATATTAGGTAGATGAGCTTAAACCGCTTACTTTCAAAAAGAGCTTGTCTTTTAGCTGGTTTGCCCTCACTACTTAATTCAGTAATAGTCTGTAATAGCAGCACATAGCCTACAGAATGAACTAGTCATCTAACATTAGCTAGCTCATGTATAAGTTTTGGCTGAAGGGGAAAGCGCTCCACTGTAATTGCATAGCTCGATGCTGAACCATGCATCCTGAGGCTATCCGGTACTCCTGATAACTACAGCTAGCAGAGAAGAGGGGGAAAAAAATTATGTCTGGCCTCTAAATGACAAAGATCATTGAATTAAATACAAACAACAATTATAATATAACCAAGTTTAAAGTAAAAATACGCAAACACACCAAACACAGGTAATTCATGGGTGCGTCACAAACATTTTGAACTAGAAATAGGTCCTGGTCACACAGTTAGTATTTTTATTTCTACTTTCCTCCAATATTTTCTAACAAATTTAGTTAGAAGACACATTTTCCAAAATATAAACTAATAGCCTAATATATATATATATATATATATATATATATATATATATATATATATATATATATATATATATATATATATTATAATGTGTGTGGTTTCTTAATGTAGAAGTGTCAAAGTATGTTGTAGACCAAACCCCAGCTTTTCATCTTTTTTTTTTTTTTTTTTTTTTTTTTTTGGGCTGATTTGGCAGAATTTAGCCACAGCAATACCTGGTAAGTTTTCCCCAGATTGCCACACAAATTCTTTACCTTTTCAGCAAAAAAAAGCTAAAACTCTGACACTCTTGAATCCTTTTCCCTCTTACTGTGGTATTTTGGTCTCTCTCTCTCTCTCTCTCTCTCTCTCTCTCTCTCTCTCTCTCTCTCTCTCTCTCTCTCTCTCTCATGGTTGGCTATGATTGGCTACTGACTTTTCCCTGTTACTGTGTGTATGAGGTATGAGTACAGATTCTCTGCCAGAGTATTGTTGGTATTTTCATATATATAGAACAAAAATCCTTTAATTATTAATACTACATATAACCACTTTTTGGATGAGCAGTGTTACAGAAAACTCTTAAGTAGCAGCATTTTAGGCCTTCTGAAGTTTAGCCAGTTGCAGGGGAGTCACAAATATCTCTGTTTTAAAGCTAGAATGTTACAGCTAGATTTATTTTGTGTCTGTGTGTGTGCACATTAAACATTTCACTTGTACTTTTCCACTTTGTGTGTTACATAGATGCTCCTGAGACTGGTCCCTCAGTGTGTACCGTGAGCACTGCAGTTGTTTCCCTCCAAAGCTCTCCACGCACTTCGACTGCTGCTTCTCACACACTCACATACCTGCAGCACAGCCCTCCTTGCACTCCGCCTAAACCCCAGCCGAAGACAATTCAGCCGCACTTCCAAAGCTCTTCTCACAGTTCCCCTAAAACCTCACCTCAGACTCATCCCAAACCCCAGTCATACCTCCAGTCTCCTCCACCACCAGAAGCACAATTCTACCCTGAATCCTCTGGACAGATACAAACCAAAGTATCCCCTCAGACAATCAACCCCACTCAGTCTTATTCCTACACCCCTCCGCAGCCTAAGGTCCCACCTCAGACGCAACCTAAGCCCCAGTACATCATACCAAATCGAATCCAGTCTTCTCCTGTGGCCCCCGAAGAACCAGAGACAATGACGTCAATGTCCATTAAGGAGAGGTGAGTGTGTGGTTAGTGGTCTCATGTATGCTATTTGTAAAATATAATCCTGATAAGTATACAGGAGATTTTGCTTTGTGTGGTGTACAGTTGTCCCAGGCATTTGTTAGTGCATGCTAGTAGGTTCGTTTGCACTTATTGGGTGTGATCTAAGCCAGAAGAAGGTGGTTTTGGTGATTGTTTTCTTTTTTTTTTTTTGGTTTATTACTATGCCCCTGGAAACACTGAGAGAGGGGAAAAAAAAAAAAACAAAAGTGGTAGAAATGCCAGCACTGTCAGCATGATCCATGAATTCTGACTCCTCAACTTTGACAACATCACTCGAGTTCATAATAGGTCTCAACTAGAAATGTGTATGAAAATGTGTATGGGACCGAATCCTACTTACACAGTTAATATTTCTGTTTGTATCTTCATGCATTATTTTCTAACAAATTATCTGGTTCAATTTCCCAAAATATAAACTAGTAGCCTAATTTAAACCACTGCAACCCTGTTGAGTTCTGCAAGATACCAGTCACAATGCACACTTCTAGTCTCACCCAGATGCCCTGTGAACCTTTCTGGCAAGCTTTTTTTTTTTTTTTTTAAAAAATGAATATTGTTCCACGTTTTTGTATATGTGCTTTCCACACCTTCTTTCTTGGCTTTGGGGTGTTATTTACTTCTCATATACTAAAGGGGATCATTTCATACCCCGACAGCTGTTGCTCTTAGATTTTTCCATCTTACCATTGCACAGGGTAGCTATAGCAGTGGAAAAATGTATGCCAAACACTTGTTTTAAAGGTGTCCTTACATGACGGGACCATTTTGAAGACCACTAATTGGCTGTCCCTACTATCCCACTGTACTGGCAGTGGTGTTCTTTGCAGTTGCGTATATATGACATTATGACAATACCTGTCAGCAGTGGGTGTACCTTAAATAGTCAAATCCAGTAATTACAGCAGATGTTTGGATATACCATATTTTGTCTCTAAATATAAATAACTATAATTAATTTGTATTTGGGAAATCAGACCATGGTTTGTTCTTGTTGCTAACGTGTTCAGCACCTGGTCACGGAAATGGCTGTGAATGCAGCATGTGTCAAGGGCATCAGTGCTGTTCTCTTTGCGTCCTGTTTGATGAATGAATGTGGGTCAGTGCTCCTCTCCTTCACTGAGCCACATAGAGATTGCTATTTTAGAATGTGCTGTTCTGCTGGCTGCCCTTCTTTATGGTAAGGATGAAACTGGAAGGTAGAATCAAAAGAGGTTGCAGGGACAGAATGAAAAAGAGAATATTTGCAAAGCAAAATGCATAATCCACATTACTGAATATTTATTTTGTCTTCACAATGCATCCAGTGATGTGCAGTATAAGACCCTATGAGTGTGATGGCATTTCTTTTCCCAGGTTAGCCTTGCTGAAAAAGAGTGGGGAGGAGGATTGGAAGAACAGGATGAACAAGAAACAGGAAGTGGCATCAATGAGCAACCAAATATGGGAAGAGCAAGGCTTCAAGAAGAAGGTAAATGACTGAGGAAATGTCTGGTTAAAAATATTAAGAGCTGGGATCTTTTTTCATCAATCATATGTACATGTAATGTGTATATATACTGCAAGTTATTAAACAGTGTCGCATGAGCAATATGGTTGTTATACTGAATATCTGCACGGCTGTGATTTGGCTGTAGGTATGAGGCCACAGGCTGAGTGCTGCAGGTAATCACAGCCATGCCAATATTCAGTACAGCAGCATGATTACGAGTATGATATTACTTTTATACAATCATTCTACTAATAAGAAAGTAATATGAAGTAACTGACATTTCAGACACAATATGGCGAAATATTGCTAACACTGTACAATACTGTTCAACAACTCATAGGTAACTATGCAGGAACTAAGCAGATATTGATATAAATTGACAGAAATTAACAATAACATAAAAAATAAAAGGCTGTAATCTAGCAATGAGTAATATATATTCTCCACTAACATACTTTCAATTCTTTTTGTAAATATATTTCTTTTAAATAACAAAAAACTATTATTAACTACTGAAGAACAACACAGTAACACTTCAGTCATTAGTAAAGAGTTTCATGCAAACAAGTTGTTGAAAAGTTAAGTGTTAGGGTTACATATTTTGCTCTGTCAACAGAAATAGTTCCCAAAGAAGCTACAGCTGGATAAAGACTGACAGAAGACTGATTGTCAGCCCATTTTCGTTTCAGTGTAATTTTATGTAGTGACAGACAAGTGGAGTGATGCAGATGTGAAACATCCCAGTGTTTTTATACTAAATATTGGCACTCTTGGAACTGCACTTCACCAATCAAATTAGTGGACCAGAACAAACTTGTGTGTGTGTGTGTGCATGCGTATATATATATATATATATATATATATATATATATATATATATATATATATATATATATATATATATATATATGCGCGCCAATATTTTAGTGCGTACTGGTGACTCTTGCGCACAGAATTAGAAAAAGTTCTATACATGCTTTGATAAATGAGACCCCTGGCACTGACATGGGTTAATGCCATACTAAATATGTAGAGCAAAACAAATACAAGGATCTGAAACTTCAGGATAAGGGTTTTGCCAGGCTAATTTTAAACATAGCCTTGTACCATCATGTATTGTTCTTAACTTAGGTCAAGACCATTGCTTCAGTGGTGTCCAAACCCCAGCTACCCAGCTAAACACATTTAAATTGTGTATTTTTGTACTGGACATACATACATTTGTTACTTGGGTCAGTCTGACGAGTAGAATAATTTGTTAGGCATATTTTATGGATTGTATGGTATGGACCCCAAGATGTGGTCAGTGTATTCTACAACAAAAACCAAACTGTGCCTTATACACACATCCATTACTTGTGTGTTGTAGGAAGAAAGGGCTGTTATTGAGGAGTTTGCCTCATCTGAGAAGGTTTGGGTAAGATTCGATCATGCATACTGCATTAACAACTTTAGCTTTTGCAGATCAGCTATTTTACCTGCACTGCTTCCTGGCTTACACTACACGGTGATTAGTTGGGGCTTAATACCTTTTGGAGCTTTGCAGTGATTGTTGTAACTTTGACTTGCTTGTATTCATCTGTCTTTTGAAAAGATATTTGGTGGACTTTGCCCTACTTTCTTCTGGTACAAGTTTGCCATACTATACTCCTGTTCTGTATGAGTCATTTTGTCTTGCACTGCCCTTTTCAGTATTATTTTATCTCATTTCTTTCCCTCTGGGTGCTCTTCTATTTTCTTTTTTTCCCTGCTCTCTCCTTCTCACATCATCTCCTGCCTATAGGAGCCTGTTTTTGCTTCCACCTATTCCCCTCCTCCTTTCCATTCCACCCAAAAATATCAGCCTGTAGACCATCCATGCCAGGTAAGTGTGGCCCCTTGCACACAGCAATATATTTTGCAATCATCTTGTGTTCTTCAGGGCTGTGGGCATTTCAGAGCAAACATGTTCTTAGTGTCTGAATGTCCTGAATGAGTGGTTTATAAACACTTGTGTTGGGTAACACATGTGCTGCTTATATTTAGAGTTTTTCTTTTATTGTTAGTCAAGACCTACACTACCCGCTGCAGTTAAACAAAAGCAGGTTAAAGCTGCAATGCATAGGGTTTGGTTAAAAATGGAAACAAAAGCATCATTGAGTCTGGGATATTCCTGAGCTGCCGTGAGTCACCCTGGGAATCCTGTAATAGTACTTCAGAGTAATTCAGAGTCAGAGCTGTTAGGTTTTTGTTAGTGGGAAATGTCAAACACTAACATCATACGCCAGCTCAGATATGTCCCACACCATCATACCTGAAGCCAAAAAAAAAAAAAAAAAAACTTACCCCAAATTTCCAGTACGACTTAACCCAGTTTTGCGGGTATTATAACTGCAAGTCTTTGCCCTTCAACTGTCTTTGAGCCAGATTGTGTGTCAATGTTAACCTGCTAACTTGCTGCTATTGGCTGTTATGACAAACACAGGTAGACTATGGCATCAGTGATCATATCATTCACATAGCTCTTTCAGATCATGATGAAGCACAAAACAGCCAATGTTAACAAGATTGCTAAAAGACAAACGCTTGTTAGAGGCCTGCTTCCAACATGCAATCTGACTCCTCCATTTGATGTTATGGATGGCATATTATGACAGAGTGGCCTGTCCAACTGTTGTCAAAGTTTGCACTGCTTATGTGACGATTGCACCACATTTCCTATTTCTAATTCTTGTTTGTGTTCTATCCAATCAGAGGCTGGGAGATGGAGTAGAGGGACAGATGTCCATTGAAGAGCGGAAGCAGATGATCTGTACACGAGAGGAGGCATGGCAAAGCACTGGAAAGGGTGTGGCAAATGACTCTGGCCAGTACACTGTGGCTGCTCGGATGGTGAAGAAAGGTTAGGATAGATAAGTACATGCGTGCACACATTACATTTCATAGAACATTTATACAGATTGCTAGCATTTATCCACTTTTTGCTATTACAATGAAAACAGGGCACATCTGTGCATATTGGGCATCATTTATCAATCTTTTAGTAAAGCGTGTGTAAACCTTTTGTAGGCCAGATTTACAAAAATTTTGGTAATGCTTGATTCTTCATAATCACGTGCATATGTTTATAAATGCCAATCACCTGTAAATTACCATGCCTTTTCATGGCATAGCTGACATTTCACAGAGCTGGAAATGACAAAATGATGACTAAACGGTGAAACAGCGCCTCCTAAGCAGCTCCTCCGCAGCATGCAGTAAATCTTCCAGTAATGCAGCTTAGCCACTGCAGTGCCTTGACTACTAACTCTTTCTTCTTCTATAATGTGCCATTTCTTTTAACATAATTGAATAGCTAGTCTTATTTTTCTTAATTTATAGATTTGTGTGTGCATTTGAAACAAATTTAAGCCTGTCAATGAAATCCATACATTAATTGGCATGATTTAATGCAAATTTTACTTAAAGCTTTTTTCCAGCTCTTAAAGGATACAAACATTTTTCTGAACTAACTGGATTTTCATTAATACCTCATTTGTGTAAATGCTCTATATACCATTTATAATACAAAAGTATAAAATAGTTGGATAAAATGGTATATATCATTTACAGTATATACCATTTTATCCAACTGCAACAAACTGAAGGACTTTTTTAATCTAAAATACCTCTCTGTCTTAGGTCTGGCTGCTTCCTCTGCAGTGATCAGTCCCATTCTGTCTCCAGTCTCTGCGAAGCTAAAGAATGGTGTGCCAGCTGTCTCCAAACCACAGGAGGGTAAATGTAACACACACTTCCCCCTTCTGCATTATTTTATGCTTTTGTAGGAAGTACATGCATAAATCTTCATGGAACTGTCAATGGCTATCCCTATAACAGAGATTGAGGTCACAGCAGATATGGAATCCGACAAGAAACTGGATAAGTTGGAGACGTTTTTGGGACGTTTGAACAGTAAAGGTGAGTACCGTTGATGATTTGATCTCTTCCAGTTCAGTCTCTTTGAGTCGGGTGTTGATGATAATGGCTTGCTTTTCTCTCATGGCTTCAGTCTCTCTCTCTCTTTGTCTATCTCTCAGTGACTAGTTTGCAGGAGACGACTCTGACTGTGACTGAGAAGGCTGTGAAAGAAGTCATGAGACTGGATGATGAAATCTTCTCAAAGTTCTATCGGCATGTGACAGACATCCCACGCAGCATGCCAAGAGTGCCGATCGATGATGACTTTGATGCCATATTTGGCAAACATACACCAAAGTAAGTATACAGTGAAATGCCCAATGCTAAATATGTTCCAGATAAATGAATTGATAAATTGGCATACACTTTCTGTGTAGAAATTCACAACTAATGATTTTACAACATAAATAGGAGTTACACTTGAAGTATCTTTAATTTTGCTTTAAACCAACATTAAAATTAAGAAAATAAACCATTAGCTTTAGATTAATTCCAATAAGCCACTGTTTGACCCTTACCCAAAGCCCTTAACCTTCATTATGATGGATAACATACTGTATGGTGCATTAAAAATGTAAAATGGTAATTTATGCAAAACGAAACAAAAAGATGGTTGTTTAACATTGTGAATATATATATATATTTTTAATTTCTTTGTGTAGAGAAGACTGAAATGTGATTAACGGTTAGTGGTTCATGGATATGCGAGTGCTTGGATAAAATTCAGAAAAATGCATATAATGTATGCATGCACATATCTAAAATTTTCGGTCACAATTAATAGCATATTCAATCAATACATAACCACATACCTACTGTACACATCCAAAGCAAAAATGCATTCTTTGGTTGGGCCATGATCTGTGTTATATATGTAAGAGTTAATAAGATATCTCATTGGGCAAGGTGGAGGTGGCAAAAAACAGGTTCCTTATTTTCTTATAACAGGACACTTCATCAGGTGCTCTCAGAGCAGTTTCCTTGTTATAGCCAACTGGTTGTGCTTCAGGACAGGGAGGGTAGACTTTTTGGCTACCATATGAAGGATGGAACGGTATGGATGAAATGTCTGTCAGGATTCTTGAGTTAATTTTGCTGCTTCTCAAAAATATTAAAACTGATTGTAAAAACATTGTTAAACATTATTAAATAGTATAGTGTGACAGTCAATGAATGAATAAATTACAGGCTGAGCCTAGACCAGTAGCCTAGACTAGTCATGATTACATTCTAATATGCTTATGTATAACCAAGCACTTTAGAGCTCTCACAATATAAGCAATTTATGCCAGATCAGAAATGATTATTTTCTATGACTATATTATAAATTTATCTAAAATACATATGCATGGATACATACACAAACACACACAAATGTAATTTCTTTGACCTTAGGCTATCATCAGCAATGGTGCACCACAAGAGGGCAATACGTCCTTTACGTAACGTTCAGGCGTCACGTAACCCGCTAAAGATTCTGGCAGCGCGAGAGGACATCAGACACGAGTACACTGAACAGAGACTCAACATCGGGATTCTGGAAAGCAAGAGGATCAAACAGGAGAAAAGTGAGTAATAAGAGGGAGAGGATGACGTGGAAATAGAAATTACTACGTAGCCATGGAACAGGAGAAGAGACAGTGATGAGACATCAAGAAAGACAAGAATGTGAAAATATGGGATTACAATGTGGGAATGAAGGTATTATGAGGGGGAGAATAAAGAATAAAGAAAAAACCATGAATGGCTCAATCACATCTGAAAATCTGTATTAAACAAAAGAAAAGTTGATGCTGAAAGATGCTTTGGCCTAATGGAGAAAAGAAAGGGAGTTCACTGGTAGAGTTAAAAATTGAGGAACGAGGTGACTAAGAAACATGCTGGGAGAAAGACCTTGTGTGTTTAAGTGA
Source organism: Pangasianodon hypophthalmus (assembly GCF_027358585.1). Classification (NCBI taxonomy): domain Eukaryota; kingdom Metazoa; phylum Chordata; class Actinopteri; order Siluriformes; family Pangasiidae; genus Pangasianodon; species Pangasianodon hypophthalmus. The sequence continues at coordinate 13,072,036 of NC_069730.1, read as the reverse complement.
ATTTATCTGTTTTGTAGTGAGTAAGAGCTCCAGCATTTCAGATGCTGCTCTGGCTGGTTTGGCCAGCAAGGAGAACTACAGCAGTGTGAGTTTACGTAGCGTCAGCATGTCTGAGCAGGTGACCAACAACAGTGCTGCTCCCTACAAAAAGCTCATGCTCATGCAAGTCAAAGGTCAGTCCTGTACTTAATTCTTTTCAAAAGTTACAATCTTCAATGTTATGTTACTAAAACAATTGTTTATTATAAATTAATGGTATCTCTTAGGTTAGAAATGATTGCAGTCTAAACCATTATAATTTTTATTACTATTATTTTTTGCTCAGGTCGCAGACATGTCCAGACAAGACTAGTGGAGCCCAGGGTCTCATCTTTGAACAGCGGTGACTGTTTTCTACTGGTTACACCTGAGCACTGCTTCGTTTGGATAGGAGAGTTTGCAAATGTCATAGAGAGAGCAAAGGTACAGCATGGCTGCTATTAAACCTGACGCATAATCAGGCATATTCAAAACTTGTTACAAAATGGTTTTCCTCAATTGTATAATCTATTCATTTCATAGTCTTAGTCTTTCTCCAAAACATGTTTACCTGTGTGCTTATACTGTATGTACAGTGGGGTCAAAAGTCTGGAAATAAACAGAAGGTTTTAGAATTTTGAAATATTTAAAACAAAAAGTAAATGTTCAATATACTGAATAGTTTATATTTAAGACTCTGCATTATTTCTAGGTCCCTATTTAAATGTAAGCAAATTTGTGATACTGACCATGTGAACTGCTTTGTCCAAAAGGTCAGATTTTCCTCATGTCTAATCTCTTCTATTGAAGCATGTGTTCAGACAACACTCCAGTGGAGTTGATCTAAAATGGATCATAAGATTTTGCACAAATTTGTGGAGTCCATGCCAGCTCGAGTGCACACGGTCGTTAAAGCGAAAAGGGAACATACTAAATACTCTGAAATTCAGTCAGTAATATAACTTTTAATGAGAATTGTTATATTAAATTAGAAAAGAATGCAAAATAGAAGCATTTTCTCTAGTGGTTTCAGACTTTTGGACCCCACTGTATATCTGTGGTGTGTAATGATGTTACCAGTTCGAAGTGTCTTTTGTTGCCTTCACATACGCACATATCTCCCTTGGTGCAGTTCTTTTAGACAGTGTGTGTCTAAGCAAGGTGGTCTCCATTCAATTCCAAGCAAACTTTATTATGGTTTGATAGCAGTGAGAAAGCTTTTTGACCCTGAATCGACCCAGCCGCAGGGATTTTGGGATTACAGGGAGCAATTTTCTTGAGCTGCTAAACTGAAATGAAAGACAAACTAAGCCAAAGTACAGAGCTGCAGCTCTGTAAAAATGAAGTACTTTCTGGATATTTGGACTGTTGATCAAAAAGAAACAAACTATTAAAAATTTATTGCTGACTCAGTGATTTCCTTGTTCATTTGAATTTTCTGATTCATGTGCACGCTTTGTTTACCTTGCTGTATTTTTGTGTGTATTTTGGTGTGAAAGTACCCTTTGAGTCACTTAAAAGTGCTATAAATTAATATACTTACTATAAATCTAAAAATGTTATTACTTGACTCTCGGTTTTAGCCATGACTATGACAATGTAGCACAAAAATCTGATGTCATGTGTTTTAATACAAAATGATATTTTTTTTAACCTTTGTTTCTTTATTAGGCATCAGAACTGGCCACTTTTATCCAGTTGAACCATGACCTTGGTTGCCGGGCGACACAAGTGGAGACCATTGAGGAAGGGGTGAACTTTGAAAGCCCTGCTGCAGCTGAGTTTTGGAAAATTCTAGGAGGACCAGCCAGCTACCAGCGTATGCACCTAACACCAAAATCTACACAGTAAAATATGACCAGATTAAATTTCTTTCACATTTGTTTTACATTCAAATACAAACACAGTGTGTGCCTGCGTCACAACAGCGGCTGGTACCCCAGAAGAGGATGAGTGTTTTGAGAACGCGATCATAGAGACTAATTGCATCTTTCGTCTGGTGGATGATAAACTGCTTCCTGATGATGATTTCTGGGGCAGAGTTCCTCGTTGCTCACTGCTGGGATCCAAAGAGGTATGAAAGTAGTATATAAAATAAACAAATGCACACATTATTGAAGTAAGTTTGAAATATTTGTTCAATAATAGTGAAATAAAAATATATTAATTATATTTAAATAAGATAAGAAGACAACCTTTAGCTAATTGAAATGCTAATCTGTATAATGAAAAAAAACAACAACTTTGGAACACATATTTTTAACTATAAAACTTGAGGAGCATTTACACAGATCATGTTGTAAGAATTATACACCACTGTGAAACGCTTTTGAAATCTGTACTGTTGCATAGTTAGAACACCTGTTTATCTGAAAGCAGTATTGGTAAGAGCATATCATTTTTTGTTCCTTTATAAAGAGGATTTTAAAAATATTTTGAGTGAATAAAAATATTGCACTTTATAAAATAAATTGTGCAAACTGGGGGTGTAAGGCAATGCCACTATCTACAGTGTAAAAATTAGAAGATCCTCGAGGCACCATTTGGGGTTCCTCGCATTGCCACACCGGCGGAACCCTCAGGGGAACCTCAAGGCACCTTTTCAAAAAAGGGCAGTTCTCTGAGGGACCTAAAGTTTCTTGACAAAGTCTTTCACTAAGCATGGTCTGGAACCACTTTCAGTGCTTCAAGGAACCATTTCCCTATTTAAATTCTTTAATGTTTTTCCCTCTCCCCCTCTAGTTAAAGGCTTACTATTCCTGGTGTTGGTATTTTTAGAATTACTATTCTACTAGATAAACCGAAGAACTAAACCAAATACAATGCAAAGATTGTTTATTGAGCAACAACAACAATATGCATATTATATGGTATAATGTTAATATTGTTATAAATTAAGAGTTTACATCTTGACAAAACTGTTTAAAAAAAAAAAAAAAAAAAAAAAAGTGACTCTAATCTTTTAACTTTAAAATACAGTACCATGCAAAAGTCTTAGGCACCCTATTTTTTATAGTACAAACTTTGTTATAGATTTTTATTTTATGACTTCTACATTATTGATTCAGTACAAAAACCTTTTAGATTTCCAAACATTAGTTTTCCAAAATTAAATGTTACAGAAAAATGTTTGTGTGTCAGTAAAGAAAGCAGCATATTACATAAACACTTTTCAGACAAAAAACATAATGAAGGCTGCTGGGTTTTGCTGCAAAAATAAGAAGCAAGTGCGACAGTCAAAGTCTCCAGAAGAACTGTGGCTGCTTCTGCAAGATGCTCAGTAAAACTTGCAGCTCATTTCCTTATAAAACTGCACACATTGTACCTGAGACTACTATTTTTTTTTTTTTTTTTTTTTTTAAGCGAAGGATCATCACACCAAATATTGACTTTGTTTCATTTATTACTCTTTACTGCTCTTTATAGTACATTTTTTTAATGTAGAAACATTTAGTTTCATTATTTCTGAAGCCATCTTTGCTCTACAGCATTTCTTTGCATGTGCCTAAGACTTTTGCACAGTACTGTATATTTCAGGTACCTCAGAAAATACTACAATTCAATATACAATGCAATCAATGACTGTCAACATTTTGACTATGGGACTATTTACAAGGGACATTTGAAGAAATTAATAAGCCTCAAAACAGCTATAGGTAGCTTCTCCTGAGTGCCCAACAGATATTGCAGAAAAGTTTGTGTACTTTTAATTGGTTTTCTGTACTTTGTTGAACAGGGAGTAGGCAATCATAGTAAGGCCTACACCCATGGTTATGTCATCAGGTTTGTCAGCAAGGAGCTCTTCACCATCAAGAAAAACCGCAATGCCGCAATATTTTCACCAAATGGGTCTCCAGTAATTACCATAGTTGGTGTGAGGTTCTGTGTAGGTTGCTGATTGGGGAAAAAAAGAGGATTAGATAACATTTTATTACAAAATATTTACAATTATTAATTTACCAAATGCTTTTATGCAGTGTTTGTGTGTTTGTGTGTTTGTGTGTGTGTGTGTGTGTGTTTATATATATATATATATATATATATATATATATATATATATATATATATATATATATATATATATATATATATATATATATATATAAATATATATATAAATATAAATAAAATACAAAACAAGTTATTTGACCTGGGGTGCCTATAGGGAATTTTGTGAGTCCTGTGATGGCCATTAGTTCTACAAATTTGGAGAAAATAATTGATTTATGAATTATATAATGTGTGAACGTTGATTTTTTTTTAAAAGGTTTCTGATGTTTCTCTGCAACAGAGCTTCATAAAAGAAATGCTATTTCTCCCATAACTTTTGAGTAGAATTTATCACAAGACTCACAATATATCTATATAAGATTTGATTTATATATACTCTTTTCTGCTGCTGTTTCATGATTAAGGCTTAATTGACAAATACAGTCAATAAACAAAAAACATTTTAGTTATTTCAAGATCCAGAAATAAATACTTACGTTGTGTGCTGCTCAGTGAAACCAGTGACATTTTCAGATTACTAAAGAAAGTCTAGTGAATGTTCTGAGGAGAGAGTAAGATACAAACTGACTATAGCGTAAACAGCAAAAAATTTAATTATACTTGTACATATGTGTGCGCATGCGTGTGTAAATGAACAAAAACAGACTTAAAAAATTAACTGAATATCAGCCACAATTTATGTAACATAGATACAATGATTTAACATAAACGCCAGTGACAACAACTAAATAATAAAAATAGTGTTACATTGACTAAATATGAACATAATGATTAAAGCTGACTAAAAATCATGGTCTGTGATTTCAGTCCCCATTTCACCCCACAAGGTTCATTAGATTCTTTAGCAGCTAAAACAACTATATACTATACTATACTGTGTACTAACCAAGTGGCTAACAGTATAAAACAGCAATGTAAAATATAATTAAGCTTGTCAGTGTATGCATGTGAGTACAAATAGTGTATAGACTGTATGTTTATTTGGGGACTTGACTCACCTTCAATGTAAAAGTCATATGGAGCCGCCGTTGTTTGAGGGAAAGGAGCCGTTACTTTGAATTTGAAATCACTCTCGCACGCGAGCAGACAGCGTGTGCGTGAAGACGTCAATGAGCCCTTGTACGTTTCCTTTGTTCTTCTACTTCATCATCTTCTCCTTCATCATCATAATAATAATAATAATAATAATAATAATAATAATAATAATAATAATAATAAACATAACAAAAATTCTGATTGTAATAAGATTCATGGCACTGACATCCACCGAATTAATTTTAGTTGTTGTCAAACAATACTAATCTTGTCATGAAACCTATTTCGTTCATAAAAATTAAAAAAAAAAAAAAAAAAAAAAAAAGGTAACTATACCAGGCACTCCTACAGTTGATTGTTGTCACAGAAATCTCTGCATGGGTTCCTTTAGAAGCTAGCTTTTGCAACAGGGATTTTTCAGAAACAACTTAAAATTTTAAAGATCTTAAAATAACCCTTTTGGGGAATGAGTTCCTCCAATAACCCTCAAAGCACCCTGAGGTCTTGGTGTGATGAAACCGGTAACTCCAGAACTGTAGACCCTTAAGATCCTTCAAGAACTGCTAGACTGTCCAGCAGTAAACCTATAAATAACTTTAAATATACTTGAAAGTCCCTTGAGTACTGATTTGGATATTTGAGGCACCTTTAGTTTTTACAGTGTATATCTGTTTAGTGCTCCAAATATCCATATCTGTATCTGTATTTGGATTTAAATCTTAAACCAGAAAGGATTCTTTCCTTTCATTCTTTCTTTTTTCACTTAAAAAAATAAATATGAACCCTATCATCATGCCCTTGGAAACACATGAAGAAATGTAGAGGTAGAAATGCCAGCCCTATTGTGGCTCTGATAGGTCCTCAACTTTAGCTCTACTCATAATTGGTCTCAACTAGACATGTAGAGACTTTTTTTAAACCTGTTTGGGCATTTTTCTTTGTAGGCATCTTTCTCTTCCTGGAATCTAACAACTTTAGCTAGTTCTATTTCCCAAAATATAAACGAAATAGTAGCCTAATTTAAACCACCATGACCCTGACCATGCAGCTATGAAGTATGCTCTAAATGCATTGCAGATCATTGTCATTCAAGCTTCATATCTGACTGCTCGCTCACAGCTGCATGATGTCTTGCGGGATCCCATTTCTGATGCATATCTCTCACACAGATGCACTGTGAACCATTGTGGCAAGCTTTCTTTGAAAAAACAAACAAAGAGTAACGCTATTCCTATTTCTATATGTAATGCTATTCCTATTCCTATATGTATCAATTTAAGTTATCTGTTTATTCCAAATAATGCATTTGTTTTCGATTACATCCCAAGTCTAAACCTTAATTGTATCTAATCTATATATATAATGTTTGTTTCCACTCACGTTTTGCAAAGGTTTTACAAAGGTTGTATTGGTCAGTCAGGAAATGATTTGCAAAGTTAGCATTTTGAATAGTAATTTACTCTGGAATGCTGAATGGATTTAAATACCATTATTTTTTGTGTGTTTCTGCTTTCTCATGTGCACATGTGTGTTTATGTAGGTGCTAGTGTTTGATTTTGGCAGTGAGGTGTATGTGTGGCATGGTAAAGAAGTCACTCTGGCACAGAGGAAGGTGGCCTTCCAGCTGGCTAAGCACCTGTGGAACGGCACCTTTGACTACACTAACTGTGACATCAACCCACTCGACCCAGGAGGATGCAATTCACTCATACCCAGGTTTTGATGCAGTAGCGCACATACAAAGAAACCTTTCCTTTTCTGCCAAAAGAAACTGCTCTGAGTTTAAGATATCTGTGTGTTCAGAAAAGGCCAAGGCCGTCCAGACTGGGCAATATTCGGCAGATTGACTGAACACAATGAGACATCTTTGTTCAGAGAGAAGTTTCTGGACTGGAGAGAGACTGTTGAGTCACTACCAAAGAGCAGCAGTGAGCATTCCTTCGAGCAGAAGGTATATTCCCTGATTACTGTGTATATCTTCTGTAAAATAATTATATTAAGGCTGACAACGTACCACTTACCACTTACTCAGAGGTGCCAACCATAAATGTACGATTTATTTATGATCTTTGACCCCTTGGTATGTTGATATGGAAGATCTGAAACACATCTCAAAACTAGTTTGGATACCTTAAAACTATTTAATTGGCTGAAAAGCAAAGTCCCTGTAAGCAAAAGGATGCAGAATATGACAGACTCTCACTACAACCCTGACCAGGATATAGAGGTTACTGAACATGAATGAATTTTTACACCTCATTAGCTGTGGAGTTTCCTCTTACCCTTGCATCTCTTTGTCTTTCCTAACCACATTAGCTATCTCAGGGTACACCCTCTCGCTTGGAGTGTGCTGCATATGATGTGGGGTTGATGCTCCCAGTGCTCCAGTCTCCCATCAGCATGGTTCTGGAAGGACAGGACGTAGGTCGCGGTCATGGCCCAGTGGATAGTGGATGTTCTGAGGACCGCCTGCGCTCTCTGGAGATTAGCACACTCAGTGTGGATGTCTGGCACATCCTGGAATTCGACTACAGCCGCCTGCCCAAGCAGAGCATTGGCCAGTTTCATGAGGGAGACGCCTATGTAGTTAAATGGAAGTACATGGTGAGCGCAGCAGGTGAGTATCAAAATCAGGAAGAACATACTGGGTATGTGTTTTGAGTTGTAGAAAATGTATGTAATGTATGTAATGTTAATGGAGAAAGGAGGAGCCTGGGTCTAGAAGAATTAGAAAAAATGTCTGACAAAATGTGAATGTAAACTTAAAAATGTTATGTTGTATGTGTGTTTAGTGGGCAACCGGCAGAAGCCGGAGCAGGTTCGCAGTGCTGGGCCAGGGCGAGAGAAGTGCTGTTATTTCTTCTGGCAAGGCAGGAACTCTACAGTCAGTGAAAAAGGAACCTCAGCACTGATGACCATTGAGCTGGATGAGGAGAGAGGAGCACAGGTGTGTGTGTGTGTGTGTGTGTGTGTGTGTGTGTGTGTGTGTGTGTGTGTGTGTGCGCGCGTGCGTGTAAGTGACTGAGTGTGTGTGCGCGTGTATGCGAGTGACTGAGTGTGTGTGTTTGCCATTACAGTTTTATATGTGCCCTAACACACTGGCTTTTAATCAATGTATGTAAACATTGATTAATTTAGCAAAATAATATCAGATTGCACTATGGATTTTTTTTTTTTTTACTGCAATTTTTTTTTACTGTTAATTGTTAAAAACAGTTTATTCGTTACCAAATCAAAATAATTAAAAAAAGTTAATATGGATCAATAAGGTTTAAAATAGGTTAAAAACTACTAGACTAGATAGGCTAAAAATAACAATTGGAGCCATATTCAGGATTATGTAGATGTAGTAGACAATATTGTATATTTGAACTGGCTAAATACAGGTTTAGGTGTCATTACAGTATACAGTCAGACTGGCAGCTGAGAAGGGCCTGATGTCTCAGGTATAAACATCAGTCATTTCAAATCTTAAATTTATTTATTTTATTATTATTATTTTTTTTTATAAGCCCACCTGTCACATTGAGAGGAAATGCCGACTATTGCATCCTCATATAACAGCTCATAAATGTTCCCTACAGTTTGGATGTTAAACCCGCCAATCCAAATCTTAAAAAATTTATTTATTTCTAAAATTTATTAGAAAGAAAATCAACATTTATAGTTCATTACTTTGAGACACTGCAGACAAGTTTTGAAATCATGCTACTTTAACAGTGCCTGCAGAAGGCATAAATGGTAAATGGCTGTACAGTAATATTATGCTGAAGCAGGAGCTATATACAGAGCACTTGAAGCTGGATCTTGATTTACAGGTGCAGGTGCAGCAGGGCAAAGAGCCGCCATGCTTCCTGCAGTGTTTCAATGGCGGCATGATAGTGCATTGTGGGAAGAGGGAAGAAGAGGAAGAGAACATTCAGAGTAAGGACATTTAAGTTGATGGTTTAAGTATCTGTTTTTAGCCCCCACCTTTTTTATTTTGTTCTTAAAGTCTACCATGCTGTTTTTCTTTATTTGTTTTTTCATTCAATCCCAGAACCCTATGAAACCCTGACTAGTGTGGACATTTGAATATTGAGCTCTACTTTAACACTATAGTGTGTATGTCAGAGAGAGAGAGAGAGAGAGAGAGCGAGAGAGAGAGCGTATCAGATTAGTCAATTATGATATTCTCTCTCTTCCTTAATCTCTCTAGGTGAATGGCGTTTGTACTGTGTTCGTGGCGAGGTGCCAGTAGAAGGCCATCTGCTGGAGGTAGCGTGTCACTGCAGTAGTCTGCGCTCTCGGACCTCCATGATTCTGCTCAACATTAACAAAGCCCTCATCTACCTGTGGCATGGCTGTAAGACGCAATCACACACCCGTGAGGTGGCAAGCACCGCTGCTGACAAGATCAAAGAGCAGTAAGTTAAAGAGATGTCTGCTTATGATATTTCAGGAGTGGACAAAATATAAATTCATTAACTTGCTTACTGGCAAGTCAAAGCTTCAGTGTGCTGTCCAGTCCCATGCTGTGCTTGCCCAGAAGCCCAGTGAACTAGGCTAATAAGTGAAGACTAATGTAATGTAAGTCAACGCCATAAGCTAATTTTGTGCATTAATACAAACTCTGGAAAATAAGTAAATCCCTGGGAGGGGCGACAATATGTAGCCTTGGTTTTCTCCTGATAATGTCTGTGCTGATGAAACACATCAAGTTTGCAGAAAGTCTTGGGCTAAACTAGAAGTTTTTTTTTCCCCTAACAAATTTAGTTGGTTTTGTTTCCTGAATATAAACTGGGAATACCAGACTACCACAGGTTCATGTTAATGAGTCTTTATTTGAGCCTCATATCTGACAGCTTAATCTCCCACCTCCCACTCTCATGACGTTTTGTTTCTTTGTTGTCTCAGCCAGATGTCTTGTGGACCTTTCTGATGAATAAACATATAGTGCACCTCCTATTAATATCTGTACTTTTATCTACTTAGAACACATTATCTGTGCAAACTAAATAATGTATTTGTGTTCGGATGCATCCCTAGTTTAAACAAACGTATCAGATGAAAAGTTATTTTTCTTTTTCTGGTTTTTGAATGAGTAAAGTAAAAAAAAAAATGCTGTTGACTGTTATATTAAAAGCCTATTAACCCTGCTTGTCCACCTGGCAACTGAGAATGAAAAACGAATAGCCTGGACATGTAATCTGCTTGTCCTGGCCGCACAGGCTACCGTTTTGTCCACCCCTGTATTCACACAAGTGATGTGTAATGTTAACACTGTATTAGAATATAGAAACTAAGCTCAAGTAATAATTAGGGTTTATGTTATTGAGTGCAGCAAAAGTTGTTTAATGTCTCCAAGGCGACCACTGGAGGCAGGCCTGCACAGCAGTTGCAATGTGACCATCCTTGAGTGTGAAGAAGGGGCGGAGCCCATTGAATTCTGGGAGGCATTAGGCAGGAAGGATCGTAAGGCTTATGACTGCATGCTTCAAGGTACAGCAGTTTTATATTTAACATAAAAAGATGCTTTTATGGTTTTTAAACTACAATTTTTTAGCTAAAATGTACTATGAAATTTCAAGTTGTTAGATGTGTGTTTGTATATGTTACATCTCTTGCCTTTTTTTTTTTTTTTTTTTTTTTTTTTTTTGGTAGATCCAGGAAAGTTTAACTTCACCCCACGTCTCTTCCAGTTAAGTAGTTCATCAGGTGAGTTTGTGGCTCAGGAATTCTTCTACCCATCCAGAACTCCAGACCTGGTCAGCGCTTTCCCCTTCCTCCAGGAAGACCTGTACTCAGCACCACAGCCTGGTAACTATAACACTCCATATTGAAATCTTTAACCCTGTTCTTTGTAAATTTAGACTGAATGTAGATCAATAGTTTTTTTCCAACCTAAAAAAAAAAACAAAAAAACATTATTTATATCACAGATTGTGCTCTCAAGGAATATTGAGTACAGAGGTGAAATATATGGGCTATCAATATTTAAAAAATTTACTCGTCTTTTTGTTATTGTCACATTACCTTTTTGCACTAAATCATGTACATCTACCCTCAGTGGATCCACAGTCATAGGGGGATAGGTTTTGTGCTTTTTACATAAACATTGTTTGTTAAACTTGAGATGAAGACATATTGGTTGTCTATGGCCATGTAGTCTTTCCGCCTCACAGCTCCAGGGTCCCTGTTTTGATCCAGAGCTTGGCTTACTGTCTGTGCAGTGTTGTAGGTTTTCTCGGAGTTCTCCAATTTCCTCATAAAAGAAAAAAAAGCCAGTAGGTGGATTGGCTACTCTAGATGGCCCTTAGATGTGAATGAGTGTGTGTGTGTGTGTGTGTGTGTGTGTGTGTGTGTGTGTGTGTGTGTGTGTGTGTGTGTGTGTGTGTGTGTGTGTGTGTGTGTGTGTGTGTGTAATATACATACTGGGGGTTTGGGTCGTTCTAATATTAAGAGATGATTTCAATCAATGGGACATCCAACTAAGTAATGAGAAGTTTATGGACATCCATGGCTAAGATGTAAGCAGAACATTAAGTAAAGAGGTTTATAAGTAGTGTTTTGTCTCCCTACAATACAGTATATTGCTCTTAGGCTTGGACTGAGCCTGTATGAATAAGCAATAATGTACAGAATGAATAAAAGGTTTGAGTGTTTAGCATCACTGTTTTTTTGTTCATTTTAGAATTTGGTTTAAGATTTTATTGCCATTTTGTAAAGCACTATCTACATTTCCTATTCTTACTTAGGTCCTAAACGCATGTGTTCCCCCTCCCAGCATCTGTACTGTAACTGTACTCTGGTCTGGATTAAAAAATGTGACTTTGCATCTGCAGTCACGGTTTCCAGGCTCTGGAACTGTCTATCACTTGATATTAGATGTGCCTTTTCTCTGCCACTTTTTGACAAATTATGAAAGATATGTTTATACAGTAGGTTTTGCAGATCACTGATACAGTATGTACTGTAGATTGTTGCCCTGTAAATCTTTGCTGCACATGTACTATATATATGTGTTCTGTTATAAAGCAACTTGGCTAAGCAAGTATTTTTCTACACTACATTGAAAAATAACAAATTCTTCCTTCCTTTCCTTCTTTGTCTCTGTGCCTGTCACTTTAGCTCTGTTCCTGGTGGATAACTATCATGAGGTGTACCTGTGGCAAGGCTGGTGGCCACAGGACACGGAAACACCTGGCTCAGCCCGGATCCGCTGGGATGCTGACAGGAAATGTGCCATGGAGACAGTGCTCCGTTACTGCAGAGGTGAGATGTGACCATAGAGTTAGAACAAACCGAACAGACTTGTCCCAGAAGTGTGTGGTGAAGATTTTTGTCCTAATTTTGTGCTATTTTTGTGTAGAACTAAAGTTTAGATGAAGATATACTTGTCTACAGAGATGGCTGGTTGTGATATTAAATGAGAGGCTAAAATGTAATATCCGTCAATAGCTTAACAATGACACACACTCTAAAAGGCAGATTGGCAGCTGCATTTGTGATTTTATATATATATAATTTCAAGTCTGTAATGCCTTAATGGGTTCACACTGTTTTTCTTATGAACACAAAACATGGTAAATGGAAAAGCTATGACTTTCATTAAAAAACAAACAAAAAACCCCACTCAAACACTTGTTCTCTTTGCCCACTAATATTAGTTGCTCCTTCTGTATAAAGGAATAGTCTTGTTATTTTGTGTGTTCTAGGAATTAGCTGATGTTCTAGAAAGACATGAATTGTAGTATTTGGGCTAAAGTTTTCTTGTTCCTTTTTGGTAAAAGATGAAGGCCTGTCTGTGTTGAGGCTTAACAGCTTAATGGCTTAACTTCATCTTTCAGAAAAGAATGAGCAGAATCCTCAAAAGTCATACTTGATCCATGCTGGACTGGAGCCTCTTACTTTCACTAACATGTTCCCCAGCTGGGAGCACCGTGAGGATATCGCCGAGGTCATGGAACAGGTGAGACTGCACAAATGTGTACAAAATTACTCACATGTGTAGTAAAAATTGCAGCGTAGTACAGAAGGTTTCCAGAGGGAAAGGACATTTTGGACAAAAGTCCTTCATCAGCTATGCAAGCAAAGTGTAGGAGGTGAAACCAGCTGATATCAGAAATGATATGCAGTATGTGTGTGGTGTATGTGTATATTTATATATGAAACAGGCAACACATTTATTTAGGGGAACTGCTAGAATTTGCTTAGAATCCAAGTGTTAATTTAAAAAAATAGAAGTGGTTATAGGTAATAGGATATCATGATAACGAAATCTGAAAGTTGCACTTACAAATGTCTATAGTCTTTTCATCTTATGGTTTGCATTATGCTGTACTTAACTTTTCATTTGGACCTCTTGTGTGTGTGTGTGTTTGTGTGTGTGTAGGAGGCAGAGATGTGTAACCAGATCACTCTGGTGGAGGATGTTCTGGCTCGTCTTTGCCAGAGTATTTATCCTCTTGCAGCACTGCAGAGTCGGCCCCTTCCACACGGCGTAGACCCCCTGCGCCTTGAAGTCTACCTATCAGATGAGGACTTTGAGGTGAGACCACTCCCATTGTCCAATCATCATCTCCAACTAACCAGAATATATAAAACCAAAATTTTGAGAAGCAGTGTATTTCATTAGAGAACATATTTTCTTATACAAAGCTTCTAAATGTCTAGAATCTGATGCTTTACTTTTTATGCTCTAGTCTGGTTTGTAGGCATTTCTGAGTTGGTGAGTATTTTTTAAACCACTGGACCTCACACAAGCACAGAATGATATCTACTATGCACTGCTTCACTTTTTCTTCACTAATGAATCTGTTTGTCTTGTTCTTCCTTTTGCACTCTTTCTCACTTATGCCAACTTTACAGATATTTCCTTTGATAAGATGCTGCACATGCACACAGTACAAATCTAAGATTTGACCCTGTTGTGCATACTTGAGCTTCAGGTTTTCAAAGGCTTTGAACTTGACAAGCATGTCCACACCCTGAACCTTTCCTGCATTGAGAATAATAAGGCCTTGTGAAAAACTGAAACAAGCGTAATTGATTTATAGTGTTATTTGACATTACCCTGACATCTGCTGGTCAATAAAATCCATTACATGTTCAGAGTGTGAGAATACATGTGCCTGGAAAAATTGGATTCCCGACAAGGCTATTATTAAGCTATACAGTAATGAAATGCAGTGCAACTCGGGCATTTAAAACTTTGATGAACCTTGAATTTGAAAAATCCAAGGTTTATCAAAGTTGAATATCAAATTAAAGACTGTAGTTGTGTACTGTTCGTTCCTTTACATAATCTAAAATCTAACTGATCATGCCAGATTAATGAGTGGTAAAGCAAGCTTCAAGAAGGAATGTACCTATAAAGTTAATGGTACCTACAGTGCAGTAATGAAGATATGCTGTCATGTATAGATGAACTAGTTCAAGGGTATCTAACTCTAATGTTTTTGCGAGCCATTGAAGGGCCATAATATGAGGCTATTTTTTTGTAACATTATCATTTATCAATTATCATACTTCTTCTTATTATTATTCTATCAATTAGTTCCAGCAATAATCTGTGAAAGTAGAAGGGCTAACAGAAACTGTTCAATTCTGTGCACTATTAGGTCATGACATTATAATGTTAAATAAATGAATAAAGCAATAAAAGACAATTAAAAAAATTACTAAAACACAATAGGCCATTTATAGAATTATTAATTTATTAATGAATGACACATCATGCTTTTTAACCATTCATAGTTACATTTAATGTTATGGCAGCTTGTCATGTTACTGAGAAACCTGAAAGTCCTGAAGACTTTCCCATGGCAGAAAACTTACTGACAAATTAACAAATGTCTCATTATAGAAAACTTCTCCATATTAATGATTTTTGTTTATTTTTTCCCAAAATTCGCCACCTGCCAATTCCCACCCACTACTTAGCGCTCCACTGTCACAAGATCGCTATCAGCTGGGGAAGGTGAAGGTCAACATATATTTCCTCTGAGATATGTGAAGCCATTTATTCATTCATCTTCAGTAACTGCTTCATGAACTGCTGATCAGGATTGTCATGGTGTGTAGGCATCTATTTTAACCAGTGTTTCAGCCCTCTGAGGTGTGAACTCTCATGTGCTGTACAGTGGCCTACAGAACACAGGCGGTTGCTTCTGGTGTGAATCCTAAATATTATTATTAGCGTAGTGTAAAGATTTTGAGTAGTAGGGACTACTGGCCATTTCAGTATTGATTTTGGAAGTTGCTGAATGACAGTTTTTCATGCATGTGTGTATTTTTCTCCTTTCATAAGTGCAGCATGTGTTCTGTTTTCTCAGAAAGCCCTGGAGATGAAGAGAGAGGAGTATGAAGCCTTGCCAGGGTGGAAGCAAGTCAACCTGAAAAAAGCCAAAGGACTCTTTTAATTGCCTCTCAGTGATGATGATGACCATGCTCTGTTTCTGTCACAGCTATGGTTCTGTGTGCACTTGGGTAGGGCGACCTTAGCTTGTCATGAAAATGATGCCTTCAGGAATCAGTCACTGACAACAGGGTGATGTGGGTCATGCCGAATGTCACATTAGGTTTAACAGTGTTTACCTGCTGTGGTGTCTGTCTCTGATGTTGACGTGTTTTGTTTCTATGCACTTTCAACAGTCACCACTGTGTGTGATATCACATTTCTATGAACTGTGCTGTGTAGTAAGTTTCTGTACCATCTTTGACAACAGCTGTTCTATTCTCTTCATCTTATTAAAGTAAAGGTAAGTCTAGTCAAGTCTAGTTTCTCTGTCTTCCCAACTTTTCCTGGGATAGTGCTGTCTGCTTGAGGAAAATGTAGCCTAATTTGTAGCAAGAGAGTGTACACTCTTCTAATTTTCAAGTTGCTCTTGTATTTTCCATCTTCAGTGGAGTTTACAAGTATGTAAGTTCCTTTCTACTGTGTGAATGAACTTTGGCTGTTGTCAGGTGATCTCTCACATTATAGGTCCTGGAGTCATTGTTTGTGCTTGTTATAACACTATGAAATATGTGAAGAGAATTAAAAGATGAATTAATGAATGAAACACTGTAAATGTACAGCATAGTGCCTTGCTTTTGTGTACAGTTTATATACAGAATGGACTCTAGTCTGTATTTCAAAGACTTACTTTGTGATAAAGGCAATGGTAATAAAGCAGATTTACACTTATCACCATGATAAAGTGAAGATGTATTTTTTTTCTATCTGTATACATAGGTTTGAATAGGTTTTAAGACAGTGCGGAGGTTTGCTAACATCAGCTCACTTTATGTCCCCCCTCATTAAAACTTGCAGTGTTCTGCTGATTGTGCAATGTTATTATGATTGCATTCCTATGTAAGAAACATTGTATGGATTCTTGGTAACATGTAATAACATTCTTTAAACATTTGTAAGTCCCCTTATTCACCACTGGGATGTTACAGTTTAAAAGCTCAGGCAAATAGAGTAACAATGTTCCTCTAATCATATATTTGGTTATGAGATACTCTCCTGTTTAGCAAGGTAATTGAGTAGACCTGCATGAATACGGGGTAGTGTGATTACTGATTGGATTAATCCCAAATCTGATTAGATTCACAACTTTGGAAATCTGCTTGGATATTACAACTGCAGTAGCTGTTGAATAAAGTTCTACTTCTTTATGTTGGATGGCTAGGGCAGTTTCCTTTGGCAGCAATGGCCAATCTGGAAGCACTAAGCAGATTGAGATCAGTGCTTTCAGTAAAAACCTCAGAGGCCTCACTAGTGTTACAGACTGGTGTGCTTAAATCTGGGCTGTCTACAGTCCAAATATGAGTTGGAAATGCTGGTTCAAAAGGTGTGTGATGCTCCAGCGAATGTGGGTTGCATCGCCAGCACAGTGGCACTGACCCTTAATGAAATAATTCCCATAACAGCAAGTGTAATGGGTGCAGAAATCTTACAGGCATCAAGCAATGGGAACCCGAGCAATGGACATCTGCTTGAACAAACCCAGTAATCTACCACACTTGACTATAGGCAGTGATCACTGAGTTTGTTGAAGATTATACGGCAAGTTTGGCTGAACCAAACGCCATTGCTGGAGCCTGGTAAATATTCTGCTCCACCTGCCACTAGTACCTGTACAGGTCCTTGCTACAGACCCAGTAGGCATGAACTAGATAATTGAGGCAGTGGGCTAACTTTACGAATGTCTGTAAACTATTCCTGCAGAGTTGGGTTTCAGAAACTGCAACAGTGGATAAATGGAACCAAACTTAAGCAGGACATAGCACAGGCCACTAAAACCGTTTCGTGCCAGTCACTACTACAAAAACAGGAACTAGTGATGGCGCATAAGCCAGAACACAGGCCAGGTTTTTCAAATAAGGGAGGTGAATCCACCCCATTCTAAAGGTCTTTTTAAAACAAATGCCATTTCGCCATCCAAATTTCCCCACATTCAGACTTCCTGGTTGGAGTGGTAGTGCTGGCTACTCCAGTAGTGGAAATGGCAGTGTGGCATCTTCACTGGGATGCCAGTCTATTGCAAGGCACCATACACATTTATTGGCAATTAGTGTAGCATGTTTTTGGTGGAAGAATCCAGGCAAAACTCACATGGACACAGGGAGTTCCACTGTAACTTGAGGTAAGGATCAAACCAGAGACCCCAGAGCTCTGAGATATCAATGCCCACTGTGCCACCATGCCAGTGGGCTTTAGCACACTAATGCTTTAGCACAATTAAAATATTTTTATATAATGCTGGATAAACCTGACTCTTTAAAAAAAAAAAAAAAAAAAAATTGCTAAACTTGAAATTCAGGTTTTTCATTTCAGCTAAAATCTGAATATTAAAGGATATTCTTTCTGTGATCTTTCTTACCACTTAAAAAAGAAGAATTTTTAGAAGAATTTTTAATAAGAGGCCTGAAAAGTAGCTGAAACTCACCTGGCATTTGCCTTTTTTTTTATTTATTTATTTTTTTATATGCTCTAATAAAAAAAAAAAAAAATAAAAAAAAAATAAAAAAACACCTTATCTCTTTGCACCTTATCTACAAAGATTAAGTTCAGGGTTCAAGTTTACATAATTATGCACTACTTTATATGTAACCTGTGTCCAAGAGGTGTTGAGATAACTTCATTCAATAGCATATGTCATATTGCATGTTTAATTTAATTTATTGCCTCACTTCACTTCTGTTACTTGGAAGCGTTACTATATGGTACACAGTTTTCATTTTCATTTTTCATTTGCTGTTGACGACCTGGATATCATGGGATCTTTTACTTTAAAGGTGCGTTTATCAGGCATTGCTGAATTTTTTTTTTTTTTTTTTTTTTTTAATTAAAAATATCAATAAATATCCAACGTCAGCTTGTGTTATTAAACTCCCATTACATATCATTATGGTATATTCAGAATCCTTCCTTTTGAAATCAACTTTTATGACTATTAATTTTTAATTTTCAACTTAAATTGAATTAAGCTAAAGGCAAGATGTACCACGTTGACAGAATGCAGAATGCACACAATATATAAAATATTAGTCACACATTCTTATACTGTATATTAAAGGTTAATCCAGAGCACTGAGAAAGGTCCATGAAGGTGGAACAATTTGATTATGATAAGCATGTTTGTTCTGCGCTGATGTTCCATTTAGTGTTGCAGATAACAGACTGGGGTGTGGTAGTCTAGTGAATTTATTTCACTTTAATAGCTCAGGTACATGCTGGTAACTTGAAATGGAAAACATTCTGTCATTTCATTCAAAGGGAAGGATGTTTCATATCTGGTTCGCATCAGAAGGTAAAAAGTGTTGTGCCTTATACATTATTAATTTAGAGTTTTATTTAGATAGACTGCAATCTTCAGCAGATTTCTTTCAGACTTTGTACTTTTAATGATGTAGCTCAGATTCTTCAACAAAGTGACACAGAAAGAGTTCATTCAAAGATTAGTAACCATGCAGTGGCAAAGGATAAATGACAAAAGGCTTGCATCTGAAAAGTACTTAACATAAACATATCCACTGAATTTAAATCATCACTCTGGTTGATAGAGAATGTTTTTGATATCCAAAGAGAATTATTTCTTTTCTCGTTAAAACATGTCTTGTTTTAACTTTAATTATATTGTTTCTGATGGTCATACTGTATTCTGATAATTTATTAATTATTATTAATTTTTTAATGCATTTTGAAAAAGCACTCTTCTGGTAGAATGAATTCAGGTATACTGGGACGTTAGGTAAAGTGGTGCAATTAAACTTGCAAGGATTTATTTTCTGGCCTTATACAGTAAATGAAAGTCAAAACTTATGTTACTAAACCCTTCCAGTGGAAGTGCCTGATAGAAGAACTTAGTGTACTGTATTCATATTATATTAGAATATGTTGATGGTGAATTTGGATATTTTTTTTTTGAAAAATCCTGTTATTTAAATGTAATTGTCATTAATAAGTATGCTATAAATTAATAATGTTTCACACACTTTGGAAGAAAGTAAAGCCCTAAGCCAATGACTTTCAATCAGTCTTGAAAAAAGACTAAGCCACACTTATTTAGCATATGATATAAACATTTTTCCTGCATATGTAGATAGTTACCTTGAGGATTTCAGAAATCGTGTTGCAGTATTTGATTTATTAATAAATTCAAGAAGTGTTCCAGTATATCTGAATTCATTCTACTTTTCTATCTATCTATTCATTTATTTAGATTTAATTACATGCATACAGGAAAAAAAAAAGAAGTAGCATTTGGATATGTTACTGCTAATTTTTCTCATCTCCAGGGCCCCCATTTTGATCATAAGCTTGGGTTCCTCTTTGTATGGAGAATCCTATACTTGTTCTCTCAGTGTCTCTGAGGGTTTCACTTCCCAAAACATGCCATGCTAAATTGCCCCTAGGTGTGAATAAGTGTGTGAATGTGTGAATTGGCATCCCATCCAGGGTGTGTTGCCAACTTGTGCCTGGTTTTTCCAGGAAAAGTTCTAGATTCATAATGATCTTGACCAGGGTGAAGCACTGGCTGTCACATTTTATTAATTCAAGTAATACTGAAGCCATATAATACCAAATAAAAAAAGATTTAATTCATTTAACAATCCCAGCATCCCAGCCACATGGTCTCATGATTGCAAATTCATATTGCGTATTGAATTTGCATCAGATCAAACTTCGTTCTTGTGAAATTGTTTTTTTTTGATAAGTTATTCTTCTGTTTAACAGGGTAATTCAGTAAACCTGCACGTACATTACTGAGAAAAAAATGCAGATGGAGCAGCATGATAGTAAGTCTAACATATGTGAATTAGATACCAACTAGGTTTTATTCCATGTAATATTAACTGAATACAATTGCTGTTACATAGTTGTTGATTGATAATCAAAATTTGGCTATTTTAATTGGAAAAGACAAGCTAAATCTGAGTTCTTTAGTTTCAAAAAATGACTGAATTTAACATAGAAAACCCTACCAAATGGAAAAAAAAACAAAAGCTGAATTGTCTTCTCTATATATTTTTCTTGCAGGGGAGACGCGTACTATAGAAGAAAGAAATACACAATCAACTGACTTATTAAAAGTTAATATTGTGGCTCAGGGTGGCAATGTTTTTGCTCCAATTTTTCATAATGTACAGGGAGCAGGGTGCATTACTCTCACACAAAGTATTGCTGGTAAGGTTTACCATTTTACAATTCGATATAAATTACAGTTTTAAACTAAATTGGAAATTGATGATTATATAGTGACATTTTAACTGAGACATATCTATAGACAAAACTACATATATTGTGGGAAATTGTGAATCATTGCTTTAATAAACCTTTGTGTAGGTACAAACTTATCTGAAGGCGCGACCAGAGGTATGCTAATTTGGCATTTTTATGATAGTATAGATATTGCATTTTACCTCTTAATTAACCACATCTCAGATGTTATATGTAGCCTAACATTTGTTCATCATTCATATTGAACATTTGTTCAGCAGTTCATATTCAGTTCATGGAATCTGACTTAGTCATTTGTCATTGTTATTTGCTCCCAGACGTAACCTCAGTGATGGCAGAATATAAGGAGTCAATACTGTCCATGTATGAATACACTCGGGAATATACCTCCCGTCCTGGTGAGCATGTGCTCCTAGCAGATCGTTATGTTGATCCACTGATCATTCAGAGACACCGAGTGAAGAAAGAGAGAGAAAAAGAAATGCGCTCCAAAGGAAATGACTTTTTCAACCTCAGGACATATGATGTCAACCAAAGCATTGGTACTGATAACTTGTTTAGTCAAGAGGATGGTCCAAACAATGAGTGTCCAAAAGCTGTCATTCTCCAAGGAAACTCTGGAAATGGAAAGTCTTTCATGGCACAAAAAATCATTCTGGACTGGGCCAAGGGAGATCTCTTTGCAGGGATCTTTGATGTAGTCTTTCACCTTAGATGCTCAGAGCTTAATGGTATTTCTGGGGACATAAGTCTGGTGGAACTTCTAAACTGCAGTGAAGAAATGACTCAGATCTTAAACGATAAGGAAAAGAGAGTTCTTTTCCTGGTTGATGGGTTTGATGAACTCAGACGTTCTCTGCCTGAAAAGGCATTACCTGTCAGAGTTGATATCCAGGCTAAACCTGGTGCTATCCTGAGCTCCCTTCTGAGGGGAATCATGTTAAAAGATTCCTTCTTGCTGGTCACTACAAGGTCAACATCTACAGAAAAATTAGGAAAACTGCTCAAGTGTCCACAACGCTTCACTGAGATTATGGGCTTTTCTGAGAAGGGAGTGCAAGAATATTTTCAAAAGTTCTTTGAGGACAAGGATCTTTCAAAGCAGGTGCATGAGCAAGTAAAGATACATGAGGCCCTCTACACAGCTTGCTTCAGCCCTGTAATGTGTTGGCTTATCTGCAACGTTTTTAAGCAAAAGCACAACATAGGTACAAGAATGACAAGTGGATTGAAAAGTACCACCTCCATTTTCATTGATTTTGTGTTCACCCTACTGGAACATCATTGTCAAGATTTAAATCAATCTCAACAATTTATCCTGCTGAAGAACCTTGGCCAGCTAGCTGAAGAAGGAATGCTTAAAGGCAAAATCCTATTTGAAAGGCACTTTGTTCCAGAGGTGATCTTAAATATGGTTGGCCTTCCTTTCCTCTGCACCTTTCACCACAGAGAGGGAACTCGCATGAAGGAAATGTTTAGTTTTATGCATCTCAGCTTTCAAGAGTTCTTTGCTGCACTCTTCTACATCTTAATTGACAAGGCAGAGGCTGAGACAAAAATCAAGCAGCTGCTATCATCTGTTTCAGATCTGTTTCAAATCTCCCAAAATTCCCATCTGTTACCAGTCATCCAATTTCTTTTTGGACTCTCCAACAAGAAAGTGACCAACTTAATTAATGAGAAACACGTAGTGTCTCGTGAAATTGGTTCACTGCTGGAAAAATGGATGCACACATTTGTAAAAAATGATATGATGGCAAATTTCAGCAGTTTCACTCTTCACTGCTTGTATGAGGTCAATGACAGGAATGTTGTGATGAATGTTATGAAAATTTGGGAAACAGGGAGGGCTGGGGTTAAAATTTTGCTGAGTTCTTCACAGATGACAGACTACCGTGCAGCAGCATACTGTCTGCAGTTCTGTAGACGCATCAGAAGCCTGTATCTGCGTGCAAGTACAATGCAGACTCTAAAAATGATGGAAACAGCGCTGAGCAAATGTTATGAACTACAGTTAGTATTAACATCACCAACACAGTCTATATGTCAGGAATGAAACATGATGAGGCATGCTGTAGGAAAATAATCAACAAAAAAAAAAATTATTATTTTGCAATAACAGCATGTCCTCAAATGATTATCCCTGTTATACCACAGCAAATTGACAATGATTACAGTTTTTAATTTATTAAAGAACAACACATTACAATTTTACCCTTTTATGGTTACATTTAATGTGTTGGAACATCCTTGAGAAAAGATAGTTCCTGTTATCATGTAATTTATAGCAGCTGGAAGCAGATGTTCCCTCACCAGACTCTCTTTTTTCCTCTTGAAATTAATAATAAAAAAAAAACAACCAAACAAAAAACCTCAAACAAACAGTGCAGTCAGAAAGCGTAATTAATCAGCACCTTCTGACCAATCAGATCCGAGAATTCCACAGCACTGTGGTATAAATCGAAATATTATCCTGCAGCTACAATGATTTAGCTTTAAATTGACAATGTTATAAAAATGTATACAATGACTTGGCTTTATTATTGGTTTGATTATATATTTTTTCTTTTAGGTCTGAAGTATCTGTGATCTTTTTTTTTTTTTTTTTTTTTTTTTTTTTTTTTTTTTTTACAGTTTAACGGTGAATTTTGTGTCAGATGATGATGTAGGCTATCTGATCTCAGCTATGGGAAAAGGAAAAGAACTTCAATATCTGAGGTGATCATAATACAGTTTGCGGTAACACTTTCTAATACTGATTCCTACTTAATAGGAACTACTACTAAGCGGGGACAAATGAGTGCTATTATTACACTCCTTTTAACTACCAATAAAAACTGCTTAATTACTCAGTAAGTAATAGTAAATGAATAATTGGGCTAATTCAGTATTAATTATTTAATTATTACTTAGTCTTACATATCTTCTACTACTAGCAAACCATTCAGGTTATTATGTAAAACATCATCAGCAGTGACTGAGAAGGTACATGTGATATACTGTCATGTGTATAATGAATGTGAACACTGGATAATTTAGTTTATCATCTATTTTTCCTTTTTCCAACAAAATACCTTTCGATGAGAAACTAAAAGAAGATAGACTAAGCACACCCTGTCCAATCCAAGTACAAACTACATGTAAAGGACAGATGAATTTCATGTTTTTGGCTTACAAAAAGGGTTTTCTGTTTACCATGAAACTCTTTCTTATCAATGAGACCTTGTAATATAATGCATTGATCAGTTCTAATAGTTTCAATATTGAGCTATTAATAGATACTAGATTTTAACGCTCCCATCTAATATTATGACCAGCCTTTACTGGTCTATATGATTTATTATTACCTCAGAGGAGTCTGAGGATTGTTATGTGTAATAGCCCTAAGAACAATAATATAACATGGTGTCACTATTAATAAATACTACTGGTAGTTAATAATATTGTTAATATAATACCTGTTTAGGAAACAGTACTGTAAAGTTTATTTTACCCACAAGTCAGTAAGAGAATATAGACTAAAAAAGCATGCATTGTCTGCCCTGGTTTCACTTAAACACAGGATAGAAGATGGCAATCTGTCTGACCACAGTGTACAGATGATCATGAGCACTTTGCCCAAGCAAAGATCAGTTGGTGATGTTCATCTCACTGTGAAGGCCATTAATCACAGCAACACTGAAATCCTCATGAACTTTCACAAATCCCAGAAGGCTTCAGGAAAACTCAGGTAAACTTGCAGAGCTTGAGTAAGCCGTACTTCATACAAAAGCAACTAAAGAAAAGTAAGAATCAAGATTATAGTGCATGAGTCAAGAATTTGCCTACCTATTTAGATTCCAATGAAAATGATCATAGATACTGCAGAATGCTATTTTTAGACTATTTAATTTAGTCAAAGATGATGATTGATTGCATTCAGTGATCAAATTACTGGTTGGTCTTCTTGGGGCTGGGGGTGGGAAGTCACTCCATGGGATCAAGAGTCATGTGCCTGAGAGAAAACCACGTTGTGCTTATGCTGAGAGGTTTAGGAGTGTGTTGCGTAATAGCAATGTGTGTATGTATGGTGATCATGGGGTCAGTTTGGCATAGAATTTGGATGCAAGTAACCTATTGAGTTTATATATGGAATTTTAATAAGTTATAATAACGTGTGTGTAGTTAATTTGAAGTATTGTCAAGCTAATCAAAATGCCACTGTTTATTTTTTTCATTCATAATTATCTATAATGAACGAACATCTATTCATCAATGAATTTTTGCTGATTTAAAAAAAAAAAACTTCTGGTGTGTCATATATAGCTGCAACTTAAACGTTTCAAGTCAACTGTGATGAATATTTCCACTGCATAGTCAGATAATGACCATATGCAGTTTTGTATATATAATATAACAAATTCCTGTCCATATTTACACAGCTTGAAGGCGGCTACTTTAACGAACAAAGAGGAGAGCCTTTGCTCAAATTTTGTAATAGAAAATTACAACTTGTGAGTCTGTTTTTCTATGCTGTATTCATATTGCTTGCAGCAATTTCAATTTCATCTTGGTGTTATACTTTTTAGTATATGACTTAACTGTAATATTACCCTAGATTTTTGGAATGATAAAATAGTATGTTCAAATGAAAATATATATTTTTAAAAATATTTAATTAATTAAAATTATCATTTAACATTCCTATGTTATTTTTGTCAGTGAATTGCAATTTTTTTTTTTCATTCCAGGTACCGAATAACTATTGAGCACAAAGATGTGGATTCCGCTGTGAAATGTGGCCTGGCTCTTGTGTGCCTCTCAGTGGCCTTTGACTCAGTGATAGCCAACAGTGACCTGAAACATCTCCTTTGGATATCATATAATCTTAAAGAAATGTAAGTGTATGCTGTCTTCTTCTTCCAACTGTGAAATGTATGTAAATTAAAAATTTAATTGCTGTCAAAAACATGTTAATCCAGACAGTAAGATGAGGGATTCACATTGACTATTGTCATTGTTTCCTTTTCATTTCATTTACAAACAGACTTGGTTCCATGATGTAACTATACATCACACAGATGCCATAGAATTAGAGTACACCAACTACAGTGCTTGTAGTAAAGAACTCAAGTCACCATTTTTAACTCCTGCCAAAGTAAAATAATAGTAAAAAAGAATAACATTCATTCTTGTTGATTCATGTTTTCAAGTGAAAGTCCTCAGTTTGAGGAGCATGTAGATGCACTTCTGTCTTTCCTCCGTTCCACACCTGGTTCAACTACAGTGATGCTGAATGCTAAAAATTTGAGTCTGAAAGGCGCTGCAAAGATCCTCGCTTTCTCCCAAAACAGACCTAGTGTTGGACGTGATTCCATTTGGTAAATAGACAACACAAAACTACACAAACTCCAAAACATGGATGATACAATAATATAAAATATAGGTTACTTGGATTTCTACACCTACTTCCAGTACCATTTTTCAGACACACTAGTAATACAAATATAGGCCATATTTAAGCATCTTAAAGTAAATGCAGTATTACTAGACTACTTTGCATTTCAAATAAAATAAACTTTTTTATGGAGAAAGATCTGCCCATATACAAATGAGAAAATAAACGATGGGCACACTGAAAACTACATGTAAAACTAACCAGGAAACAAAAAACATAATAATAATAATAATAATAATAATAATAATAATAATAATAATAATACAGTTTTATTGTCTTTGCTTGAAGTGTTTCAGTTTGGTTTTGCTTTATCTGCTAGGTTTGTTGTGGATAGCCTCAAAAATATCAACGAGGAGGACATCTGCTCTCTGTCACTGTCCACAGATGATCTTGTGTAAGAAACATTTTTCTTTTCTTAATACATTTTTGCTAAAAACCTTCACAGAATTTAGGAGCAGGGAGATTTACTAGCTTATAACAACCACATTCCCATAATGCCCACAATACCAAAACAAAATCTTAGCATGTTAATCTTAAATATAGGACACAGGTTTATATAATATTTATAATATTTGCTATTCTGAGAGTATTATACAATAATAGTAAGATTATTAAGATTATAAAGCTTATTTCTAGACATATTTAATATTGTTCTTCTTTGTAGAAATAAGCTATGCAATGTGCTTTTGCAATATTCATTGGAATTATAAATTGCTTTTTCAGTTATGTGGATGGTGTGATGCAACATCTGAAATTAAAAGTGCACAGCCCAAGGTATGAAAAGGGGTACTGGGGGCAGGGGGTAGAGGAAGGTATAATTATTATACACCATTAATTAACGTATCATTTGGGCCTGACTGTAAATAGCATGAATAATTTGAATAAATTACACAGGGCATGATAGAGTGTTGCTAGAGAGGAATATGTGGGAAAATTAGGATAGGGCTGGAATATGTCTACAAATATTTTTTCTCTAATAATGTCATTCACTTCTGTTAAAGGTTTGTATGGAATAATTTTGAATGGATTTGTTTCAGTCTTCAGGATGCACATGAGATCCATGAATCCAAACCAATACTCCTGCAACTCTCACTGACATTTCCCCCTGTGGAGGGTGCCACTGTTAGCTGGGAAGTTTTATTCAAAATGAATAGCCAACTGATGAAATCAAATCAAAGGCATGGATGTGATGAATAATCTTTATCATATATTTTCATTTTTTTTAAATGAATAACTTGGAAAATCACAGTTAGGACTTTGTAAAGGTCATTTTATTTGGAACTTTTTTATTATTTTATGATTTGACATTTTACATTTTTTCCTCTAAGCATATACTTGCTTATAAGTAGTTTATTACTGAAACTTAAATTAAAATGTTATCCATAAAGCACTTTAAGGTTGAATATAATATGTAATGTTGGTTAGGGTTTATATAGCTGTTTATAAATAAGATTTTATACACAGTTGTTTACCAATTCCTGATTGTGGCTTTTCAGTAATGAAATTTCAATCTTTTAAACTCATCTCTTCCTTACTTGAGAATTTAATTATTATTATTATATATATTTTTTATTTTGCAGCACATGTTTCTCCTTTGACAAGCAAATGAAGACTCTCTTTTCAGTCCTCCAATCTGTACCATCTCTAATGGAGGTTAAGTTACACTTGAGAAGCTTACCTGAGAATTGGGCAGCTGAAGTGATTTATTTCCTCCAGGCTTGTTCTAGTCTACCATTTTTTGAGTATGATCATACTTTGTAATGTCTGATATGAAATATGTATCTGTACTCCTGTTATGAGTTTGTTTGTCTTACTCTATATGGCAGATTGAGAGTGGGCAGTGGAGGTGAAACTCTAGGAATGATCAGAGGAGTAGCTTTGAGGTTAGCATTGAGTTTAAAAAAACACGTAATTCTTCTAACCTTAGAAATATTTAACATCGCATGTCATTACTGCTTCACAAAAAACAACAACAAAACCGTACTACTATTAAGAATATATACTGTAATTTGTTCATTATAAACAAGTTGTTTACTACTTGATGCATTTAAAATTAATTTTACATTGAACTAATTAGATTTTTTTTGTAGAACACTGATCTCTCTCTCTCTCTCTCTCTCTCTCTCTCTCTCTCACTCGCTCTCAGGTCTTCTGACAAAAACTCCATATTGTCTTTTGGGTGCCGTCATTTGGATTATCATGACTACCATGGCTGGATGTATGTTTTAAAGTGCACTGCAGACAAATTTTCACTATAACATAACATAAAAATTCATGATGTCTTGCATAAACAATTCCTAAAGCATTCACGAAAGCTTAGATCTGCAAAACCTTAATTTTCATGGCATTTTTTATTTTCCAGAATATACTGTATATTTTATATTATTTTCATTGATGCTTTACTTTTTAAACAGCAAATATGTTATGAGCATTTTAAACAGCAAATATGTTTGAGCATATTTATATTTACTTTAATATCATTGTTTTCATACCAGCAAATTCAGCCAAACAATGTTCTGAATGGATGGCTAAATGAAAGCTTGTCCAAAATTCTATCCTATAAAACAGATCAGCAACAGGTTATATCACAGATGATGTGCACAGAGTGCTGCCCTGTATCACCCTCACCATAACAAACCACACAGATTTCTACAATGATTCTTGGACAACATTCTTCCATCATTATAACCAGCTTAAAACAATGACTGAGCTGTGAGTGACACTGGATTTAGACCTCATCTAAATATAAATGCTAATTAAACAAACAATTAACAATAACATGTTTGTTTCATTTGGTTACCATCGATCTAATGTGCTTTACATTAATTTATACAGTTATGTTGCTGTATATTGCAGTTATCCAGAGTATGATCAGAGCATGGATGAACTGTTATCTGTCATGAACACTATTCCTGGTCTGAAAGAGGTAGAGCTGGCATTCACATTTTTGACAGTTCATGGTGCTTCCAGCATTCTACACCTTATTCAGACCTCGTCCAGTCTGTGTAAGATTGAGTGAGTGTGCAACATTTTTGTTATTATATATTTATATATCTTTTGCATTTCTGGTTTGATTAGTTTGGAATGTATCATATATATTTCCAACAACAGATAATAAACTATGCTATTTGAAGGATGCAGGTAACTGTTTTCTTATCAACTGAATTGTAGAATAATTTTTAGAGTAATTTTTTTTTGTTTTGTTTTGTATGTCTCTCATTTGAGCTAGTGTTATTCTGGCAAGGCAAAGAAGGAGAGATCTTGCTGAGGAACAGAATGTCAGGGAAGACTGGAAAAGGTAGTAGCAATGGTTGTATTTTTTACATGGTGCATTTTTCCCCCCAATATGTGATTCACATAGTATCTTTTAAAAGTTTTTATTGAGCAATTCTTGAATAACGAATATTTCTTTTAATTGGTTACTCTTAATTATAAGGTGATTTCGGTGTTTAGGTAAGGGGGAAAATTCAATGTTTTGAGTGATCGATTTTGGACCTGTTTAAAGCAAACTATAAAATTGACTTAGACTTTTACAGGTTTGTCTTTGTCAAGCACAAATAGTCGAGCCACCTTCAGCATCCGGCACAGATACCGGCTCGTCCCCTGCCGCCATCCGGCGAGCTAAAAGAGCGTTTTCTTTCTAAAAGAGCAGCAGCATTGTTCCAAATGCCGTGCCGTCGTTACAGCTTGTGCGGCTCCGCTCTGCACGCTGACAATGGCCACTCAGAGTGCATTACCTGTCTGGGCAAGCCCCACGCTGAAGCCGCTCTGGCCGAGATGGAATGTTCACACTGCGTGAACATGAGTCTCGCTTCTCTGCGCACTTGGATTGCTTTCTTTTCAGAAGGCAACTCTGCCCCTTGTGTCCTCCTGTTTTCTTCCACCCAGGGACCTGCGAGGAAAAAACAGCAGGGCAGAGGGACTCAGCAATCGGCTGCGAGCGAGCTCACGCGGCCCAGACCCCGCGTGCCTCATTTTCGCCATGCAGAGATGACTCTCCCGTCCTCTTCGAGCGCCCGGACCAGCATCTCTCGACTGAGGCGAGCAATACGGTTTCGTTTGGTGCAATTGAGGACGAACTGCTAGATGACATTATATCTCTAGCAGCGTCAGATGCGGAGGATATATCGGGCTCTCCTATCGACCCTGCCCCCCTGCCGTCTACGGATCCCAGCATCACCAAAATGGGGATGAACGCTGAGCTTTTCCACGTCCTCTGTAGAGTGGTGGAGGAGTTGGGATTAGAGTGGTCCACGCTAGAGGAGCCCACTCGTAGCCGTCTGGATGAATGGTTCCTGCCGGGCCGCCATCAGGCCCCTCGTCAGCGAGCCACGCCTTTTTTCCCAGAAATCCATGATGAGCTCATGAAATCATGGCGCGCTCCCTACTCGGCTTGCCTTCGCACGTCTGCTTCATCTGCGATCTCCTCGGTCGACGGCACTGACGAGAAGGGTTGCGAAAAGCTGCCTCCTCTGGATGAGTCCGTGGCCGCACTCCTCTGCCGGGCAGGCGGCCTCAGCTCTGCACTCCATGGCCGTGCTCCAGGTCTTTCAGGCCAAACTCCCCCAAATAATGGATGAGTCGGGACCCAATCCTGCTGCTTTCAGAGAGCTGCGCAGTGCAACAGACCTTGCCCTTCGAGCTACGAAGGCGACAGCACAGGCCATCGGGAGGTCAATGGCCAGCTTAGTGGTGCTAGAGCACCATTTATGGCTAAACCTCACTGAAATTAAGGAGGCTGACAAGGTTCCTTTCCTTGACTCTCTGGTGTCCCCTACGGGGCTGTCTGGACCTGCCATCAAGGGTTCGTCCCAGGCACTGCGGCACTTCCTGCTGAAGCGCTCAAGCTCTGCAAACGTCACCAGTCCTGCACCAATGCAGCCAGCGAGACCTGCGCCTTCGCCCGCTCAGCTTACTCAAAAGCCTGTGCCTCCACAGCTCTCCTGCTCGGCCAGACGCTACCCATTTCCGAAGCGCCAAGGACCCCGGCCCAAGCTGATGCTGGATCCTGCACCTCAGGCGTCGTCCTGATCCACTGGACTGGAAGAGAAGGGGGCAAAGTCTCGCAATCGCCGGACCACCCCCCAAATGCCCTCTGTTATGCCCCCAAGCACCCTGGTCTGTTCCGGGTGCTGGTGGCAATGTGCGTGTTATAAGAACTGTTGTGGATACCGGGACCGTTCTGAAAGTGCCCACACAAACAGCCACAGTTATAGTGGGAAAAATAAAACACAAACATTTTCAAACAGAGAGCAAACTTCCTCTTCCACTTTATAGGGAGTGTCAGGTCCCCCCATGGTGATCTACCACTCGAACCAATCCAACTTCACCACACGGGCCGAGGCCTGGCAGGCCATCGCCGGAGTGTCAGATTGGGTTTTGGGGATTATAAAATGAGGTTACTCACTCCAGTTCGCTCGAAGACCCCTGCGATTCAGCAGCGTGGTTCCCACCTTAGTGCAGAGCAAGGACGCTCACGTCCTGCGCTCGGAGGTGATGGCCCTACTGGCGAAAGGAGCCGTAGTGACAGTTCCGCCAGCACAGAGCGAGTCAGGATTCTACAGCCGTTATTTCCTCATCCCCAAAAAAGGATGGCGGCCTCTGGCCCATCCTCGATCTCAGACGCCTGAACCACAATCTCATGAAATGGCCATTCAGGATGACCACTTTGAAACAGATCCTGTCGCAAATATGCCCCGGGGACTGAAAAACACATACTTTCACATCCAGGTAGCCCCCCATCACAGACGATTCTTGAGATTCACCTTCGAGGGAGTGGCATATCAATACCCTG
This sequence comes from Pangasianodon hypophthalmus, assembly GCF_027358585.1. NCBI lineage: Eukaryota > Metazoa > Chordata > Actinopteri > Siluriformes > Pangasiidae > Pangasianodon > Pangasianodon hypophthalmus. The sequence goes on along the minus strand of NC_069730.1, from coordinate 13,040,026 downwards.
CCCTTCGGACTGTTCCTGGCTTCTCGCACTTTTATGAAGTGCATAGATGCGGCGCTTTCCCCTCTGAGACAGATAGGAATCCGCATCCTGATTTACCTTGATGACTGGCTCATCTTAGCCCAGTCAGAGGCCAAGCTATTGTCCCACAGATCCCTCCTCCTCAGCCACTTGGAGTGCCTAGGACTCAGGGTCAATTTTGCCAAGAGCTCACTGTCTCCCAGCCAACGAACTTCGTTCCTGGGAGCAGTTTTCTACTCGGCCTGCATGAGGGCAGCAGTCACGCCAGGGCGTGTGCTGGCCATACAGCAGCTCGCGGCTTCCTTCAAAATTGGAGCCTTCCACCCCGTCAAAGCATTTCAAAGGATGCTAGGCCTCATGGCCTCCTCATCGCCGGTGCTACAGTTGGGCCTGCTTCGCAAGAGACCCCTTCAGTACTGGCTGAAACTGCAAGTGCTGCCCCAGCCGTGGCGTCACGTTCACCTTCATGTCAGGGTGAGCCAGGCCTGCGTGGCAGCTCTAGCCCCCTGGAAGGAGTTCAAACAGGGCGTGACCATGGGCATTGTGTACAGAAGGAAGGTTGTCTCGACAGATACTTCCAACACAGGGTGGGGAGCTCTGTGCGAGGGCAAACCGGCCTTCGGCTCCTGGTCAGACACAGAAGGTCGGCTACACATCAACTGCCTCGAGATGACGGCAGTATGTCGAGCCCTTCAGACCTTCTTACCAGACCTGAAGGGACACCATGTGCTAGTCCGCTCGGACAGCATGACAGTGGTGTCTTATATAAATCGTCAAGACGGGCTCACCTCGAAACGCTTTTTCGAGATGGTAAAACGCCTTTTGGAATGGGCGCATCTCAACCTCCGGTTGTTGAGGGCAGCACATGTGCCTGGCGTGTTGAACCAAGGAGCAGGCATGCTATCTCGGAGCAACGTCCCCTCAGAGGAGTGGACGCTCCACCCACAGATGGTTCAGAAAATCTGGGAGATCTTTGGCAGGGCAGAGGTCGACCTCTCCGCCTCAAAAGATAACTCTCACTGCCCAATTTATTTTTCAAAGAGCGAGGATGCTTTGGCCCACCATTGGCCCAACCTCCTCCTGTATGCTTTTCCCCCGATCGCTCTGATCCCTCAGGTAATCAGACGAATCAGGGATCACAAGAGTCCTCCTAGTGGCCCCATTCTAGAGGAACCAGCTTTGGTTCTCGGAGCTGTCTCAGCTGCTGACAGCAGCCCCGTGGCCCATTCCCCTGAGGCAGGACCTCCTCTCTCAGACGAACAGGATGATCTGGCACCCTCAACCTGAGTTGTGGGCTCTGCACCTCTGGGCTCTCGACGGGAATCAGTAGATCTTCCTGAGAGTGTCCTAAATACTATATCACAGGCTAGAGCCGCGTCTACGAGATGCCTCTATGCCCTTAAATGGTCAGTCTTCTCCGCCTGGTGCACAACTCGTGGCGAAGACTCTACTTCCTGTGACATATCAGTGATACTGTCCTTCCTGCAAGAGCTGTTGGATAAGGGCCACTCCCCTTACACGTACAAAGTCTATGTGGCAGCTATAGCAGCCTCCCATGCTCGTATAGCTGGACAGTCTGTGGGCCGGAACAACCTGGTTGTTCATTTCCTGAGGGGAGCCAGGAGGCTCAATCCGCCTCGGCCCCCTATCGTCCCTGCGTGGGACCTGCGCACGGTTCTGACAGCCCTCAAGGGTTCCCCCTTCAAGCCACTACAGTCTGTGGACCTAAAAACCCTATTGTTAAAAACTGCCCTGCTACTGGCTTTAGCATCGGTCAAACAAGTAGGTCACTTACAGGCCCTCTCGGTGAGCCCTGCCTGCCTTGAATTGGGCCTAACGACTCCAAGGTCGTCCTAAAGCCAAGGCATGGATATGTTCCTAAGGTGCTCTACACCCCGTTCAGAGCACAGGTTATCACTTTCTCAGTGCTTCCTCCATCGGCAGAAGACCAGGAGTTAAACCTTCTCTGCCCTGTCAGGGCACTGAGGATTTACATCGAGCATTCCGCCCCATTCAGGCAGTCGGAGAAACTCTTTGTATGCTTTGGCAGCCGCACCAAAGGGTCTCCGGTCACAAAGCAGAGAATTTCTTGGTGGTTAGTTGATGCTATTGCGCTAGCATACTCCTCCCTGGGCCTGCAAAGCCCCATAGGAGTTAGAGCCCATTCTACTCAGAGCGTGGCCTTGTCTTAGGCGTGGTTTAGTGGTGTGTCCATAGCAGACATTTGTGCGGTGGCCGGCTGGGCCTTGCCGTCCACATTCACCAGGTTCTATAGCTTGGACGTTCTGGCCTTACAGGCTCGGATCCTATCTGCTTAAGGGGGCATGCGCCTGCTTAGTACAGGCATTTTCCTTGTATGTTCTTGGCCCCTTCAGGAGTGCTGAGGTGCACAGAATTATTCTGGAACGATTATCCCAGGTTGGGCTGACCTCGGTGAGTTCGGCCCTCTTGCCTCCTGTGGGGTTTACCCTGATCATACTTGCTCCCTCTGAGCCTTAATTGCTCAAGGGCAGTTCATGCCAGTCATTCCACTTTCACGGCACGGTGTGATTGTATTGGTTCCCCAAAGCGTCTAGCGACGCAGTATGAGTGTAGTATCGAAAGGGAACATACTTGGTTACTTACGTAACCTCGGTTCCCTGAGATACAGGAACGAGTACTGCGTTGCAGGCCGTGCCATGATGCTGCACGACTCAGTGTCGTCGCTTCAGTCGGATTGACCTGAGATTCTATGGCGCAATGCCAGCTTATATAGCCAGATGGTTCGCTTTTATCTCACTGCACAAACCAATAGCTGTGCAGTTTCACTGTGTGATTGTAAAGCTTCAGTCATCAGAGAAAAAGGAGTTTTCTCCAAAGTGTCTAACGACGCAGTACTCATTCCCGTATCTCAGTGAACCGAGGTTACGTAAGTAACCATGTACGTTTTAAGCTATTCTGAAAGGCCAAAAGTATGTGGCGACCATTCTAATTATTGTCTTTGGTTATTTTTTACTCACAGCTAAGGTACTAAGGTGCTAAGGTACATAAAATCTGACATACAGCCATTCACTGTTCAGAGACAAACACTGAAGTTAGAATGGGCCATAGTAAAAAGTTCAGCGACGTTTAACATGAAAACAGTCATGTATTAGATAGAAATGTAATCATGTAATCATTATTAGAAAAGTGCTATCTCAATTTTTGAATGAATTGTTTGAGTGTGGCTTAGACCCAATGCTATCCTGCAGTTTCCAGGGTGACTATGAAGGGGACAGTGTCGATTCAGACATCAGTGACTCAAACAGATCAGCAAAATTCAGGTATAATAATTACAGTTGCTTTGGTATCTGAATCATGTATTATTTACTATTAATTCAACATACTGAGAATGCAGATAATTTTTTAACTCCATTTATTTTAATTGTGCATATATAGTATATACTGTACATATACAGTACATATTACATTATTATTATTTTGTAATCACTGCAGTTCTGGGAGCTATGACACAGATGTGGAGGACTATGGGGACACTGTCTACTTACCAAGACAGCTCAGGTTGGGACTCAAAAGGGGGGAAAGTATTAGTATTAGTATTAGTATTAGTATTAATATTAGTATTTTATAATGGCTACACTTTAACTTATTAACTATTTATCTAATTAACTATTCAGCATGATAAATAGTTTGCAACAGATAATGGCTTTAAAAATGTCCTCTTTATTGTGAGCCAGTATACAGTAAATGATAAAAGCTACTTGAGAGTTCAGCAAGAAATATTTTGGGAGAGAACTAATTTTTTCAGATAAATGCAACAATTTTTCTTTTTAATTCACAGTTCGGATTCAGAAATAGAAAACTATGACCTGGATCTCTGCTCAGAGCTAAGAATAAGGAAAAACACCAGGAATGAATGCAAGTGAGGATCTTTGTTTCTTGCAAATTCACATACACTGCCATATCATTTGAAAAGAAATAAAATATAGAGTTTTTTGTTTGTTTGTTTTATTCATCTTCTGATGGATTTCAGGTTGTCCTTGAGATGTAATGGCTCCAATCCTGATACAAAAGCAGTCTTTGCGTACATTTCACTCATTGTATCTGAATATTCAGGGGAGCCTGAAATCAACTGGAGAAGCTTCTTTCAGTCTTACTATGAGACTAAAGGGTTAATTGAGAGGTAAGGACATCATTTAGCTCAAGCTTATTATATGTCTTATATGTGCTGAGTACAAAGGGAAGAGTGATGCAGTCTGTGTGATGTTATATAAATAGTACTGAAACAATATATTTTGTTGTCGTTGATTATATTTACCACCAGTTTACCACTGCTGACCCATTTATATGAATATGCTAACTGACTTGCAGGACAACTACAACAGTAATTGCCGCTGTGTACACTATACAGTGTTATGCATTAAGGACCATATATAGAGTTGGTGACTTAAGTCCAATAGTTACATCAATATTTACTTGTGGAAAGTTATACATATTCAGAGTCATGTTATGCAGCTGCAGAAGTCAATTTTCTAGGCATCCTGGTCTGATTTTGCAAATTACTAGGGGGTATGGCGGCATAGTCAAGTAAAATTTAAAAATGTTGCTACTTTTAAATATGCTCAAGCATTAAAAAGTAAAAAATATTTTTTTTATTTGATGAAATTAAGTAAATTTCATGTTTTTACGTGAAAGGTAACTTTTAACTTTTCTGTAATATGTTTGTGTTCCTTATCAAAAACTGTCAGAAATTTTAACTCTTCAGCAACTATGCTATTTTGCTTAAAACCATCATTCAATCTCTGTAAGTTTGGTGATTATATGCTTGACTAATAACCAATATTTACTATTAACTAGAATTTTCCTAGCCAATGTCAGCTACTGGACTTGATTCTAGTCTAACCTGACATTATATTGGCAGATAATGCTAGCAAATTAGCAAAAGGTACCTGCATGTGCTTTTTAAAATGAGATTTCATTGCATGAGCCAATAACACTTAAGTTCAAGGTCCGAATCTGTCGTATCTGAAACATTCTTCTGTTTTAGGCAAACTCCACCCTGCATGTATAACTCTAAGTCTGAGGTCTGGATACCATGTGCACAATTTCAGTATTAAATCCTCACTACATGAGCTTAATTCAGCTCTGTATGCAATCCAAATTACTGTTGAAGTGAAACTGTGCTGATTTGTTTCGCATCATAGAAACCCGTACTTTGCTGAGAAAACAAATGCCTTGCTGTCTTTCCTGCACATCGTACCTGGACTGGAGGAGGTGGAATTTGGCATACATAGTCTAACTGAGAGCTGGGCTCCTAGGATCCTCTTTCTCTGTCATGCAAACCGCAATATTCATAGTATCCGGTAGGAGAAAACCCTGCACCTGTGCTCTATCTATGTTTTATACACAAGTTACTGAGCAAATATGCTTTTGCAGTCATATTGCAAGCTACAGTTTCAGGCTTAGAATCTACTTTGTCTGATGATATGCTTTTAGACATATCAAGAGAGATATAGTAAAAAATATAATGAAATGTTTTATCTTCTTTCCTTTGAGTATTATTATTTTTCTTTTGAACAGTCTGCTGTTGGAAAATGATAAACAAATTGAAAAGGACAGTGCCTGCTCATCTTTAACCATTAAAAGAAACTTCACAGACTCCACGTAAATCATTTAAATTATTTTTTTCTTTCTGGTCATGACCTTTGACCTGCTAATTAACTATAAAACATATTGTGAGATAATTGGACAAAAATAAATATTTGCCTTCTACATTAATGCTTGTTGTTTGATGGCTCTTCACAGTAATAGGGTGAGTATTATTATTGTGTGAGATGTTTGTGCTCATTATTTCCCTTACTACACTTGCTTGTATATGACTTGCAGTCAATAATATATTTATAAAGTTATTTTTGTGACATGTATTTTATACTGACAACTGCTGATTGGTTTATAAAGATCTTTATTAAATTGAAATCACTCACTTGAATGTAAACTGCCATATACATCACTGTTTTGATACTGAATCTATGTACACTTGTTTTATCATTTTTTTTTAAGGGTTACTGTGAAAATCCATGTGCTAAGCAACACCACTATACTATCCCTCATTTACCTCAAGTTACCATGTTCTGAGATCAGCAACCTTGATGGAGCTGGTCTTCTTTACAGACTGAGGTGCCTTGAGGGTTTAAATGACATGTAAGTATAATGTAATAGTTTGCATAAATATACAGTAATGTAGACATATTTAATCTCTTCAGATCTATGCAAACAAATACACATTTAAAGTTTGGTTTTATGTAAGACTTAGTTCATTGTTAGTGTTATAGTTAAAACTTTTGCAAAAATCTTGCAAAGTGTAAAAAAAAAGTGTAAAAATCTTTTGCATGTTCTTCTTTCCTTTTTTTACAGTAGATCTCAGGAGTACAATGTGCAAATAAATGAGCTAATCTCATTCCTCCACTCTGTTCCTCAACTTCAGAAATTGAAATTTCAGATTGAGAACCTAACTACAACCTGGGCTACAAGGGTTCTTTCCTTTAAAACCTGCCAGAGTCTTACAAAGATCTTGTGAGAACAAGTACCACGGTTCTTTGCTCTTATCAACAACTAAACCTGGGTCATCCAGTGTGTGAGACCTGACTCTTTCTTATTTAATAATTTTTTTTAGAAAAGGTTGAAACAATCTGTATTTGTGTTTCAGTGTGATAACCTCATCATATGACATGTTAATGGAGGAGGCAATCTCAGAACTTAAAAAAAATTGGACATGTCAGGACTGTGTTCTGGTTATTACAGGGTTTGTTCCTTCTTTTTTTTAATTTAATTATCCATTACATTCATAAAGATAAAATAACATTTCAATATTAATTTATATTCTAAATAAACATGCCAGAGATTTTTTTGAGTTATGTTTAAAGATATTTAAGGTTTGTAAATATATAAGTGTAATTAATGACAGTAATATAGACTAATGACCTTTCCTGTTTCCTGTTTATTAACACAGACTGAGATGCAGTAACCCCACTGATAAATGTTCAAAGCAAAACTGGCTACAAGAATGCAACAAAAATGTGAAGCTCTCATTCTGTGGAGGCCATTACTCAGAGGAGCCCATAATGTATGGGCAGTGTGAGACAGACAGTGAGAGAGACGAGAATAAATATTACAGGTTTGAGTGCTATTCTGATGTAGCAGAGGAAGATGAATATGAAGAGGAAGATGGAGATGAGTTCATAGATTGAACGGTATATGCTTTTATGAAAAATAACAAATTAGAGATCAAAATTAACATCTGGATGAATAATAGCCATTTTAATGCAAACTGCAGGCCAAATGGAAAAGTAATGTTATGTAACTTTTTTTCTCTGTATTACAATTATCAAGTCAATTAAGGTGTTTGTGGGCTTTGGAAAATGATATTTTAAAATGTTTAAAGATTGTTTAAAATAACACTGGAAACAAATAAAAAGAAAAAAAAAATCTTGCTAATAATAATACAAGTAAGCAAATAAGGACCTAAATAAATATAAAAGGCATGAAGTATGCAAATAAAAATGTTCTGGCATCTGCATTTTACATTTAAAAAATTACCTTTGCCTGTGAAATAGCATAATTTCTATTACACTTTGATTATACTGTACTATACATTGCATAACACTTTGTGTACACTCCTTAACTTTACCTTGGTGTTTTATAATATAAAATTCTCATTAAAATATATAGAACCTACTTAAATATTTGTAATTATTTTAGCAATTATATAGTAATTAAATAAAATGATTACTATCCATGTGTCTTTCAGTCTTTAAACAGACATTGTTTAAATTGTTAAAAAAAACAGTTTTACTTGTGAGTGTATCTTGTCTGAGCTGAAGTTACTGGTATGCCAAACGGTGTTCTATTAAAATGATTGTGCCACTTTCCTTAGTTACAAAAACTTAGATTAGATGTAAAATTGTCTTAACAATTTACAATCACTACATTAATGCATCAAATTGTATGTTTAACCATAAGTAATTCAAGTTAATAGAGCAAATATGATTTTTAAAATAAAAGAAGTGTGATTTTTTTTTTAAAGAGGTTCATGATAAAATTCAAATATATTAATGTCTCAAACATAAATATCATCCACACACATAAATGTTGATGGCCTTTTACAACTAAGCACTGAAATACCAGTAGGGGGGGCATTATGCATCAAAATGAGATCTATTTTCATACGTATTTAACATTTCCAGATTATGTGAACTCCATTAGTTTCAGTCTCACAGTGAACCTTTCAGTAATAGGAACTAATAATAATAATATTTATGCAAGCAGCATTTTCGGGGGCCAAGCACCCAGACTTGGTGAGCCACACATTCACAGACACGCTACAATTGTTGCCTAAGCAATCACAGGAAATCAGAGCCACAACTTTATGCAAAGATATTCAAGAGTGATTTGTAGTTTCACTCATGATGTATATGTTTTGACCATGGACAGTGGTGGAATTCTCTGACTGTAGGAGGAAAGGTCTAGATGCACAAATGGGCAGCAGGGTGGCATTGCTGCAGCACTGTTTAGACAGATGTGAGTCAACTGTTGTGAAGATTGGACAAAATTTGGAGGAAGAGTAGCAAAAATGGCAGTTAGAGGTAAGCATTTTGGCATGTTTATTTTAACTTTTTACCAGTAGGTGATGCTATCATGAAATTTGTTGCATAGCCTCAGGTCATGGTCCTGAAGATGTTTACCAAGTTTTGTGTCATTGTGCAAAGTCATTGCTGAGATACAGCCTCACTTCCTGTTTGGTTGCTTCAGCAGAAACACGACAAGCAAGTAGAACACGGTTCTCTCCATCTTTACTGCTGAGATATCTGACATTCTCTCCTATACATCAATGTAATTATATAACCCCAGGTTTACCTGGACATTCTCGTATTGTGAGATATGGGAATTTAATCTTCCAGAGCAGGAATTTCCAAAAGAAGAAGGAGAGAAGGAGAAAATATTAGAGGTGACTCTTCATGGTGTCTCTATATTTCTATTCTGATGAAGTTCAGTAACTTGGTGCAATCATAAATAGTTATGACATTTAACTTTTATAAGTGAACTAAGTCCATGATTTTGTTGAAAATGATACAGAAATTGTATGATAACTGATAATAACATAAAGTAATAATATGTCAGAAAATTAAAATATGTTTCATTTTTCTACAATCAAACTGAAAAGTTTATAAGGCTAATCTTGCAGCTGCCATTTTACAATTACTGTCATCCTGTAGCTACCAACTTACAAGTAATGCTTAATTTAAAAATATTATTCAATTAAATTAAGAAAATAAGTATGAAACAAAACTCAAAACTTAATTTTCTATTTTTTTCGTCTTTTTTAGCATCTTTCTTCTGCAGTGTCTTTCTTTCTAGGCCTTATTTAGATAATACACATAATACTCACACAAGACTTTTATAAGATATTGTTTTATATAAATACAATTTATATAAAACAAAGATTTTATATATATGGAATTGAATATATATATATATGTATGTATATATATATATATATATATATATATATATATTCAATTCAATTCCATTTTATTTGTTTAGTGCTTTTAACAATGGACATTGTCACAAAGCAGCTTTACAGAAATATATAAGCTCAGGATATAAATTGTAAATGTATGAATTTATCCCTAATGAGCAAGCCAGAGGCGCCAGTGATGAGGAAAAGCTCCCTGAGATGATATGAGGAAGAAACCTTGAGAGGAACCAAAAGGGAACCCATCCTCATCTGGGTGACACCGGTCACTGGGATTATAAATAATTCCCTTCTATAACTGCGTACTACATGGTCAAATAGTGCAATTGTGTAACCAGGAAATTCATTAAAGTTGCATGAAGTCTATTTTGTTGAATTGACTGTTGTACATGATACGTATCATATAGATTGTGCATATGTAATGGATATATGGACAAAGCAAGAGACAAAAATGTTTTGTGTTTTTTTTCATGCATGTCATTTTAAAAACACAAAGGCACTACGACACCACTGTGTCTCTGTTGGGACTTGGTGGCCTTGCCTTGGGACTTGCTAATTCAAATCCAGCTTTCCCTGTACTTGGTTTGCTGGGTGGAGAAATGTAGAAAGTGGAGTTAAAAGGGCAGTTTTTTGTACTGACTGTGTAGTTTACTTTGCTATGTGACGGTGACTTATATGAAGGGGAAAAGGTCTAGAATACAGGGTGCTTGGGTAAGATCCTGTTGCTCATGTGGATGAGTGTCACCTCTGGGTTGAGAGGTTGCTGGTTCAAACCCCAGCCAGGACTCTGGGATATGAATATAGATGGTTTGGGAATCAATGGCAGGATGTGTGTGGCAGGCGCAGAATGGTCTGACAGTGTACTGGTGGGGTGGGGGATAATATCTGTATGTCAGGGCTGGTGGAGAAAGGGGTTATGATGCTTGGCAAGTGAGTGTCGACTTAGTTTTTACAGTGGTCCCTGTGGGGTTTGAACCAGCAACCTCTCAACCCAGAGGCAACACTCATCCACATGAGCTACAGGATCTCACACAAGCCATCTCTTTTATAGATCTTTTCACCATCATATGACTAAGTAAACTGCACAGACCTGAAGTAGCGACGCCATGCACCATGTTGGCAATTTATTTATTTATTTATTTTTTTAATGTCACAAAAGCCTATAATTTTAACTCCACTTTCTACTCAACATGCCAAGTACAGGCAGGAGCTAGATTCAAACCAGCAACAGCCAAGTCCAGAGGCAAGGCTTTTACCACAAAGCCACCACAAAGCCACCACACATGCACAGTTGCTTCTTAAAAACAAACAAACAAACAAACAAACAAAAACACATACTATATATATATATATATATATATATATATATATATATATATATATATATATATATATATATATATATATATATATATATATATATATATATATATATATATATATATATATATATATATATGTGTTATGTCTCTCATCCTTAATTTTATGTTCTCCTCGAGCCTCATGTACAGTAGGTACAAGCAAAATGCCCCTTACCGCTGCACACAAATTTACAGGTGAAGCTTGTTCGCAAAATCACCGCCAGGTGGCGCAAAGGGACGCGCTGCTTGTAAAGATTCAGTTTTTATTAAAGCACAATTAGAGCTGTACGTCAGCGCGGGGGCGCATTTGTTTGCATTTTTGTTCTGTGATTTCACCGGATCGGAGCGCGAGCGAGCTGTGCCGAAATCGGTGACTCAGAGAAATCTGTGGCTAGAGGTGGCTGTTCAGTAAAATTTCACGCGGGAACGCGCTGACGGCGCGTGCACGTGATCGGGAGCGCGGAGAGAGTCTGTTCAAGCGCTTCTAGACAAGCTCTCCCTGTGCAGCTGCTGCTCTGTCATCAAGATTGCAGCTTCCGTCTTTTCTGTTTGTGTTTTATGACTGTGTCTTTTACCATTCTGGTTGTCATGCTGATCTGATGTAAACAGTCACAGAGGTACATAAGGTTCACCAAATATGACAGTTCATAATAAATAGTTACTGAAATTTGTTACTCTTCTTTATTTCACCCAAACTGTCTTTATTGTTCACCAAATTCACTCTGGTAATTTCTATACTGTCTACAGTTTTTGATAGATAAATAAATAAATAAATAAATAAAATTTTTATTTTTATAATTACTTATATAATTAAATATGTAACATTTACAGTCTTTATTGCCCACCACTAAAATCTCAGTTTATTACAAATAGTCCTGCCCCAAAATCACACCACTGGTTGACAAAACTTTGAGATATTGAATGAGGTGTTTTAAACCAACATGCTTTTTTGTTGGATTAGTTGGATTTTCCTGCAGAGAAATTATTAAAAATTGTTAAAACCATTTTATTATATTGTAAAATGGTTAAAAATACATCATAAATTAATTGTATTAATCATAAAAATAATGACAGCAGGCAACTGTGTGTGGAGTGGTAAGTATTTTCATCTTTTGTGTTTGTTGCTTCTTATCATGTAAAGGAGGCACAAGCAGATACACGTGCAGACTTTTACTGTGCACGGTGTAAAACAAGCAACTAGCAGTGAAATAAACACAAAACAACAAAACATACAGACTGTGAGCAAGACTATGGCAGGCAAAGTAACAACAGACACAACGTCAACAGCAACAGAAGCTTGACAAACAGACACAGAAAAACTTTAAATTAAATAGTGGTGCTCATTTGGCTGAAACAAGAAACAGGTGGGAATGAACAGTGTAACATGTGGTGTGGTCATGTGACATGCAGTGGCTGATGGGTACTGTAGTTCAGCGCCCTTTATGCGCTAACCTGACACTTCTCTCTTAAAACTAATCATTTATTTAAAAGTAGTCATTTCACACTATGCCAATCAACCCCATATCTTAGCCATAAATAAAAAAAGGATATCTGTCATTATTGTATACAGACATAAGTGATGCTTGGGCTGGGAAGTGTGTACATGTACTACTGTCTAGGATTGGCCCCTATAAAATAATTTATTGGGACATTGGACAGACAGGCTCACACCAAGAACTGGAGAGTGAGGTAAGAACTGTTCTGTGCAGGTAATCTTTGAATTTTTTTTCTCAGACCTTTTTTTATACACAGTCCTTTATTTTTTGTTTTATTACCTTTTTATTGCAAGGTTGTCAATGCCTATTTATTGTTACTGGTGAGGAAGTATAACAAGCTCCATTGGTTTAAAGGCCTTATTGTTGATTCATATGAAATTAAATGGACCTGGAATTGTAGGAAGTCCAAAATTAAAGGTATGTGAACAGATGCCTAAGATTGTCAAGCAAGTCCACTAAGCTTCATTCCAATTTGTTAACCTTGTCTAATAGCTGCTGAAAATTAATTGGTTGATGGCAGCCATGTTTTTCGAGATATGCAATTGTCCTCATATATATTGATTGGACGTTTGACAAATACACTACATGCAAAATTTTCAAGTCAATTGGATCAATGGTTCTGTAGTTAGAGCCAAATTCATGTTTTCTTCCTGTTACAGCACCACTAACTGGTCATGCTTGGTATGTTTTTTACATATGTCCTCAGATTGGGCCCATAAGGTGAAAATATCTCATTCCGTTCAAGAGTTATAGCCATTTAGGTAAAACGTTCAAACGTTCAAACATTTTGATGTGCCATCGCAAGGTGAAATCAAAAGTTCAAAATTTTTTGATAATTATTGATAATGGGACTCCAGAGAATCTTTCTGAACTGCATTGGTTCCATTTGAATGAATGGCCTAGGACTAGTTCGCACAAGTAGGTTTTGCAAAAAATCCAATATGGTGGAAAATTTCATGAAAATGAAATCAGAGATATACATTTTGTTCATCTTGACCTAAGGATACCAAAGATATAAAACAATTGTATCTGTGATGAATGGTTCAAAAGTTATGGGCATTTTTGTAAATTTTTTGTTTTGATCACTGTAGCACGACTGCGTGGCCGATCAGGGTGAGACTTTGTGCCATTGTTGACTGGTGGAGTACTACCATCCCTCAAAGTTTCATGTCTCTAGGCCTTACAGTTTGGTCTGCACAATTCAATTCAATTTAATTTAACTTGTATGTTTTGTAAGTTTTATTTAAATGTAGTGATTTTAACAATGGACATTTTCACAAAGCAGCTATACAAAATGAATATATTCAGGATATAAATCGTAAATGTGTGAATTTATCCCTAATGAGCAAGCTAGAAGTGATGTAGAGCGATCAACAACCAATGAGAACCAGAAGTAGGCCATCAGGGTGTATCAGGCAGGTTTGGATAGGAGAGGGGGTCAGGCTCACTGGTATCTCAGGAGTAGCATGTGTAGCTTAACAGAGAGAGAGAGAGAGAGAGAGAGACAGAGAGATAGTTAGGTAAGCTTTTTGTCCTGTAATGGTTAAGTACAATGTCCAAGAGTGCAAGCAGGGACTCCGGCAAGACCAGCTATGGCAGCATAACAAAAGGGAGAGCCAGAAAGTGACACAGACTTGAGGGTGCCCTGAGACATAAAGCGGCCAGCAACTCCACTGTCAACAAACCTGAGTGAACACATGAAAGTGGGGGAGGCGACAGCAGCCAAACATCCCAGTTCAGCACAACACTCTATGCCTGTGAACCCTCCAGATCTGCTCCTTTACCTAAGAAAGGTATTCACAAAAGGCTTGACTAAACAAATATATTTTCAGCATAGACTTAAACACAGAGACTGTGCCTGAGCCCCAAATGCTAATGGGAAGGCTGTTCCATAACTGTGGGGCTTTGTAAGAGAAAGCTTTACCCCCTGCTGTAGCCTTCGCTATTCAAGGTACCAACAAATAGCCTGCACCTTTTGATCAGAGTAGGCATGGTGGATCATAAAAGACCAAAAGTTTGTTCAGGTACTGAGGCACGAGACCATTCAGTGCTTTATTGTTCAATAGTAGTATTTTATAATCAATGCAAAATTTGATTGGGAGCCAGTGTAGTGTGGATAATATAGGGGTGATGTGGTCATATCAGTTTTAGGGAATAATAATAATAATAATAATAATAATAATAGTAACTAGAGAAAGAGATGAGTGTGATGTGATTGTTTTTGGAGTCCTTGATGAACAGGATAATTGATGGCAGGTGTGTATGCTTAGTAGTCCGGAGAGAGGGAGCGGAAAATGGGAGGATGCTGAAAGTCTGGTGGAGGGGTGGCAATTACATGGGCTATATGAAAATGGTGTCTTTGTATGAACATTTTTATACTTATACCTCAGCACATAAGTGTTCATTTTATTATTGCTATTGACACAATAAATAAATGTGTCTACACAAATATTAATCTATATATATTATATTAAAGAGACAATAATATTGTCTTGTCAATATTATCTTGATGCCTGCTTTTATTTAATCATGTCTGCTAACTTGACAGATATATTTTCAAAATTATGTCATATAAAAATTAAGATACCATTTAATCATCTTTGAGCATTTCACACATTTGTTTGCAAACCAATTTTATAAAACTCAGGAGATATTGTTCGAGTACCATGGTTCTATGCATTTAATCTAATTTTATGCATTTTTCTATTACATGCTGAATTATTCAGCCATTCAATTGATGGAAATGGATGGAAAAGGATTAGATTTAAAAAGATTTATTATCCTGTGGCTCCCTCTTGTGGGAAACATTAGTATTACAGCCGACATCTGTCGCTCATATTGAGATAAATGGATGATCATTTAGAATTTGCTGTTAGCCCCCCGAGCTTCAGAAATTTATGAAATTTGGCAAGTTTTCTCAGACTGTCCTGTTGTCCATGTATACCAAGTTTCATGAAGTTTGGATATTGCGCTCACAACATATAAGCCAATTAGTTATTATTTGCCAACACCCACAAATATATGGGCATATATCTCCACAACGATTACATGAATCAAAATTCTTTTGATAACTTTTTTGTCTGGAGTGTCTCGAGATGGTACCTACTTTTATGTGAATCAATCAAGTTTTTCGGAAAATTAGAATTGCAGATACATTTTACATATAAAAATAAAAATGAGATACATATTTTGTAGCACTTGATGCAAGGATTCATAGGAAGCAAGAATTGTATGCTAGCATGCATGGATGCAGAGTTATTAGCTTATTATAGTGCCATCTTATGACCGATTCTCAAAAGATTTGATACACAGCCTCATTTTGTCAATTTTCGTAACAGTCAGACATTTTGATTTGACGTTATTAGCTGCTGACGGCCATGTTTGTTGATTTGTCCAAATCATATTTAAAGAATGTTAGCATGTGTACCAATGATGATGCTTACTAATTTTCAACTTCATGGATTATATGGTTGTGGAGTTATAGTGGCTTTTCATCTTTAGCACCTCCCTATTGGCGAAAGTTGATGTGACTTGTTTTGCCTCCTCAGAATGTCCTGTTGTCTATATGTATCTGGTTTTGTTAAGTCTGGACATTGTGTTCAGCAGATATAGATCAATTTGTAAAAATGGGCATCATCTGACCAATTAATTAACTTATATATTTGCAACGCTTTGACGAATCAAAATATTTTCAATAATTTTTTTGTTCTGAGGGCCTGGGGATCATGCATGCCAAGTTTCGTGCGAATCGGATGAACGGCCTAGGATAAGTTTGAACTTTAAGTTTTTCAAAAAATTGGAATGACAGATAAACTTTATAGATAAACATATAAATGAGATGTACATTTGTTAGGGCTTAAAGCAAGGATTCAGAAGAAATTAAATTCTATCACACATGGTTGCGGCGTTATTAGCTAAATCATAAAGTTGCTTATTGTAGCGCCAGCTTGTGGCCGATTTTCACAAAATTCATTACAAATATTTGTTTTCATAAATTGTACAAAGATATTCATTTTCGTACTGGTAGGCCATTCAGATTTGATTTCAGATTATTAGCTGCTGAAATTTGATTGGCTGCCGGCGACCTTTTTAATGTATCTGAGTTATATTAGAGTATATGTTAGGAGGGCCACCAAAAAAGATGCATACCAGTTTTCAACTTCATCGATCATATGGTTGTGGAGTTACAGTGATTTTTCAGTTGTAGCGCCCCCTATGGGCAGAAATTGATTGAACTTGATGTGCTTCCTCAGAATGTGCTGTTGACTACGTGAATCAAGCTTCATTAAATTTGGACATTGCGTTCGGCAGATATAGGTCAATTCGTAACAATGGGAGTTGCCTGACCAATTAATTCTCTAATATCAAATCAAGTCAAGTGGAGTTTATTGTCATTTCAACCATATACAGCCAGTTAGTACATAGTGAAGCGAAACAACGTTCCTCCAGGACCAAGGTGCTACATAGGACAAACACAGAACAACACAGAACTACAAGGGACTACATAAATTTATACATAAAGTGCACAAGTGCAAACATGTGCAGACAGCACAAGACAGTACAATGACTACTGAGATAGACAATGGACACGGTAAGTCCCAGTGCAGTGCCGACCAGTACACAGTTCTATTAGAAAGTGAATCCAGTGACAATAGTGCAAAAATAGTACAATATAAATTGCTGAAATAGGTGTAAACATAAGAAGTAGCAGCCTAGTAAAGAGTTTAAGATATATACAGTATAATAAATATTTGTAGCAGCATAATGTAATGCGGGGATGTGCAAAAAACTGCAAAGAGGATGTACAGTTGTGTGTATATGTGTGTGTGTGTTCTTTCAGTCCGGTTTCTGAGTATTTTTTCTGATTGCATGGGGGAAGAAACTGTTGCACAGTCTAGTCGTGACGGCCCGAATGCTTCGGTACCGTTTGCCAGACAGCAGGAGGGTGAAAAGTGTGTGAGGGGGTGTATGGGGTCATCCACAATGCTGGTGGCTTTGCGGATGCAGCATGAGGTGTAAGTGTCTGCAATGGAGGAAAGAGAGACCCCGATGATCTTCTCAGCTGTTCTCACTATCTGCTGAAGGGTCTGGTGATCCGAGACGGTGCAATTCCCAAACCAGGCAGTGATGCAGCTGCACAGGATGCTCTCGATAGTCCGTCTGTAGAACATGGTGAGGATGGGGGGTGGGAGATGTGCTTTCCTCAGTCTTTTCAGAAAGTACAGGTGCTGCTGGGCTTCCTTTATTATGGAGCTGGTGTTGAGGGACCAGGTGAGGTTCTCCGCAAGGTGAACACCAAGAAATTGGTGCTCTTGACGAACTCCACGGAGGAGCCGCCGATGTTCAGTGGAGAGTGGTCATCCTGTGCTATTCTGAAGTCAACAACCATCTCTTTAGTTTTGTCCACTTTTAGAGACAGGTTGTTGGCTCTGCACCAGTCCGTTAGCCGCTGCACCTCCTCTCTCTATGCTGACTCATCATTCTTGCTGATGAGACCCACTACGGTCGCATCATCGGTGAACTTGATAATGTGATTCAAGCTGTGCATTGCTACGCAGTCGTGAGTCAGCAGAGTGAACAGCAGTGGACTGAGCACACAGCCCTGTGGGGCCCCAGTGCTCAGTGTGGTGGTGTTGGAGATGCTGTTCCTGATCCGGACTGACTGAGGTCTCCCAGTCAGCAAGTCCAGGATCCAGTTGCAGAGGGAGGTGTTCAGGCCCAGCAGGTTCAGCTTACCTATCAGGTGCTGAATAATGATTGTGTTGAATGCTGAACTGAAGTATATGAACAGCATTCGAACATATCTGTCTTTATTGTCCAGTTGGGTGAGGGCCAGATGGAGGGTGGTGGTGATGGCGTCATCTGTTGAGCGGTTGGGACGGTAAGTGAATTGCAGTGGGTCCAATGAGGGGGGCAGCAGGGTCTTGATGTGCCTCATGACGAGCCTCTCAATGCACTTTATGATGATGGGAGTAAGTCCTATGGGACAGTAGTCGTTGAGGCAGGAAACTGGATATTTCTTAGGCACAGGGATGATGGTGGTGGCCTTGAGGCACGTCAGAACAACGGCGTTGCTCAGGGAGGTATTGAAGATGTCTGTGAAAACATCCGCCAGCTGGTCTGCACATCCTCTGAGCACTCTGCCAGGAATGTTGTCTGGTCCAGCAGCCTTCCGCGGGTTGACTCTGTGTAGAGTCTTCCTCACCTCGGCTGTGGTTAGGCACAACACCTGGTCATTGGGAGGAGGGGTGGTCTTCCTCACCGTCACATCATTTCTGCGCCTCAAACCGAGTGTAGAAGTTGTTCAGCGCATCTGGGAGGGAGGCATCCCTGGTAGGTGATGTTGTCCTGTAGTTGGTGATGGCCTGGATGCCCTGCCACATGCGCCGCTTGTCTCTGCTGGCCTTGAAGTGGTTGTGGATTCTCTGTGTGTGTGCGTGCTTTGCCTCTCTGATGGCCCAGGACAGTTTGGACCTCGATGTTCTTAGGGCCACCTTGTCGCCTGCTCTGAAGGGCGGAGTCTCGGGTCCTCTCCAATCATCCACGGCTTCTGGTTGGGGGTGTGTGGTGATGATCTTGGAGACAGTGATGTCATCAATGCATTGCTGATATAGCTGGTCACTGATGCCACGTATTCCCCCAAGTTGGTGAAGTCGCCGTCAGTTGCCACTTCCCTGAACATGTGCCAGTCAGTGTGTTCAGTCCTGAAGAGCAGAGATGGCTATTGCTGGCCAGGTTTTCACCTGCTTCAGAACCAGTTTGGAGCGTCTGACTAGCGGTCTGTATGCTGGGATTAGCATAACAGAGATGTGGTCTGAGTAGCCGAGGTGGGGGCAGGGCTCTGCGCGGTACGCGCCAGGGATGTTTGTGCAAACAAGATCTAGCGCGTGCTTCCCTCTCATTGCAAAGTCCACATGCTGATGGAATTTAGGGAGCACTGACTTCACATTTGCATGGTTGAAATCTCCAGCAACACTCTGTCAGGGTGAGAATTCTGCAATTCGCTAATGGCCCCATAGAGCTCACAGAGCACCTCCTTAGCATTAGCGCTAGGGGGAATGTATACTCCGATTATGGGGACGGTGGTGAATTCCTATGGTAAATAAAATGGTCTGCATCTAACAGTCACAAACTCCACGAGCGATGAGCAGTGTTTCTGTCGGCACAAAATGAGGCTAGCCCGTCTAGCTGAATGGCGGCGTATGGAACTCTGTCGCTGAGCCACGTCTCTGTTAAAACAAAGACACAGCAGTATGTATCTGCAAAGCAAACGCTTTGACGAATCAAAAGTCTTTTGACAAATTTTTGTCATGATGGTCTGTGAATCATTCTTGCCAAGTTTTGTGCAAATTGGACGAATGGCCTAGGAGGAGTTTGAAAAAGTAAATTTTTCAAAAAATTCAAAATGGTGGAAAGATTTTCATGGCAGAAAGGAAATCAGAGATATACATTTTGTAGGGCATGTCTCAAGGATTCAGAGGAAAAAAGAATTTTGATTCTAGCTCTTACGTTTCCAGAGTTATGAACCAAAAGTGCTTATTATAGTGACACCTACTATCCGACAGATGAGTGTCAACGCGCCTGAGTAGTCAGTGGGATTTTTGACCATCGCTCCAAGTTTGCTGTCTCTACAACTTATGGTCTCTGATGGCCAAACACTTTTAGATGAGGATAATAATAATAATAATAATAATAATAATAATAATAATAATAATTAAAGTTGCAAGCAGCATTTTCTGGGGACAAGCACCCAGACTCGGTGAGCCACATATTCACAGACATGCTACAA
This sequence comes from Pangasianodon hypophthalmus, assembly GCF_027358585.1. NCBI lineage: Eukaryota > Metazoa > Chordata > Actinopteri > Siluriformes > Pangasiidae > Pangasianodon > Pangasianodon hypophthalmus. The sequence goes on along the minus strand of NC_069730.1, from coordinate 13,019,851 downwards.
TTGTTGCCTAAGCAATCACAGGAAAGTAGAGCCATAACTTTAGGCAAAGGGATTCCAGAGTTATTTGAAGTTTCACTCATGATGTTTATGTTTTGACCATGGACAGTGGTGTAATTCTCTGACCGTAGAAGGAAAGGTCTAGATGAACAAAATGGCAGCAGGATGGCATTGCTGCAGCATTGTTTAGACAGGTGTCAAGATGATGCGAGTCAAATGTGGTGAAGATTGGACAAAATTTGGAGCAGGAGTAGCAAAAATGGCAGTTAGATGTAAGCATTTTTGGCATGTTATTGTAACTTTTGACCAGTACATGGCGCTGGCACCAAATTTGTTGCATAGCCTCAGGTCATAGTCCTGAAGATGCCTACCAAGTTTTCTGTCATTGTGCAAAGTCGTTGCTGAGATACAGCCTCAATTCCTGTTTGGTGGCTTCGCTGTCGGATTCGTTGACCCATTACGGACACATCATTTGGAATTTTCAAAATTCTTTTGATAATTTTTGTGAGGCTTACTCTGAAGATGACGTGTGCCAAATTTGGTGATGATTGGAGAAAATGTGTAGGAGGAGTAGCAAAAAAACAGTTTTTATAGGTATAACAGGTATAAGTAATGCTTAGGTGTCCATTTGCCTTAATAACAGCATCAATCCTTTCAGGTTAGGATGCCACCACTGTTTTAAGATAGTTCCTGTCAATCTTTCTGGCCCACATCTTTACTAGCTGTGTTCACGATTGAGCAAAAGTTCATGCATATTTTGGTGTTCCTCTTTCTGTTACAAATAATTTCACACATTTTCTATAGGATTGTAGTCTGTTGCTTTTGCAGGCCAATCAAAGCTTCTCAGTGATACATCATGCTTAACACACAAGTCACACACAGATCTGTATGTATGCATTCTATAGCAGCCCTATGCATTATAGTTGTGGGGTGTTTGTGTTGTATTCTGCTTGAAGCACAAAATCAACCACCGAGTCTGGCCAACAACTGATTTTATGCTAAGCTGCCTTTGTCCAGGTGCAACATATTGACATTGTACAAGAAAGCACTGTTATTGGTGGATGTGACTTTTGTCCTTCACACAAGGTCTCAGATCGGTCCCTGGAGGAATAGTGCTTAGGCCACAGTGCTCTCACCACTGCGGCCCGGGTTTGATACCGGGCCAGGGAACCAACCCCAGTATGCAACAGTGTACTCAGTATGCAACAGTGTACTACAAATTGGGGAGGGTTGCATCAGGAAGGGCATCTGGTGTAAAAATAATCATTTTTGCCAAATCAGATAGACGCAGATCAATGACCTGCTGTGGCGACCCCTAACAGAAGCAGCCGAAAGAGGAACAACAACAACAACAACAAGTCAAGGTCTCAGTTCCCTCAGAGGCCAGAATGATTCTTACTTACCCTTAAACAGGCCTTTGGATGCTGTTTTTACCTTTGTTTACATGCAGTAAATTATCATGGTGGCTTATTTTTGTGTACCTTTCAAATGTGATAACATACCAGTAATTGAAGATAAATATCAAAATATAAAAAATTATTTTATTTCAAGCCATTTGACAAACCACACAGTTGCTACAGTCAGGTCCATAAATATTGGGACAGTGACACAGTTTTGGTAATTTTGCCTCTGTACACCACCACAGTGGATTTGAAATGAAGCAGTCAAGATGTGACTGAAGCGTAGACTTTCAGCTTTAATTCAAGGGGTTTAACAAAAATATTGCATTAACTGTTTAGGAATTACAGCCATTTTTTACAGAGTTCCTCCATTTTCACAGGCTCAAAAGTAATGGGACAATTGACTGATAAGCAGTTTCATGGCCAGCTGTGGCCTGTTTCCTCCTTATATCAAGATAAATTAAGGAGATAAAAGGTCTGGAGCTGATTCCAAGTGTTGAATTTGCATTTGGTAGCTGCTCATGGGAACTCTCAATATGCTGTCCAAAGAGGTGTTGATGCAAGTGAAGGAGGCCATCATTAGGCTGAAAAACCAAAACAGACCTATCAGAGAGATAGCAGAAACTTTAGGAGGGCCACATTGGTGTGAACCACATTGGTGTGAACCACATAAATTAGGTCTTGCCATGGGGATTAGTCAGACAAGCAACCAGAAGACCAAAAGTAACTCTCAACTCAGATGAAATGAAATGAAATATTTTTCATGGTGATGTTTGTTTAGGAATGTGCTCTAATAAACCTTTCAGAAACAGGTATATTTATATTGAGTGTCATGTGACACTTTTATTGCACAAAGGTGGACTTTACTCAACTAAAAATGTGACTTCTGATGGCAACTGGTTTCATGAGAACTAATTTATTGTTTTCACAGCAACAAAGGTGAATACTTCACAAAATCACAACTTGTACCTTTTTTTATTTGTAAATAATTTTGCAAAATATATTGATTTTTCCCCACTTCAGTATAATGGGCTATTTTGTGTAAATGCATTACCCCAATTAAGTCCACTTCAGTTCCAATTTGCACCACTACAAAATGCAGAAAGGTTCAAAGGGGGGACTCAGTAACCTAATTGTTACTGAGTCAGTAAAGTAGAATATAAGTGTCAGGGAATACAAGGCAGATTCAAGTGCGAGTTCAATATTATTTAATGAGCGGGAAAAAAGGAACAAACAGACAAGAGTACTGTGGGTGGAAAATCGTGGGTGCAGTGGTGGCAGGTTTTCTTGGTAGCACTTGGCTGCAACTGGGAATAAACAGTCCAATGATCCAGGCTAGACAACAGTAATCCACCAGAGTGCAGGGAACCGGGAAACAGAACAACCGCGGAAGCTGCACAGAACACAGACATGAAAATCAACGAACTGACAAAGACAGGACAAACACTGAGGCTTAAATAGAGCAGTAAATGAGTGGCAGCTGAAACTAATGAACTAATCAGTAGTAGTACACAAAACGGCCAGAAGAGGCCGGCGAACCGATGAACCGTGACAGCAAGTGCAGGTCTATTGAAGAAACAAGCAAACAATCCAAAACGCAATTCCAAAAACAGCATCAGAAATCAGGCGAAAACTAGGCAAACATAACAGCAAAACAAGAAACAGACCAAAGTCAAAAACCAGAAATGCATGCACAGAATCAAAAGGCTTGGACTCATCTCTAGAAATGGCTAGGAGCAATACTTTGCAAAGAGTGTATGAAAGTCTGGGTTATTTAAAGGTGCAGAGCATGACTGAATCATGTAACATACTGCATTTTGTAGTATGTGATGCTGGTGTGAAATCAGCCAGTTCAAGGCAGAAGCCAGTGGTGACGTGTCACTCATCTGTAGTTGTATCATAGAGGTTCATGTAACTGGGGTTCAGTGGAAGGTCCAGTGCCTAAAGATTTTTGAGACAAAGGAAATATAAGATGAAAATTTGCATATGGCACATAATTAAAAGAAATACACTATATATAGTCCCCTCTGAAAGTATTTGAACGACAAGGCCAATTCTTTTGTTTTTGCTGTACAATGACAAGACATTTGGGTTTGAGATCAAAAGATGAATATGAGATGATAGATCAGAATTTCAGCTGGGATAGTTGTGGATAGAAGTTTCGCATTGGATAGAAGTCATCTTCCAAATGAAATTGTGCAAGGTTCCATGAATGGGTAAATTACCGTTTCTGGTATATGAAATTGTAGTCAGAATATTTCTTTCATCACTCTGTACCTTAATGCTCTTTTCAACAGATCTGCACCTGTCATTTCAATGTCAGTCTCTACTGGTGGACCCACAGACAGTGACCATCCTGTCATCTGCTTCCCCCTTTTGATTATCTTAAAAGGTATTTCATCAGAACACATAACAATAGTACAGCAGCACACTACATATTACTATAGGTGCCAACTTATGAAGCTCATAGAAATTCAAATTCATGACAACATAACCTATATAACATAACCTATAAACCATAACTTTTCTAACATTATTACACCATAACATCACATCAATTATAAACATCGTATTGCTAGAGACTTTCCTTTTTACCATTATGGTTTTCCTGGTAGCATCTAGCTACAGCAATATAGCCACACTAATTATATAGTTATATTATATATTAAAAGGTGTTATTTTGACTGTATTCATGCTAAAAAAATATTGCTTGTAGATACTTATAAATGACATGAATGCATCATTATCTACTTGTGTTAGAATGATATAAAAAGTTGTTTGCTCTTCACTATCTGCTGCTATATAATATTGTTTGATTTCAAATATATTTACCACTGATGTACAAGAGGGTTTCTTACAACCATTTTGTTCTCCATGGATTTATCTTTGTGAGGTTACTTATTCATGATGAATCTGAGTAAACAGTGTTTGCAAAACAGTTCCATTTCTTTTGCCTTTCATATCTTAAATAATTGTGTATACAGTATGTCCATCTCCTCAGTTTGAAGTGGCTGACCATGTTACTGAAAGAATGTTTTGTGAAATGGCTGTGTTAGAAGAAACCTGTATGTTCTGCTTTGTCAGGGAAATAAAATGAAGAACTGTATAAATGTAAAATGCTTGTTCTTCTTTCTCTTTCTTGTGACACTTTTATCTAGATACAAAAATGAGAAAAAAATATTCCACTATAACAGAGAGGATAGGATTGCAAAAGTTGAGCAGGTTTTTATATTTGAACAGATTTTAGTAATTCACATAAGGTGCGTTGATGGTCCACAATAATGCACTGCTACCCCAGACTCTAAGCGCATATTAACTTGTTACTCTGTATCTGAACTGCAAGTATCCTAACTGTGGTTGTGATACACAAATATTTGAACATTAGAGTGTGTGCAGCAAATTATAAGCATAATTGCTAGAAAGATTCTCAACAGCTGCTCTAATTTATTTGTTTTATTTGCACAAAACTACATATAGTATATGTTTAAAAGATGCTGCAATACCTGTACATTTCTTATTGAAACCTGAAAATAAACTTAATTTGATTTAAACAGTAAAATGCCACATACTCATATTCCTTATAAAAAATCATACAGTATGTAACATTTCTCTGCGAACTGAAGTGCTAGGTTACTGCTTGCAAATGGAAGTAGGAAGATTATTCTTCCTGGAATTACACTAGAGAAATGGAAAGAAAAAATTGTGGAGAAAAAAATGGATGAATGAAGGCATGACCATGTATGGCTACCAGAGGGACTAGTTTAGTTTTCATCTTATTTGACGATGCATTCTACAGAATCATTACTACCACAGGCAATCAAAGAATTCTGAACATGCATAAGGACTACTTTTCCCCTCCAAAAATGATTCAGGTATGTCTTAAAAGGGCTTGATTTCCACATTGTTCAGCCAATACAAATATAAAGAACCTCCAATAAAAAAACTTTAAATCAAATTAAATGTACATTAAACTGATAGTCACTGTTTTGTTTCAAATCTAAAGCACTGAAACCACACTAATTGTCACCAAGTAGGAAAACATATCAGAAATTTTCTTTTACAACAGGTTGCATTTTAAAGTTAAAAGTTAAACTTAGCAGCATTTAATTTCTGGCTTGTCAAACTGTGACGTGAATCTAAAAGCATTTGTTACTAAGCCCTTACAGTGGAACTTCTTAATAGAAATAACATGACTTAACTCTTGTGAGATCATGTAAGTGGATGTAGTCAGCATCAATCAGGAAGTTGATTCCAAAAAGCTTGTGGTAGGAAAAATTACTTTAAATTTTTCATTTTTCTTCTTCTTCTTTTTTTTTTTTTTTTTTAAAAAATAAGTACTTTTAAAAAAGTGCAAAGTTAGCTCTTTGAAGACAGCCAGGTGTTCAGACATCTAGGGGAAGTTCATTCCTCCACCTAGGTGCCAGAACAGAAGAGAGCCTTCATGCCTTCCTTGTACCATGAGACATAGTGGGTCCAGTCAAGCAGTGCTGGAGGATTGGATCCTTCTGATGTTGTACATTACATTTTACATTTATGGCATTTGGCAGACACCCTTATCCAGAGCAACTTACATTTATCTCATTTATACAACTGAGCAGTTGACAGCTAAGGGCCTTGCTCAAGGGCCCAGCAGTGGCGGCTTGGCAGTGCTAAGTGCCTCCAGCACTGCTTTAACTCATGACCTTCCGATCAGAAATCCAGTGTCTTAACCACATAGCTACCACTGCCCTTTGTTGTAAAGGAGAAATCAGCATGAGTGTATCAGATTTGCAATGTGAGAGAAGAAGGACAGTTGATTATCTCCAAGGTTAATCAAGGTTGTGTGCAGTGACATAAAGCGAGATCTGAGTGTTATCCAGGGAGATCACAAGATCTTGAGGTGGGGATGTATCACCAGGGAGGAACAGCAGTTTTGCTGGGATTAATTTTCAGATGATGAGCTGCTATCCATGTTGAAATGCCGGCAAGACATGCTGAGATCTGAGCAGAAAAATGAGTGTTTGAGGGATTAAAGGAGAAGATAAATTGAGTGTCATCCACATAGCAGTGGTATGAAAACCCACATGAGGATATGACCTCACCAAGAGATCAAGTATAGAGGGAGAACAGAAGACTTGGAAGGAAGGAGTACAGAGCCTTGTTGAACACCAGTGGAGAGTCTGCATGGAGCAGATGTGGATCCCCTCCATATCACTTGATATGACGACCCTCCAGGGAGGAAGCAAACCATTGCCATGCTGTGCCATGAATTCCAAGACTCATGAGGATGGACAAGAGAGTCTTATGTTTGACTGCTTCAACGCTGCAAGGTGATCGAGGATGATGAGGACTAATGACAGTTTAGCAGATCTAGCAGCATGGAGGTTCTCAGTGATGGCCACAAGGGCAGTTTCTGTGGAATGTGCTGCTTTGAAGCCAGACTGGTTAGGATCTTGGAGGTTGTTCTGTGAGAGATAGAGAGACAGTTGATTGTAGATGGTGCTGTAGATGTAGTTGCTGATGTCTGAAGGATCCAGAGTGGGTTCCTTCGGGGTGGGAATAACCAGGCTTGGGGAGTAATGGAATACATGTAACAGCGTTACATAATCAGGATACAAATAAAATGGTAACTGTAATCCATTACAGTTACGTCAAAAAACAAAGTAATCGGATTACAGATACATTTTTAAAAATTGGAATACTATCAGGATTACAATCTTTTCATTTAAAACCAAAGAAATTAATCTGTTGACATAACGCGATACAGACAGCTGCTTGATTATAGTTCTGGTTCTCTTTTGCTAGTCATGACTCATGTGAGTCACCTCCTGGTGCCTACACAAATAACATCTATCTCTAATCATTCTGCTCTAGAGGCACATTGAAATGGCTGTTTATCATGATGATGCCCGCTGGAAAAAATGCATTACAGTCATGGAAATTTCGAAATTATTTTGTCTGTAAACAACAACATTTTACAACTTTAACTGTGTGCTTTATCTTTCTTCTAAGGTTCATGCCTGTGTTGGATGAGTGTGTGATTACAAGGGATGAATCTGTACTAAGCTGTAGAGACTGGAGCCCACTCCAGTACTTCCAGCAGTACATTGATGAGAAACTTATATAGAATCTATCCATGTTCACCAATCAGCGCATGGTACTGCAGCCTGAAAACATCTCCGGAAGAGATCAAAACTTTCTTTGGAATTTCAGTGTACATGGCATGCCTTAGATATCCAAGAGTTAAAATGTATTGGGCTGCTAAAACCAGAGTCCCCATAATAGCGGACATTATGACACGAGATCGCTTTTTCAAAATCAGATCTTCACTGAAGGTTGTAAATGTTCTGAATGTGTCAGAAAATGAAAGGAAGGAGGATCTGCTTTGGAGAGTGAGACCTTTCATGAAGAGAGTGCTCCAAGGTTGTCTGAGTCTACCCAGGCCAGCAAAGGTCTGCATTGATGAACAAATGATCCCCTTCACTGGCTGGTGTCCAGTTCGTCAGTATATTCCCAGCAAACCAAATCCAACAGGATTGAAGGTATTTGTTCTGGCAAGTCCAAGTGGCCTTGTGTTGGATTTTGAGACTTACCAAGGAAAGAACACCTTCATTCAAGAATATGGAATGGGAGTAGGTGGAAATGCAGTCCTGTGTTTAACTAAGACAGTCCCCAGAGGAACACTGGTGTACTATGACCGGTATTTTACCAGCATCAAGCTTCTGGACAATCTTCTAGAAAGAGGCCTGCCTGCTACAGGACCAATTCAGAAGAATTGAATTCCAAAAGAATGCCCCCTCACTGCTGACAAGGTGCTGAAAAAAAGACAGAGGGACATCAGAAATGGTTGTGCAGAGACCTGACGAACTTGCACTCACCAAATGGTTGGACAACAACCCTGTTGTTATGGCGTCAACTGTCCATGGGATTGAGCCCCAAGATGTCTGTTCCAGGTGGTCAAAAAAAGAAAACAAGCAAGTCCAAGTTCCCAGACCTGCAGTGGTGGTGGAATATAACAGCAACATGGGGGGTGTAGACATATGTGATCGAATGCTCAGCTTTTACAGAATGTCCAGCTGTACAAGAAAATGGACCTTTGTGAGATGCATTAAGTGCAACCTGTTCCTCTGTGTCTCCAAAAAGTCAGAATGCTTCATTAGATACCATCTTGGGTCAAACATCTAATGGAGAAATCATAAGCTTTGAATGAATACTCTCATGAAAATGAAATTAAAAAAACAAAAGAGAAATAAATGTAAAATGAATGAAATAAAAAGAATAGAAGTTGAAAAAAATTAATAAAATGAATAATACTAAATGAAAAATGATTGTTGTAAAAATCATTCCCAAATCAGAACAACGAAATCCCGTTGTCCACTACAATGGACATGTTATAAAATTGAAAGAAAATAAAGTTTTTTTTTAAAAATCCTTTGTAATGTATTTTTTACCACCCCAACACTTAATTTATATATAAAAAAAATAAAAATTAAAGATATTTTTTTTTCTTGGGTCTCAGGAGGATATGTGACCTTGAAGTAATCCAAAAGTAATCAGATTACCAACCAGAGAGACACGAGAGCACGAGAGAGAGAGAGAGAGAGAGAGAGAGAAGGGAGGGGCCAGCTTCTGCCAGCTTCGAGCGACGCCAGTCGGTGGCACTGGACCCACTCCGCCATCCCTACCGGAACTCGGGCGACAAACTGCTCCAGTACCACGAGGTCGATCATGTCCTCGGTGCTGCATCCCTCAGCCCCTTCTGGGTGAATGCGAACGGTGGCCAGCATCTGGAAGCGCTGATGGTGCTGTTCGGGGGCCAACCCGTTGCAAAACTGGTCTGGGTAGACCAGCATGTGGGCGACCGGCAGCTGCTGGGTTGCGAGGTGGGCTTCACCCATCAGAAGCGGCAACAGAGGGGCCCACTGATCCTCGGGCCAGCCCCACGCTGCCGCGGAGTGCTCATACAGTTCCAGAAACTTTTCCAGATCATCCCGCGGTCCCATCTTGGTGAGGGCAACGTAGAGCATGGCCATGGTGGCCGTCGGCTCCACAGCTGTGGTGCCAGCCTGCCAGACCAGGCCCTGGAGCACCTGCCGATCTGCTGCCTGGGCATCAAGCAGTTCCATGAATCGCTGCTCCTGGTCTCGGCGCAGCTGGAGGAGGGCCTGATGCTGGGTCTGGTGGAGGCTGGCGAGAGACGAGATGATGTCTGACAGAGGTGAGGACTCCATGACAGCGTCTTCCTCAAGGTTCCCGGGTTTCGGCACCAGTGTAGCAATCTCCTAGGTTTGGGCGAAAATGAAGAGGGAGGAGGCAGGCTTAGAACAACTTAGGGGCATTTTATTCTCAGTTTCTCTTCCGATTTCCGTGGTCTATTTAAGTTCCACACACATACACTCGCACGCACACGGCTCTGTGCTGGATCGGGGCTCTCTCTCACCCTCTCCTTGCCCCAGCTCACTGCAACAGAGAATACCCGTTAATCAAATTCCCCGCAGATTTGCATTCCTTACCACTCACCTTCTCCGGCTCCGCCCTCCATTCACAAATCAGCGCTCGACCACGCCCCCGCTTCCACAATTGGGTACAGCAAAAACATGAACAAATAATTAATAAATGATTTGTAATGATGTGTAAATAGTAGAAGTCTGCATACACACCACAACAAACAAATGTGTGACATATACAGACCGTGGTTATGAGTTAATGAATAATTTGTCAACATGAATAGTGTATGAAGTGCTTAAAATTATTAGAAAGATATATGCAAAAAATGTGCCTTCAGGTATATGAATAAAAGTTTAAGGACATTTCTAAGCATTCAAATGTACATTAACAAATAAGTTGTCAACCATAGTGTAACATCTGTCAAAAGCATTTGTAGATTTTTAAAAAGTGCATGACCATATATGAATTGAAAATTTAATAACAATTTGTAAGCAGTTTAATTTACATTAACTAATGATCTGTTAATCATTATGTAAGGTTCAATAAACTCATTAGTAAACATACACTATTATGGACAAAAGTATTGGGACACCTGACCATTACACTCATATGTGCTTGTTGAATATCCCATTCCAGATTTAGTCCCCCTTTGCTGTTATAATAACCTCCACTCTTCTAGAAAGGCTTTCCACTAGATTTTGAAGCATTAGTGAGGTACTGATGTCGAGCGTGGAGGTCTGGTGTGCAGTCTGCATTCCTGCTCATCCCAAAGGTGTTCAGTGGGGTTGAGGTCAGGGTTCTGTGCAGGCCACTCGATTTCTTCCACTCCAACCTTGGCAAACCATGTCTTCATGGACCTCACTTTGTGCACAGGAGGAGTGTCATGCTGAAATGGATTTGGACTAGACCCCTAGTCCCACTGGACTAGTTCCAGTGACAGGAAATTGTAATGCTACAACATACAAAGACATCCCATACAATTGTGTGCTTCAAACTTTGTGGCAACAGTTTGGGAAAGACCCACATATTGGTGTGATGGTCACGTGTCACGTGTCCAACTTTTGACCATATAGTGTATTTTTTATATTTTTCATATTACTAGCTATTTGAATATATATTAACTAATAATCCATTAAGCATTATGTAATGTTTATTAATGAAAGTTATTATAAACTTTTCTTCAAATGTAAATAATCAGCACCTTGAGGATTTCTAAAATGTATCATATGTTGGGGATTTTCTTCTATTATTGACAAGAATGCATAGACAAACTGGATATTTAAAAACTGTCCCAATATATTTGAATTCACACTAACATTTATGATTGCAAAATTGTGTTGAACATCCAGTACATATGTATACTATACATATGCATTGGACAACTGATCAGAAGTTTGTGAGTTCAAATCCCAGCACCAGTAAGCTGAAAATCCCAGGAGAGCTGCAGGTTCTGCCATAGTCTAAGTAGCCTGACTGGCACCAATAACCATTTTTCCCCCAAATCTGATGCTTGATGCGAACATTGACTGACTCGCTAAACTGATTAGCTGATAATTGCTTAATATTGCATGAACAATAATTTGATAATTGCATGAATAAGCAGATATACAGATGTTCCTAATTAAGTGGTCAGTGAATGTATATAGTATTGGAATGGCAAAGCCAATTCTTTAGTTTTTGCTATTGTATACACTGAAAACATTTTGGGTTTGAGAACAAATGATGAATGAAATGATAGAACAGAATTTCAGCTTTAATTTCCTGCTATTTACATCTCGGTGTGCTAAACAAGTCACACCATGCCCACATCGGGGTTAATCCAGATATAGGTACATATATTTGGAGTACTAAACAGATACAGAGACAAAGATGACATTTATCCAATCATCTTAACACATAAGTGACAGAGATATTTAATCCTAATCATTGAATAATACCATGAGTATCAATTATTGATAATACATTAATAAAGAATTTACATTTTACTTATATTTAAATTTACCCCATGCAGAATGTGTGCATGCTTACGCCTTCAGGAAGGCAGAGTTGTTTCACATGTTGCATCTCCACAGCTGTATATTTCCAGCTGACTGGGTTGCTATGATTACAAATAATGAAGCTGTTACTGACATACAATGAGAGGGAAAGGAACGCATCTCTAGCCATTTTCTCTTCCTTCATATCACAATTATCACTGTAGCAGTGAGAGGTGATTGAGAGTTTCTGAGCTTCACAGGTAAGAGTCACAATACAGGCATCATTGCTTTGCTGGGGAGAGACATTAAGGACTGGTTTCTCCACTGGATCTGGGATAAACACATACACATGCACTACTGTACTGCTAGTCAATGCACAGAATTGTTGGTTTCTATATACATCAGTGAATTTATTTTGGTATAGACAAAATTAACTGACCTCAAACATGATTACAATAGAGACATTTTAATTTTAATAAGACTTACCTAACACATATAATTGGTACTCGGCCACTTTCAGGTTTTGTGTAAATGCAGCTGTTGCTGCATAGAGTCCATTATCATTCTTCTGCAAGTTCTTCAGGGTCAGACTATGGGTTTTCTCATTCAACTCCACTCTCTCTTCATAATCAGGGAATACTATACTTGGAGAATTTTTATAGTGTTTCACAATGTTATTACTTTTGTTAAATGTCCATGTGAAGTCTAGGAACTGATAACCTTTTGTTTGTACATCCAGTTGAACAGAACTGTTAATCAGCTTAAACACATTTTGAGACGCTGCAGGGAAAAAGCAAAAATAAACCACTTAGTTATGTTGTGATGACTTGCATTATGTAATTTATTTTATGTCACAGGAATTTGTATATTACCAAAAATAAATATCCATCCAACAGACAGAACAAGCCATGCATTAACAAATCCAAGTCTGCATTATTATTATTATTTTTTTTACTATAATATGTGACAGCATTAACCACAAAACCATACTGCTGATGAAATAATGTATGGCTCATTCTTCCTTTCGATGCACGAGTCATGCATTGGCAAGTCCATGTAGATCTGTGTTATTTTTAAGATGGCATGTCTCAGCATTAACATAAATTACCATGTTGATGAAATTATAGAAGAGTGTATTTCTTTTGCTAAATCCAGGGTTGGACACTAAATTGTATGTCAAATTGTATGTTGGACACTAAATTGTATGTTACATATATTATAATATGTATGTATAGTATCCTGCTTCAGAAGTGTCTCAGACTGTTAAGAGTAACGATGCTGGCAGCACTAAGACAGAAGAGATGAAAGATTAAATGCAATTGCTGGAGACATCATAAACATATTATCTTTACATTATATTCTTTTTTTTCCAAACCATAGTGATCATGGTTATTATGACTGCTATGATTAAACCATAGTTTTACGATAACAAAAAAAAAAGGATAACATCTTCATAACCCCTGTATCATCAATCAGTTAGGCTACACTAAATCTTTATGAGTGTGGAATTTTATTGGGTCTGCATCTCAATGCTCACACTTTTTGCACACTACAGCATCTTCTGTGCAACAGCCATTATTATCTTTCAATTGTTTATTCTGTGGTTTCTAGGCTTGTGCATAATGGACATCCAATGATCTATCATAATCACTTAGCATTTTCAAGTTATGCTATATAGCCATAAAGGTATATGACAGAGTAATGAATGTATGATGGATTAACATTGATATTTTTCCTAATGTAAAAATAGTGTTTTTGAGCGGTGTTACAATTTTCCCATGCTGGTGGAACAGGACTCTTTTCAGGGAGAAATTGTATATATAGTCTTAATAACTCCCCATTATAAGATAGTATGTGAAATTTCAAGTTAGTATCTCAGTTTCTTGTTAACATAGTCATTTCTAGTTATTAGTCATTGTCTTCATATGCTCTCCCCTGTGCAGGACTAGATCTATCCTAAACTATAATCAAACTATAAACTGTACGGGGGATAGAAGCCCTACTGCAAGGCACAGAATAAAAATGTAATCCAGATACAGGGGTGAAAATTACTTGAGTGTAGTTCATTACTATACTACTTTGTTATGATAAGTATTAATTTGTGGTATTTATACTTTTACTAGATTATTATTTTTTTTCATTGAATATTTGTACTCTTACGTAATTACATTTCCAAGAAAAAACCTTAGGTTTTTTTTTAGACCTTTAAGTTCATTTAGTCACTTCTTCTCTCATCTAGCCAATGATGTATTGCTATCTATCAGCTGAAATAGCTCATGCACATTTTATTTCAATTTAAGCTTAAAGCATCCACTCAAGTTTTTTCAATTAAAAAAATGATCAAGAATCATGTCAGTTTGTCATCTGCAGTGACTTTCTCATGTTACACAATATAGTTAATGCTAGAGTTATTCATATGCATCTGAATATACACTATATGGTCAAACGTTTGTGGACACGTGTCCACAACTCATATGTGCGCCTTCCCCAAACTGTTGCCACAAGGTTTGAAGCACACAATTGTATGGGATGTCTTTGTATGCTGTAGCATTACAATTTCCTGTCACTGGAACTAAGGGATCTAGTCCAAATCCGTTTCAGCATGACAGTCCTCCTGTGCACAAAGTGAGGTCCATGAAGATATGGTTTGCCATGGCCTGCACAGAACCCTGACCTCAACCCCACTGAACACCTTTGGGATGAGCAGGAATGCAGACTGCAAACCAGACCTCCACGCTCGACATCAGTGCCTGACCTCACTAATGCTCTTGTGGCTGAATGAACACAAATCCCCACACCCACGCTCCAAAATCTAGTGGAAAGCCTTCCTAGAAGAGTGGAGGTTATTATAACAACAAAGGGCTAAATCTGGAATGGGATATTCAACAAGCACATATGAGTGTAATGGTCAGGTGTCCACATACTTTTGTCCATATAGTGTAGATAAGCCATTGCATTGCAGTGTTGAATTTGAGGATGAGCACCCTGGCCCTACCTCAGTAAAACGTTTCAATATGCTGTACAAAGCAAAGACTGATATAGGCATCTCCTTTGCCTCTCTAGAAGACATTAACGCCATCTAAGTTGAAAAAAGCATGTTGAGGTAAGTTTTGCTAATTTGCTAATGTTAACTGGCTATATTTAACTAAATTAGCTGCTTCTCTTTGCTAATGCCACTTTAGACTAGCATTGGTTCCAGCAGCTGTCGTAATTGGCTAGGCAGCAAGCTAAATTCTCGCTAATAGTAAACACTGTCTATTTACACAATATTTTACTTCTGAAAAAAAAAAATAATAATAATCCAAACAACAAACTAACATACAGGGATTGAATGATGTTTTTAGGCAAAATGGTGTGGCTGCTTATATTAGTTAAATAATAAAAGTTAATTTTCACATAAAAACATGACATTATTTAATTTTGTCAACACTAACCTTTTACTTTTTTATGCTTGAATACATTGTAAAGTAGCAACCTTTTTTTTTTTTTTTTTTTTTTACATTTTTTTGGCTGGATACTTCCAATTTTAATTAAAGTAAGATTCTGACACATTATCTATACTTAAGTGTAATTCCTCAGTACTTTTTCCACACTGAACAGACAACCATCATGACACACCAACATAAATTTTTGAGATGTTGAAAATTTTTTGATAGACTTGTCCATGACAGTCATCTGACAGTCTATAGATAGTTAGCGTTAGTGTATATAATTTAGTGTTTAAAGTAGACTATACAAATAAAGTGTTACTGAAACTATGGGGAAGGTTTCCACTCAAAAGAATTTACCAACATTACCAGTCTATCTGAAAATAATTTGCTAATTTGCTGTGGCAATAATAATAATAACTTTTTTCAATAATTATTTAATATTGATTGCATCATCAGTGGACTGAAATAAGCTCTAATTCTTCTGCTATCCAAAGCTCACTCTCTAGTATATTAAGCTCTTTAATCTCTTCAGTCAGACAGATTTAATTTAGAGGATTTAGATGATTAGTTACCTGTAATTGAGACCAAGATGAAGAGAAAGAAGACCAGCTGCATCACCACCGCCATCATGTACGAGAGCTTCCTCTTTAGATTAAGGAAGTCATGCTTGTGTTTGCACCTAACTATAAAAAACTATAATGATTAAAAAAAATGCATTTAGTATTATAATTTCAACATTTCAAATAAATACAATATAAAAAGTACATGTGGTAGACAAGCTGATTAAAATATAATACAACACACCCATGTTACTGTTGTACGTTTGGTGTGGTGTATTGTATTGTATTGTTACACTTCCTGCAATTTTTGCAATTTGCAATTGCTGTGGTGCAGCACCTGACAAAAAGCTGTAGAAGGGCACGACCAATTGTTCCTGAGGTTATTTGTTATATTTATTTATGCTTTTTCATGTTGTTCTAGAAATATAAAAATCAGGTATATGTGCTTAGACATTTTCTTTAGGTCCGTATTAAATAATCAGTTGTTTACAATGACTGAAGTGAAGCCAAAATGTCTCTGAGGCCATCTAGTGGCTAGATGCAGTACAGTTTTTAAGAATGAAGAAAAGCTGAAATGCAAGGAGGAGTTTGTTTACGGTGACAGTGTGTGTAACTAGGCAACAGCGTTCTCTTTCATTACACGACGTGATAGTATTTCTCAGTACTTGCATACTATTTTGTTACACACTCAAAAGTATGTACTTTCTTTTCACAAAAAGAGTACATCATTTGAGTGCATAGTATAAGGAAGCGAATTGAGACGCAGCAATAGACATGCGCGTGCAGAGCCGTTACACTGTCTACAGTCTCGTGTAATCACGCGAGATTACCTCTGGGTCTGGATCATAGACTGTAATGATCCAGACCATCGACTCTGTGGTCTGGATGGAACAGAAAAAATATGGGCTTGATAATGTTATAAAATGTATTTATATTTTTATGTGAGGTATCTATATTATATCTAAATCTATAAGAATTTTATATATAATTATAGTCAGTTATAATAATAATAATAATAATAATAACATAAGGTAATTTATATTGTCCACTGCAAATTGCTCAGTCTCTGGGCACGTGTCTATTTGATTCATGATACATACAGGATCATGATACATACACAATCATGAATTCAATTCAATTTGATTTTCAGAAGATTTGAACAAAATTTAAAAGAAGAAAATTGATAACTGAAAAGACTCCTTTTTATTTCTGTATAGTAAACAATGCAAAACAGTGTGAAATTTTGTTTGTATAAAACTAAATGAATTAAAAATTGCTACAAATTTAATATTGTAAGCAAAATGTACTACAGGTAAACCACATCTTAAAAATAAAAAATAAATAAATTTAGAAATTCTCCCCTAAAAATTGATTGAATAAACAAAGTGTCTGACCTAGGGACGTTAAAAATCATCTGAAACAAAATGAGATCCATAGCAGAAAACTCCGTAACAGAGTTGGCTAAAATGCCCGTTTTCCATGGTCTCTTTCACGGGCACCACAGCTCACAGAGGTGGATGGTGTTGAAAACTACTGTAGTACTATGTTTAACCTTTATAACATGGTTGTGTAACCATTTCACGATGTATCGACACACCCCTATGTCTTGTTTATGCCCTTTCATCTCTTCAGTGTTTTTAGTCATTTTTGGAGCCTTTTGAAACTCCATGGCTACTAGCTTGAGTTGGATTCCCTCGTTCCCTTGTTACCTAGGGGTTAGATTTCATACGAATTGAGTTCTAAGAAAAGGTAGAAACACTAACCCCACCCCTAGCCCTTTTGTGCATGAAAATACTGTTTGATTTCAAATATATTCACCACTGATGTACAAGAGGGTTTCTTACAACCATTTTGTTCTCCACGGATTTATCTTTGTGAGGTTATTTATTCATGATGAATCTGAGTAAACAGTGTTTCCAACACCACAGTTCTATTTCTTTTGCCTTTCATATCTTAAATAATTGTGTATACAGTATGTCCATTTAAGCAATTCCTCTGTTTGAAGTTGCTGACCACGTTACTGAAAGGATGTTTTGTGAAATGGCTGTTAGAAGAAACCTGTATGTTCTACTTTGTCAGGGAAATAAAATGAAGAACTGTATAAATGTAAAATGCTTGTTCTTCTTTCTCTTTCTTGGGACACTTTTATCTAGATGCAAAAATGAGACAAAAATATTCCACTATAACAGAGAGGGTAGGGTTGCAAAAGTTGAGCAGGTTTTTATATTTGAACAGGTTTTAGTTATTCACATAAGGTGTGTTGATGGTCCACAATAATGCACTGCTACCCCAGACTCTAAGCACATATTAACTTGTTACTCTGTATCTGAACTGCAAGTATCCTAACTGTGGTTGTGATACACAAATATTTGAACATTAGAGTGTGTGCAGCAAATTATAAGCATAATTGCTGGAAAGATTCACAACAGCTACTCTAATTTATTTGTTTTATTTGCACAAAACTACATATAGTATATGTTAAAAAGATGCTGCAATACCTGTACATTTCTTATTGAAACCTGAAAATAAACTTAATTTGATTTAAACAGTAAAATGCCACATACTCAAATTCCTCATAAATCATACAGTATATAACGTTTTTGCAAGAATTGAAATGCTCGGTTACTGCTTGCAAATATAAAATGGTCTATTTTAAATAGAATAGAATAGAATCATTTTAACTGTCATAGTCAATTCAAGGAATTTTAAAGCAGGTTACTTTTCACACCAATTGCCACGTTGTTCAGCCAATACAGATGTAAAGATCCTTCAATGAAAAAGCTTTAAATCAAATAAAATGCACGTTAAACTGATCACTGGTCACTGTTTTGTTTCAAATCTAAACTGAAACCACACTAATTGTCACCATCCATGTAGGAAAGCATATCAGAAATATTATTTTACAACAAGCTGCATTATAGGGTGAATTCAGGTATATTAGGACATCAGGTAAATTGAGACAATTAAACTTAGTAGGATTTATTTTCTGGAGATAGGAAATGTGAAGGGATATAACGGATGCATGTTTGGACCCATCAAACACCCCCCAACTATGGTTAAATGATGCCTTGTTGGACTTTATGTGCATTAAATGTTTTTTTTTAATTTGAAACATTTTAAGACACAAGGTAATAAAATAGAGTGGGAAGTACAGAATGTTACTGTATTTAGTATTTACAGATTTTTACTTAGTGTATTGTGTTCATATAATTTTTAAAGATTGATGCTGATGTTTATTTTTTTAATCACTTATGCTGCTTATGGTGCTACGGCAATAAATAAATTATAAAATGTTACTTATCTTTTAGTGTTGGTTTTTAGTGTGATTTTTTTTTTTTTTGCTTTATGTGTTCATACTGAACTTTAGAAAGGTTTGGTTATGAATTTGGAAAATAATGAAGATTTTCTAAACTCTGTTATTGCAGTATAACATGAATACAACAGTACTTAGGTCAACATCATTATTTGTAGGCACTTTGGCTCACTTGTGCACACCCTTTTATCTGTGAATCTGTGAGTACTAAATACAGTAACATTCTGTACTTCCCACCCTATTTTATAACCTTGTGTCTTAAAATGTTTCAAAATAAAAAACCCATTTAATGCAAATAATTACATTTACAGCATTTGGCAGACACCCTTATCCAAATCGACTTACAGAAGTGATTTGAAGGCTCTATCAACAAATACATCTTGATAATGGTTCACTAGGTCACGGGCTAAGAGTACCATCAGTCTAAAAAAAATTCTGCTGGGGAGGTAATATAATAAGAAAAACACATAGACAACACAAGATTTTCTTTTTTTAAATAACAAATTGCTATTTTAAGTATTCCATGAAGAGCTACGTCTTTAGTAGTAGTTTCAGCCAGTGGCTCAGTTGTTCAGACATCTAGGGGAAGTTCATTCCACCACCTAGGTGCCAGAACAGAGTAGAGCTTTCATGCATGCCTTCCTTGTACCCTGAGACATAGTAGGTTCAGTCGAGCAGTGCTGGAGGATCAGAGGGAGCATGGAGCAGTGCAGGTAGAAATAGACGAATCCTTCTGATGTTGTAAAGGAGAAATTGGCATGAGTGTGGCAGATTAGCAATGTGAGACGAGAAGGACAGTTGATTATCCATGGTTACCCCAAAGTTTTGTGCCGTGACAGAAGGTGAGATCTGAGAGCTGTCCAGGGAGATCACAAGATCTTGACATGGTGATGCATCACCTGGGATGAAGAGCAGTTCAGTTTTGCTGGGAGTAATTTTTAGCTGATGAGCTACTATCCATGCTGAGATGCCTGCCAGACATGCTGAGATCCGAGCAGAAACATCAGCATTTGAGGGAGAAAAAGAAAGGATAGCAAAAGAAAGTGTTCATCCAGATAGCAGTGGTATGAAAACCCACATGAGGATATGACCTCACCAAGAGATCGAGTATAGAGGGAGAACAGAAGAGGACTGAGTACTGAGTCTTGTTGTACACCAGTGGAGAGTCTGCATGGAGCAGATGTGGATCCCCTCCATGTCACTTGATATGACTGACCCTCCAGGGAGGAAGCAATCCATTGAGGAATGAGGGGAAGCTCTGGGCAGCTGGGGAAGGGGGTTGGTGTGGACCCTCATAGCATGGAAAGGAAGAGATGTTCAATCCCAGTCATTTAATAATACCACGGATATCAATAACTGATAGTACATTATTAATGAATGAATATTTTACTTACATTTAAGTTTACCCCATGCAGTATGTGTGCATGCTCACACCTTTAGAAGGGCAGAGATGTTTCAGTTCTTCCATTTCCTTAGTCATATTTTTCCAGCTGACTGGGTTGCTATGATTACAAATTATGAAGCTGTTACTGACATACAGGGAAAGGAACACATCTCCAGCTGTATTCTCTTCCTTCATATCACAATTAGCATTGTAGCAGTGAGAGGTGATTGAGAGTTTCTGAGCTCCACAGGTGAGAGTCACATTACAGGCATCATTGCTTTGCTGGGGAGAGACATTAAGGACTGGTTTCTCCACTGGATCTGGGATAAACACATACACATATTTTACTGTACTGCTAGTCAATGCACACAATTGTAGGTTTCTACATATGGCATTTATCTTGATATAGGCAAAATGACTCAGAAATGACTAAAGCTGAGACTTTTATTTAATAAAATATTCAACATTTACAGAATAAAAACACTGAACTGAAAAAATATGGCTTCTAAACTGTAATAATTACATTACTGTATCAGTCGTGCATTTTGGATACAAGACTTACCTAACACATATAATTGGTACGTTGCAACAATTTCCATCATTTCATCAATTGCTTCTGCTTCATAGAGTCCACTGTCACTCTTCTGTAAGTTTTTCAGTGTCAGACTTTGGGTTTCCTCATTGAACTCCACTCTGTCTTTATAACTTCTGAACACTCTAGTTGGAGGCTTTCCATTATATTTCACAATATTATTACTTCTGTTAAATAACCAGATGAGATCGAAGGACTTATCAAAGTTTTTTTGTAAGTCCAGTTGAACAGAACTGCCAACCAGCTTAAAAACATCAACACACACTGTAAGAAAAGAGCAAAGATAAACTATTTAGTTATGTTGTCATGACTTGTATTACGTTTTTATTTTATGTCACAATAATTTAGAAATTAACAAATTAACTATCCATCCAACAGGTAGAACTAGCCATGCACTGGCAAATCTATGTAGGTCTGCATTATTTTTTTCATGACATGTCTTAGCATTAATAACATTAATAACACCCCTGTTAAAATGGCAGGTTTTTGGTGATATAAAAACATGAAACCAAGATAAATCATGTCAGAACTTTTTGCACCCTCAATGTGAAATTACATCGTATAAAAATTAAATGAAAAACAATCAGAAATATTTTAGGGAAAAATAGGAAAAATAAAAAAACTTACAATAACCTGGTTGCATAAATGTGCACACCCCTAAACTAATACAATGTTGAAGCACAATGTTGGCTAAGAGTCTATCAGCATGGCACATCTAGAGCTTGAATATTTTCTCACTCTTTCTTGCAAAATCATTCTAGATCCATCAAATTGTAAGGGCATCTCCTGTGCACAGACTGCTTCAGGTCACTCTGCAGATTTTTAGCTGGAGTCAGGTCTGGGCTCTGGCTAGTCCATTCAAAAACATTGATCTTCTTTTGGTTAAGCCATTCCTTTGTTGATTTGGATGTAAGCTTTGGGTCATTGTCATGCTAAAAGGGGAAATTCCTTTTCATCTTCACTACTAGCAGACACATGAAGGTTTTGCACTAAAATGGACTGGTATTTGTAGGTATTCATGATTCCCTCCACCTTGATAAAAGCCCCAGTTCTGGCTGAAGAAAAGCAGCCCTAAAGCATGATGCTGCCACCACCATGCTTCACTGTGGGTATGGTGTTCTTTTGGTGATGTGCTTTTATTTGCACCAAACATACCTTTTGGAATTATGGAATTATTATATCTTTTGTAATTGGTCTCATCAGACCAAAACACATTTTGCCACATAGTTTGGGGTGATTAAGTTGAGCTTGGATGTTTTTTGTGAGAAATGGCTTCCATCTAGCCACCGTACCCCATAGCCCAGACGTGAAGAATATGAGAGATTTTTGTCATATGCAGAGAGTAATCAGTACTTGTCAGATCCTTTAATGTTGCTGTAGGTTTCTTGGCAGACTCTCTGATAAGTTTTTGTCTTGTCCTTTTATAAATTTTGGAGGGACGTCCTGTTCTTGGTGATGTCACTGTGGTGCTCCTTTTTCTCCACTTGTTGACGATGGCCTTCCCAGTGTTCCATGGTACATCTAATGTTTTGGAAATTTTTTGTACCTCTCTCCTGATCGATACCTTTCAACAGTGGGACCCTGTACAGGCTTTGTAAAATCTTTGCAGACCATGGCTTCAGAAGACAGACGAAACCAAGATGATGTCAAGAAAATCCTACAGAAACAGCTGGTCTTTATTTGGGGTTAATCAGAATAATTTTATTGATGACAGCTGTATGATAATTACTCTTGAACATGAGATTGAATGTGATTGGTTCATTGTGAACACTGTCACATCCACAATTATAAAAGGGTGTGCACACTTATGCAACCAGGTTATTGTAAGTTTTTATTTTTCCTATTTTCCCTAAAATGTTTCTGATTGTTTTTACTTAATTTTTATTCATTGTAATTTCACAGTGAGGGTGGAAAAAAAAAAAAAAAAAGCCTGCCATTTTAATGGGGGTGTGTAGACTTTATATTTCCACTGTCATCCAATGATTTATTAAAATTACTTAATACTTTTCAAGCTAAACTCAAAAGTACAGAGCAATGAATGTATGATGTACAAGCTAGTTTATAGCATTTTTTAAATGGTATTTCAATCGATCCAAGCACTGAGACATTTGTGCTGCTTTGCTGGTGCAATAGAAACATGGGAGTCTTTTTTTTTATATTTTGACTTAATAACTCACCATTACAAGATAGTAAGCCATTGTTAAATGACGATATTTCATCATTTTAATATATTATGTTATTTAAACATTTTTTTATTTTGATTAATTATATTGTCAAGTTCGCATCTTAATTTCTAGTTAAAATATTATTTCAAGTTATTAGTCTTGCCTCTTTCATACATTCATACCTCTACGAGATCTATTTCAAGTGATATTCAAACTATACAAGGGATAGTAGCCCTACTGCACTGCACAGAAACAAATATAATCCAGATGCAGGGGTGGAAAATATTTGAGTAATTGTTTTTCTTTTTCTTGAGTGTTACTGAAACTTGAATACTGGAATTAAATTTTCAAGAAAAAAACACATTTTTACTCTTTTTAATTTTGATCTTCAAAGTACTTGTTACCAATCTAGGTCACTTCTAGAGATGGGACCAATTTGATACACTTTATTGGTATCAGGCCAATACCAGCAAAAAAGTGGTGGATTGGATATCAGAGAAATATATATCGGGTGTTGGAACCTGTAACAAATGGCAAAGATTGGAAATGGATTTGGAAAAGAAATTTATTTTTTGTATGAAAGAGTTTAACTGTGGAGTGTTTGAAAAAAAAATGTTAGTAGTCAGTTACTAGTTGTTAGTAGTAAAAAAATCTGTAGTCACTTCATCTCTCATCTAGCCAATAACAGTACCGTATATGCCAATCAAATTAGTTCCTGCACATTTCATTTACATTTCAGATTAAAGCATCCAGTGAAGTTCATTAATGTAGAAAAAAACAATCAAGAATTGTGTCAATTCATTGTCTGCAGTGACCTTCTTATGCTAAACAATGTAGTTAGTGTTATTGCATCCAAAGATGGATAAGTCACAAGACTGCATTGTGGAACTAACTCAGTGAAATATTTCAATATGCTGTAGTATGCAAAACTGTGTATAAAATGAGGCATCTTTCTTTGCTGCCACAGTATTAACTCCATCTAATTTGAAGAAAGCATGTTGAGAAAAGTTTAGCCAATTTACTAACACTTCCTGGTTATATTTAACCCTGTTTTCATTGTCAATGTCAGATTAGACTAGCACTGATTCCAGTAGCTAGCATAATTGGCTAGGAAGCAAGTCGAATTCTAGCTAATATTAAATATTGGTTATTTACAGGATATTTTACTTTTGAATAATTCCTTAACAATGTAACCATGTGTGTTAGTCATGCATATGACCAGAAAACTAACAGAGATTAAATCATGTTTTGAGGAAAAATAGCATAGTTGCTTATAAGAGTACAAGAGCATTAATAAGAGTTATTTTTCCTATGAAAACATTATTATTATTTTTTTTTGTCAGTTATTTTTTTCTTTTTTTGAATTTTTAATACTTGAATACATTTAAAAGTAGTTTTTTACTTTTTTATGTGAGTACAAGTTTAGGCAGGAATACTATTTTTTTGTCATTATCTATACTTTACAGTAACAGTACATGAATAATCATACATTAATACCTGAATTAATACTTACTTAAATATGAACTAGTGATGAGTTAAGGCATGTACTAATCACAAACTTATGAAGACCTAACCTTAACAATGACGTGAGTCTTATGAATTCATGCGTGAATGACGACCACCTTAAGTACATGTTAGTACATGTTTATTAGTTAATGTATTAACACGTAGGGGTAAACTAAATCAAACATGCTGTATAAGAAAGAGTATGAATTAAAAGTGCATAATCGGTATTAGCATCTGCTAAATGAATAAATGTTACTGTATTAATTTCACCCTTCTGAGCAAAGGAGCAGTGCCCAGGGTCCTGGCCACCCACAGCATGTACTAGTACTACAGTGAGATTCAGGAATTAGTGCATGATTATTCATGTACTGTTATTTTAAAGTGTTAACTACTTTACTTAAGTGTAATTTCTCAATACATTTCCACCCCTGCACAGACAGCCATTGCCACACACGAGGTGTTAAAGTAATTGTGAAGAGAAAAAAACACCACAGTAAAAGGATTATTTTCTTTTAAAAGGAAAGAACACCAGCATTTGATAGCATTTATAATGATTCCAGATTATCTACTAAATATCAACAACCACAAATTTTTTTGATAAACTTTTTGGTGAAAGTCACTTGGTTAGTTGAATGTGGTGTGTTTGAAGTGGACTATCCAAATACAGTGTTAACAAAACTATAGCTGGGTTTCCAGTTAGAAACAACATTGCAAATTTACCAACATTTCCATTCTCAGAAAGAAGTGGGTTTATAAATTATATCCGATACTGTCTAATCTGGTTTGGAATATTGTATCACAGCATTAAAAAAAGAATAATCTGTTGACATTGAATATCATCATTAATGGCAGGAGACAATCGCTAATCTGTTTGCTGTCCAAAGCTCACTGTAGGTTATATTATATCAGAGCACTTTAACCTCAGAAAGACTTCAGTTTAGATGATTAGTTACCTGTAATGGAGACCAAGATGGAGAGAAAGGAGACCAGCTGCATCACCACCGCCATCATGTATGAGACCTTCCTCTTTAGATTAAGGAAGTTATGCTTTTGTCTGATATAAAAACTGTATGGTATGTATGTGGTGTAACTGATTAAAATATAACACAACACACACCCATATTACTTTTGTGTATTGTTCTACTTCCTGTAATTTCAAAAGGTGTGTGTGGTGAAGCATCTAAGAAAAGTTTATCTAGTTTGTAAATCTAGATAATAAACCAAAAAAGCAAATAAGGACATAAATAAATTTAATAAAAGCATTAAGCAAATAAAGATGTCATTTTGATTATACTGTACATTCCAAAACATATGAATACCTTTAATAATATATAAGACATGGTGTAACACATAATTATCCAACACTTTAAAACTTTAATACTTAAATTAAACAATAATTTAATTATTATTAAACTTAATAATACTTTAAAAATACATAATAAAAAATAAAAAATACATACATACATACTTGATACTACAAGTATTACTTGTATTACTATAATACTTGTCTATACTTTATTTAATCTTACTTTGTTTCATTAAAATATGAAAATCTAAGAGATCTGACAGTCTGAAATTAATTGGCTAAAATAATATCCATGTGTACAATCTGTTCCATTTTTCTGCATATACTGGATTTTAAAGCATTTTTTTCTTTTATTAAAATGTTTGCTCTAGGTTTTCCCCAGCTACATTTTACATTAGGTTTAAAACAGCCTTAACACGTTAATATATTCAGGTTTTTTTGTTTAACCTTACGTAATGCAAACAAATTCATGATGACATACAAATGTATTAATGTTTTAACGTGCACATTTCCACGCACACATTAACCTGGATGGCCTTCTATGACTAAGGACTGACACACCAGTAGGGGACGACGTTGTACCTGAAACATGAACTCTATTTTCCTATGTATTCAAAAATTGACAGATAAAGTTTCGGTCTCACAAACAGTGAATCTTTTCAGTAACCAGTAGGACATTTTCACACAGGGGAAAGACCATTTTTTTCCTACTGAACAACTTGAATCTTAGACAGGCGCACTTTCAGTAATTTCTCATTCATATGACTCAGGTTTGCTGTTGTGAGATCTTCATGGCAAAATCTGCATTATGTAAGGTCATATGACAAGTTTTTGTATGAAACTACTCTTTGATGTCAAATATTTTCTGCAACCATTTTGTTCTCCAGTGAAATATCCTTGTGAGGTTACTTGTTCTTTAGTAAACAATGTTTGGACCACCAGAGTTTTATCTTTTTTGCCTCTCATATCTTGTAGTACATATGCCCATCTATTCTGTGGCATACACGATGATGTGGAACACGTTTGTGACTAACTACTTCCTGTTTTTGGTATAGCTGACCATGTGACAGGAAAGATGTGAAGTGAAATACATGAACTGTGTGAAAGTTAGAACATTGCATGCTCTGCTTCACTGGAAGAATAAAATAGAGAACTGTATAATCTGTATTGGCTTTTTTTCTGGCTGCCTACAAACTAACACTGCTTTTTTAGTATTTTATATTTAATAAGTTATGAAAAGTTTCTTTCACCATATAATACGTGGACATTGCTTTTAAATCTGTTGATGCTAAAACCTACAGAATAGTCAGGATAGATATCAAAATAAAATAAGGTTTGCCAAGGACAACTATAAGCTACAAGTTGAGGACCATTTTAAAAACACCGATCCCCGGCATGTGTGTGGGAGGCCAGTAGATCTAACATGCCACACTTAGAACATGGAAACTCTGCTATGAATTGCTATGCTAGAATGCTCTTCATAGATTACAGCTCTGCCTTCAACACCATAATCCCCTGCAAGTTGGTCACTAAACTGCAGAATCTGAGCTTTAGTATATCCACCTGGAGATGTATCCTGGACTTTTTAACCAACCACCCTCATTCAGTCAGTTCTGGTCAGATGGTGCAGTGTGCAACATTAAAAAAAAAACAAAAAAAACAAAAACAAAAACAAAAAAACCCCAAACAAACCAAAAAACAAGAAGCTTCAGAAGATCCAGCAACCATGAACATAAATCCCTGGTCATAAATTGAGAGGTTTCCAACCTCAAGTTTCTCGGTGTCAACATCACTGAAGGCCTATCCTGGGGCACTCACATCTATAATCACAGGCAAAGCTTCACAATACTTATACTACCTCAGAAGATTAAAGAAACACAATGTACATATACATTATTGAAAGTATACTGCTGCAGTGTGTGGTATGCTGGCTGCAATAAGCAAAAGCAATACTGAGCAAAAGGAACTGCTTCGGGTCAGCAGGACTGCACAGGACATTATTGCAACCCAACTACCAGACACTGAACATATCTACAGTATGCCTCTTGCTGTTTAAAATGGGCTTCCAGCATGACTAAAGAATCCACCAACCCTGGACACAGCCTCTTTATCTCCCCCCGTCAGGCAGCAGATACAGGGCAGCCTTTGCCCATACCACCAGGCTTAGGAATAGTTTTTTTTTTTTCTCAGGCCATCATACCATTATGAGCAATACTCTACAACACTCAACAACACCACCACTCCATAATGAGGCTTTAATGGCACTATGGCTTTATGCCACAGACATTTCCAGCAGCTTTACATTTAACATGCTCAGACACTTATATCCCTTATGCCATTTATATGCAGTGACTTTATTCAACAGCATGGACAATTTATAACCATATTAATGTCCAGTTTGCAACAAAATAGCAATACACGCAATAACACTGTGTACGGTACTGCTACTTGTCTCTCAGTGTGACTGCATGTATGTGTGAGTTACACAAACGTGTGAAAGAATAGATCTATAGATCTAGATCTATTTTGTGTTTTTAATTCAACTTATTTTTTTTTTTGTGTATACTATACTGTATAAGTTTTATCTTATACATGTTATGTTACTATAATTTCAGTGTCCAAGACAATCTTGAATGAATTCATTTATATTTGTTATGAGTGATTTATGCACAGTAATAGAATTCTATAAAGCAAAGATGAACAAAAATGAATAAAAAAGTATTACTATGCTAAGCAGTAAGTAATAATACAGACAATTAAAATGTAAATCTAATTATAATTTGTGTTTGTGTTTAAAACAGCATAAATCATTTTAGGTACTCTCTCTGAAAGTAAAAACACATGCAAACTTTACTACAGTTTACATACGTTTACACAGAATTTGTAAGATGGTTGCTATTTTTTAGAAAATATGAGTAATTATACAAAACACATTTATTTAGTAATAGTGCTCAGATGAAGCTATTTATCATCACAGAAATTTCCATATGTTATAATAATCATAATATTAACTGACTTCATCACATCATTTTCCTGTTTCATTCTGTTCATTTTCCATCACAACAGTTTCCTGTATCAGCATGTCAGCATACTGTACATGCTTCTTTTCTAAAGGAATCTGTGTTGAATCAGTAGGTTTCTAAAAATAAATGCTTCTTTAAAAAAAACAAAAAAAATTTATTTGATCAGAAAATGGCTCGAAACATTTATAAACACACACACACACACACATACACACACACACACACACTGATTCTTGTACAGAAATAAAAAACTAAAAAGAAATTAATTAAAATGATTGCTTGTTTTAAAATAAATTTAAAAAATGGCATGTGGCATTCTGGCATTTTTGTTTTCATTCTGAAATTCCAGCAAAGTTTCTTTTCTCCTTGTTAAACTCCTCTGCTTTCAAGCTCAATCACAAAGCCACAAGACATGTTCATGCCAACCAAACCTAATGGAGCAAATCTGAATTTGATCATAGTAAAACAGTACATAAAATGCCAATAAAGTAATAACACATTTTTGTTTTCATTTATCACAAAATATGATTCCATCCAGCTTCTTACACACGTTTACCAGGCTTGTTCACTGTAGCATAAATGGTTTGAGGATGTGTGACTTCCACTGCCACATAGTTACCGCCTGCTCCTTGATTCTAGATAAAAAAAAGGAAGAAAAAAAATTTAGTGTATATTTCAACACTGTGATTTCACAGATCCATAATAAAATTGTCAACACATCATTAATCGTTTGCAGTTTGCAGGTTTTTAAAAACCAAATAGAACAGCTCTAAGCACTCTAATTATTATAACTCAATAAATCAGAAAGATTCTGTTAAATCATACTTTATCTGGAGTATCATAGAGGTTGCTGTCACTGGGGTCCATTTCCTAAAGATTTTCAGGACAAAGGAAATAAACCATGAACATCCACGTATCACAGGTAATAATCAAATAAATAAACAAACAAACAATAAACAGACTGGCTGACACATACTGTCTTAAATCAAAATTATCATTATTATTATTATTATTATTATTATTATTATTATAATCCAGACCCTGATTTTGTTCAAGCAAATATGCATAAACACTAAAGCCCTTACTACAATCTATCACAACAACAAGGTTGTCTATGATTCTACAGGTGTTATATAGTCTAAATATGGTAATAAATCACTCATGATTTAGTTATTTGAGATGTTGGAACACATGAGTAAAAAAGCAGCTGACACTCATTAGGTCTAAATATTTAATCTATTCTTTTAACTATTCATATCCAGCAATACTAAATACTATGAGTAACTATTTTATTATTTTATCTTACCCTTCCTATTAGCCACTCTGTGGCTGATCAATAGAAATTGATTATTTCATAGAAGTTTCAGACCAAAATAAATCCTTCAATTTTATTACTAGTGTACATGGTGCCATAGTGGCATGTAATGGAATGGCTTTCCCAAATGTTGAAACTTTTGTACAAGAAATCAAAAGCTCAAATGAATCTTAATGGGTCCTTAACAGAGTGCACAGAGGAATAAAACAAGGTTTCTTGTTAAAGGCCACACTTTCCATCATAGCAATTAGCCCTCTTTAACACAAAGATAAAAATGACCCCAGAAGGTTTACAAACTGCAGTACAAAAGTATTAAAAAAAAAATCTAACAGAACTTGATTTAATAAAGTACCAATCTATAAAATCAGGATGCTAATAATTAAGATTTTTCTCTTAACCAAACTTTTGTTCTAGCCACTGTCTATCCACCTGATGGTAAGTGTATAAGTAAATTAAATAGAATGTATGTAGGTTTTTTTGGGGTGAAATAACAGAGGTCACAAAAAGAAGCACAATATAAATAGAAAGAACTAGGAAGTTTTACAGAATAGAAACAGGAAATAAACTAAAGATCTTTCTGCAAAAATGTGGCTTAAGCAATGAATAGATGTGCTCCCTGGCTAGGTAATACAAAAAAGCATGTTTATGAAGTCATTTTTAAACAAGACAATTGATAAAACAAGATAAATACAATTATGGCAGCTTCTTGCAACATAAAAATCTCACACTAACAAAAAGTGAACAGTGAATTAACTCCATGGAATTAAAACAGCAAATGATGTGATAAGAGGCCATGGATTTACTGGCGCTACTGTGTACCTAATCTTCAGGTGTCCTAATTGTAGTTGCACTGTGCGGGTAAAGGTAAAAGTGGGTAAATTGCTAGAAAAATTCCCTGGCAGCACAACACACTCAGATTTTGTCCTTGTTTCACATACATCTATGTGCATATCACAAACTACATCAATGTACTGAAAAGATGCTGCCAATCTTGAACACCAATGCATAGAGAGTTCTTTGTTCTAATCCAGAATAAATTATTTGTTAAATATTCCCGCTGACAACAGAAATAAACTCACCACACATGGAAATTCCCCATAAAATGTACCTTTATAGAAAATAGAAAATAGAACCTTTCTTCAAGAACACAAAGCTTAGGTTACTGGTTGGAAATAAAATGGCCTGAGAAAAATAAATTTGGAAGGATTATATGAAGATTAGCCTGTAAAAATGTTGAATTAAACCAGAATAATGGAAAGAAGCAAAAGGAGAGAACAAAAGGAATTGTTCATGAACTAAAGAAACCCATCTACCATATGAAGAATGAACACATGACCCTGTACAGCTACCAGACGAACTGATTTTGTTGTCCTTCATTTGGTGATGTGACTAAAGACAGCAGAATGCATTCTACAGAAGCATTTTAGCAGTTCAGCTCCATCTGAAGTCTCAAAGCTCAGTGACTGACACATCACTTTATAACACAGACTGCCACAGAGTCACTGTTAGGCCCTTGAGCAACTGATTGAAATAATGGATTGCCAAAAATATAGAACCAAATTACTTTCCACTTTTTACATTAATCTTCGCCATCCTAGTATGAAAGCATATCAGAAATATGGTTTTACAACAGGATGCTTTACAACATTTATGACTGCAGCATTATTATCATACTTTCTTAGTTAACCATGCGTCATCAAGTCAAGTCATGTGGATTTTTATAGTCATTCCTCTATATAGCTTGTATGCTAAACCATTATGCATGAGGAATGTATGGTATTAACGTCAAAAGCATTGTATAGTTATATTTTATATTTATATTGCATAGTTATATTTTATACAGGATTAATATAATCTTATCATTTTGTAAACCTAAAAATGATTATTTGCTGGCATTTACCTTGGTGCCAGGATTTGCAGTGCTTACAGTGCTCTCATCATTACTATAATCCTGGGCTGGTTTTCCGACAGTACAGTAAACAGTACCGGGAGGTTCAGGGTTCTCTGACATCTCGACTGAGGGTGATTTATTTTCCCCCTGCAGACATGGTTTAACCAAACTGTTAAATAAACCATATACTATGTTCTTTTTCCCAATAATTTGTAAATAATATGCAAAAGAGATTGCTATTGTCAAAAGTTCACCTTAACTTCTTCATAGACCGTGTTGCCGAAATCTAGGAGGTTTGGAAATGAAATGGTTTATATTTTCAAACAAAATTCAAGATGAAATATCAGACACAATTTTTAATATTACTTTACCACCCAACACCTGAGTGATCCCTCATGAACTACACATATCTGTGTCTAAATAACAATATAGGTCCAATGCACATTAAATTTATAACACTAATCAATTCACATTTCACTTACATTATGTCATTTACATTACATTATGCATTAAAGGCATGTGTGTGCTATTAATAAAGGACATATTAAGATTGTCAGGAGACAGGCCATCTTAACTTAATGCTGTAAGTCTAGTTAGATATTTTTTTTAAATTACTTTTAGATATTATTTTTAGTTTTAAATGTTAATAATTTAAAAATAAATAAGAGGGATCATAAAAATTGCATTTTGCTTTTTACTTAGTACTGCCCTGAATAAGTTATTTCACATAGTAGATTTTTACATGTAAATAACTGAACTTATTATTTTGTTTAAATATGTTTTTTTCCTCCTCATTTAGTACTGCTGTACAGAAGCTACATAATATATTTACATGTTTCCCAGAAGACACAATAATAACAATTTACACCAATCATCCTGTTCAAAAGTTTACATCCCCCTGGCTCTTAATGTATCGTGTTGCCTTCTTCAGAATCAATAAATGTTTGCACCTTTTGTAATAGTTGCGTATGAGTCCCTCAGTTGTCTTAAGTGTGAAAAGATGGGTCTCAAAATCATATAGCCACTGTTGGAAAGGAGTCATATATGCAGAAGATGCTGGAAAAGCAAAGAATGTGCAGGACCTGGAGGATTTTCTGAAGAACAGTGGGCAGTGTAACTGCTCAGGACAAACAAGGGACTCATGAACAACTATCACAACACACCGAGAATCAAGCGTGTGTAAACTTTTATACTTGTTCATTTGTATAATTTCAGTTATTATTGTGTTGAGTAGACTACATGTAAATATCTGCTATGTGAAATAGCGTATTCAGGGCAGTACTAAATAAAAAACAAAATGCAATTTTCATGATCCCTCTTTTTTTTTTTTTAATTATTAACATTTTGCAGAAGGTATGTAAACTTATGACTCCAACCGTATGAGGTACATCTTTCCTTCTGATTGTAAATATGCACAAAATGGAAATTACAGTAAAATAGACTTACGCAAATTTAGTCATTTCAAGAGTACAGAAATATTACTTTGTTAAGTAGTACTTTGTTACTCATTCACTAATACAAAATCTAAAATAAAAAAAGAAAAAAGAAATGTATAATATTCCAAGTTGATTAAAGTTTGCATGAATTCAACCACAAATTCAAAGAACCCCACTATATGATAATTCACCTTCAGCACCATGACAATAATTACAGTTAAATAGTATAGTAAAATAATCTGCTTCAATCCTTTATATGTAATATTAAGGAATACAAAGAAAAGTTATAATGAAATGTAGCTGTACATAATATTTCAAGTTGATTTACATTAAAACCATTAGAAATTAAATCAAATTACATTAATAAATAAAATGTATCTTCTACAAAGATAACAAATGTGTTCATTTTTATAGTCATAGTTTTATAGTTTTATAGTCATAGTTTGTGATATCAAGTGATATTAGTTGTGATAATTTAAATGTCATCTTTGTCTCAGTTTCATGAAGATTTATAAAACTCCTGCCTAGATACCCCCCCCCCCCCCCCCCCCAAAAAAAGGAAAATGAACAGTAAAAAGAATAAACCTTGTAAATTTTTAAAAATGTGTATCGCTTTGTTTATTAGTGTCATGAATGTCATGCAGTAATTTATTAAAGTGCTATTAATTAAGAGCTTGAAGGGGTAGTTAAGTTCATCACCTGAAAAAGCATGAAGCAGTGGTTCAGAGCTATTTTCATGTGCAAAAAGTCACAACTTATCTTTAGGTGTAGAAGATTATAAAAGGGAACTACTATGCACAATTTATATACATAACGTGCTACACAATAGATTTGGCGAATGTATTATTAGGAATTTATATGATATGTGAAATATAATAATTATTGGCAAATTATATTGTCATAAGTGGAATAATACACTTTGGGATGTGCTATTGTAGGAATGATCAAATACAGAGTGATAAGTGCATTACCTCTACCCAAATCCTGTTTTATTCCTTACATAAATAGTCATTTCCTCATCAGCCTCTCTCTCTCTCTCTCTCTCTCTCTCTGTCACACACTATCTTTCTTGAAGACAAAGGTGCACCTCGTTTTGTTATTAAAATTGGAAAAAAAAACCCTGCAAAGTCCTCTCTCCTGCAGACTTCTATCACAGAAAACTTAATGGAACAGATTTTGTGGAAAATTTATCAACAGTTTCTATCATTAAAAAAACCAAGGGTACTTTCAGGGTGACATGAATGTAACAGTTCACTGACCATATAACTGGCAATTAGTGGATAATAAAGTAATCAAAAATGAACTACCTGAATAAAATGTTACCCACACTTCATCCACATTAATTCCAGTAATTATATATAAAAAAGGTAATTACCCATTGTCCTACTTTTCTTGTACCTCCAAATGCCAAAGATTAAGCCGATGAAAATGCAGATGGTAATGATGCCGATGATCAGTGCTGGGACATTGAGTTTGACAGGCCCAGAATGCTGATTATTTTCTTTTAGGGAAAGAAATTGTTAATGAGATTACAATTTATATGTAATACCATCCAAAAAGAATAACGTGCTATAAGAATGGGATACATGTACACGTGTGAGTAAATGTAATGTGGTGTGTGTATGTGTGCATGCTCACACCTTTAGAAGGGCAGAATTGTTTCACTTCTTCCATCTCCATAGTTGTATTTTTCCAGCTGGCTGGGTTGCTATGATTACAAATAATGAAGCTGTTACTGACATACAGGAAAAGGAACACATCTCCAGCTGTTTTCTCTTCCTTCATATCACAATTAGCATTGTAGCAGTGAGAGGTGATTGAGAGTTTCTGAGCTCCACAGGTGAGAGTCACATTACAGGAATCATTGCTTTGCTGAGGAGAGACATTAAGGACTGGTTTCTTCACTGGATCTGGGATAAACACATACACATGCATTACTGTACTGCTAGTCAATGCACATGCACACACACAAAACCACATATAATTAATTAATTATTACTTATTACTTAAATGATAATGACAACATTATTGTATCAGTCGTGCATTTTGGCTATAAGACTTACCTAACACATATAATTGGTACGTAGCAACAGTTATGTCATTTTCATCAATCGCATCTGCTTTATAGGGTCCACTGTCATTCTTCTGTAAATTCTTCAGGGTCAGATTTTGGGTTTCCTCATTGAACTCCACCCTGTCTTTATAACTTCCGAACCTTCTACTTGGAGACTTTCCATCATATTTCACAATATTTTTACTTCCGTTAAACTTCCAGATGAGCTCTAAGGACTTATCAAAGTTTTTTTGTAAGTCCAGTTGAACAGAACTGCTAACCAGCTTAAAAACATCAACACACACTGTAAGAAAAGAGCAAAGACAAACTATTTAGTTATGTTGTGATTACTTGTATTATGTTTTTACTTTATGTCACAATAATTTATAAATTAACAAATTAACTATCCAGCCAACAAGCAGAATGAGCCATGCATTGGCAAGTCCCTATACATTAGGTCTGCATTATTTTTAACAAAACATAGACATCGCAGCATTAACAACAAAAGCAGATAAAGATTCCACTGATGAAATTATAGAAGAGCTTAATGTTGAATGTTCTTTTGCAACATTCAGTGAAAATCCAGGGTTGTATGCCACACTTCATACTGCAAAAAAAAAAATAGTATGCCTAAATAGTAATGACACCAAGAAGCATTTGCTCAGTGCATGCTGCTTCTGTTTGCAGGACTGTGAGAAAACATGGGAGCAACCTTTGGTACAATTGTAAAATCTGTTATAATTGTATATTGTCCTGCTTCAGAAGATTAAGAGTAGTGAATGGCGGCAGCACTGAGACAGAAAAGATGTGCACTCATAAATTTTTGTGCTATGATAGCAAAAAAAAAAAATTAAATGAAAAAAAAAACAAAAAAACAAAAGTAAAACATGAGCTTTGCATAATCAATCAATTGGTTTACAGTACATCTTTACGTGTATGGAAATTAGTGGGTGCACATATTTTTTTATCACAATGCTCCCAATTATCTTCACACTGCAACATCTGCTGTGCAACAACCCTAATTACCTTTCAATTGTTTATTTCACCAGCATTTAAATGAGTGATTGTTCTGTATGCACTTCTCCACATGTGCAGAATGGACATCTAATAATCTATTATAATTACTTAATATTTTCAAAGCTACCCTCAAAGGTATATCACACAGAGTAATGAATATGCAGCATCTTTTTTTTTCCTGATCTACAAACAATTTTACAATTGTACCACTTTATGTTACAATAGTACCACAGGACCTTCGGGTTTCAGTGAAAATGATATTACTGTTGCAAATAAATATTTGTTCCACAAAAGTATAAGTTCCACAAAAATAAAATAAGGTCTGTGGTTCGATCCTGAGACTGAGTGAGTATGAAGTGTCTGATTTATTCCAGTGCTTTGAAAATAAATGATCAAATCATGTTGGCTGGAACATGATGGCTGCATTCATTCACATGAAACTAATGCACACATTTGAATCAAGTAAATTCAATGAACTTCTTTCAGTGTTCTTCAGTGTTCTTTCAAAATTCCTCATGTGACTTTGTCCTACTCTATTATTTGTACTTGGAGATCAAGTATGTATTAAGGATGTTAATTTATATTATATATTTTATATTTTATACATATTTATTCTGTCACATATTTTCTGACATGCTGATTCTCAAGCTTTGTTAATTGCTGAGCTGTTGCTTTTATTTGCAATAATATATTTATTCTTGTACAATTTAATTATAACTCTTTGATTAGCTGGAGTGGAAAAGCAGCTCTCTCATGCTCTGCCATATCACTATATCTTCACTCGACTGCTAGGGCTGCTTATATATAATCTGCACACGCGTGAGCCAAAATGGGCCAATTCCAGCTTAAATTAGTGTAAATAATGCTGCAGTCATGGGGCCTTTTAAGTGGTATTTTGCAAGTTGTAACAACAGCATTTCTCACCTCAGCACGTTCACCATGCTAAGTGGAAAAAAACCGTGGACACCTCCTTGAAAGCGTGTCTTTTGTTTGCCCTGTCAGAGCATATGTATAGCTCATAAAAAGCTAAGTTAACCACACTTTCACAGTTACAGGCCCAAGTAGCTATTGGTACTGTTCTACTATAGTAAACTTCAGACATTCATGCAACATTTTGGACTAAAAATTGCAGTACAATTTAACGTTAGCAACAAGCTACCAGCAGACAATAGTGGGTAGCATTAGCAACAAGCTAGCCAGCTAACATTAGTGATAACTGTAATGATTACCTTCTCAAAACAGTCAGTGTTATAGATTTTACCATGTGCTATTTCTGTATATTAAATGATCTAAAGCCAACACTGTTATAAACTAATTAAAAAGTAGAGAAGGGGTACTTTATGAAGTTGGTGTAAAAGTACACATAAATCTGCATCAAGTTAGATAATTTATTTTTATAGTGCTAAAAAGAGGTGAAACCTAATGAGAGGTACTAAGGTTAAAATGCAGTGTTGTCTCTAAGAGATGTATGTGATATGCAGATTTGCGCTCTTGTCTTCAGTCTGCAGTGATAGTTGGAAGGAGCAGTAGGTAGAAGGAAGCTGTACGATATAAAATAAGTGTTAAGCATTAAATACTGTGAAGAGTGTTTAAACAAAGCATCCTCTGACTGTTATAATGACATATGTTAATTTTTTGTTCTGTGTTGTGGTTGTAAAATTGTGTTTTTGTTAAGTAACGTAGGCTATGTTGTTAGCTAGTTCGCAAATCAAGCGAGTAGACTTAGCATTGTACTGTATATTTGCTGAAATACTGAGAATTTGTTTTCTTATACTGTCTCAGGGGTTTCTGCATTGTGCCTTCTCACTGACATTGAATTGTTTTATTTTTTTTTTCAAAACACAGGTATGTTACTCAGTTATGAGCTTTTATCTTTGTACTTTAGGAGGGTTGTGTTAACAGTAAAATGTCGCCTCTTCGTGTATTCATAGGTAGTAGAAAATGGTGGGAATTTAATATAATTAGGTCTGCAATACTGTACAAGAAAATTTATTCAATATAGCTTGGGAAAAAGGAGTTATGTTTTATGTTTAAGCAATTATTTTGATTCTGAATTTGTGTTAATACATGAATTGTCTGCATCACATTGTGACATTTTATTAGTGATTAGTATGAGTTTTTGAGATATCTAAATGGGACCAATGCCAAATTGTTCAGCTGGTCAGGAAAGGGTTGCTTGTATACAACTTTTTTTATGAAAAAAAAAAGTTTTGGAAGGTCATGCAAGAGGAAGGTCGGGCGAGCTGGGTCAGCCTAATGGTGGCGCAATAGTGCGCGCAATTTTGTATGTTATGTAAATATGTTGATAACCCTGAGGCCTAGAGACAAAATTATTTTTTTTTTACTTCTTGGATAATTCTGAACCAATTTGTAATTGGGACCACTTAGCTCTGCCCACGTTTTGTAAATTTCTTAGATTTCTTTTTTAATTTGCATAATATGCAAAACCTACTTTTGGGAACTAGTCCTAGAATATTTGTCCCATGTTCACAAAGTTGGTGTCAAATGGCACAGGAGAGTTTCTCTCTTAATAATTGACATAAATATGTTGAGATTTATGAACAATATGCCAATCCGCCTGCCAATCATTTCTAATGAAATGGAGTCTAATTCACTCAAACAGCTGTAACTTATGATTCTTTGTATGCACTTGAACGAAACTTGACAGGCCCCTTCAGGACAAAGTCCTGAGGAAGTCTGCTGAGTTTTGGAGGTGGTCCTTAATAGGGGGCAGGGCTAAGTTCAGAAGGGACCATAAGTCCAACTGAGCTGAAACTTGGTGTTCTGCATTTTTATCCTAATTTGTATGTGTACTGTTAATGACGACTTGGTCGCTTAAAAAACCATGACTGCTGTCAGCCAATCAGCAGGTATTTGATAGGGGCCAAAATGAGCAATCTTCAAAACTTGAATAGTAGGTCCCTCTAGCGACCCACAAAAAAAATACCGCATTGTCAATCACATTGGCCATCAGGGGCGCTATTCATTTTTTATGCTTTTAAACAAGCACATATCATGTAAAATAAGGTGGACAGGAAATATTCTTTTTTCTCCTTATTCAGTTGCTTATGAAATAAAAATTTGCTTTTTGGAACATTTAGCCCCGTCCACACAATTTTTAAAATAATTTGTATAATTTATTATACACAAGCCCATCTTTTGCAAATCATTCCTAGGATTTTTGCCAGATCTTCCAAATTGTGTCAAATTGCTCATTAAAGTCTGTCTATCAATAATTAAAAATCTGTGGACATTTGTAAAGAATATGACACCTAATAAATCATTCCAAGATGGGGCTTAATTTACTCAAACAGCTATAATGCATATTCAGCTATAACGCATAAACAGCTATAATGCATATATAAGGCATATTCAGGGCTAGTGTCTGAGGCCCTGTGATAAGCTGGGCTGTGGTCATGCTTAAGGGGTGTGGTTAAGTACAAGTGCATTTTTCTCACATACCATAGGCACTGTCTGACAGTGCCCTATCAACCACTTAGTGACATCAGGGAGGTGCGCTGGCTCTGCATTTTCTTTAGCAAATGCACTTTTCTAGTTATTAGATTTATTTAATTATTTATTTATTTCTGCTGAAGCTTTGGGCTTTGAAAATTTGTACATAAATTATTGTAAATTATTGTAAATTGTAATGATTTGAAACAACAATGCTTATTGTTCATTTTTTTTCTAATAATGTAAGCATGTATTTCTGCAGTCTGCAGTGATAGCAATGTGCCTTCTCACTGACATGGAACTGTTTTATTTTTTTTTTCACAACACAGTAACAAATTAATGAAGCAAGAGTTCTGATTCCTGTGCAGTTGTCTCACACATATTGCAGAGTATTGGCTGGAATTCATGATCCAGTGGTGCAAGCAAGTGTACTCTGGGTACATTTACACTATTCATAGTGTGCGTGGCTATGTTGATTTGATGTTACTTCATAAAAGGGGAAGGAACTGGTAGAGAAGAAGACTACTCCGAGTTGATGTGTTGAAATTTAAGTTGAGGGGTGTTTTCAGTGGCTTTTACTGGTATTGGGTGGGGCATTACAAGTTGCAACTTCGCCTCGAATGCAGCATGTTGCAGCTGAACTTTACGATGGAATGCACTGAGCCTGGATTGGCCTGTTACGTGAGGTTATTTCAAATAAGCCCCACTTTTATTAGTTTGCTTTGTGGGATACCCCCTTTTCAGTCCCAATATATTTATATTCTGTTACATCTGTAAAAGGTAGTATCCTTTGAGGGACATTTTTCAGCATTAAATAACCAGAATGAGGTTAATTCATTTCATGAAAGTAAGTGTTAAACTTGACTAGCCATTAATCTTGTAACATCCGAGCACACAAAACCTGTGCATGCTGGCAGAGGGAGGTATAGTGGTTCCAGTAGTAGCGTAGTCCTATGAGAACTATATCACCCATCTTGCAGTGCAGTCATTACACAGATGGTTGCACTTGGGACTACCCTATTTAAGTGTTTGGGTGAAACACTTAGACGCATAATCTTCTGTTTAGATGAGGAAGGTAAATGGTATATTTTCTGGTTGCGTGGTTGCAGAGGTCTGCAACCACAGTCCAAATTAAATTTCCTGTGTGAGTCGAGATCTCCTATTTCTCAGGCTATCCAGTGTTTCACTTTGCTCATTCTGACTGGCCAAACTCTGCTATTGGATCCATTCTTTGGGGCCATGAGAGGGTTGTAAATATGCTCATTATGGGCTTCTTACAGCCCAGTTGCAAGGCTGTTATTATAATACTGCTGCCTAAACATTGCCTAGCCATATATAAACTTAATTATTACTATGTGTCTCTTATTGAAAAGTGGAAAACAGATATCCTTATGTTAACACTAATAAATATCTGTTATTTAACCATATATAAACTAGAGATGACACGATACCACTTTTTTTGTTGATAACTATAGTGATACTGAAACCTTGAAAATTGGGTGATACTGATACACATCCAATGTTTTTATTTAAAACCTACTAAGCTTTATAATAATTTTTAAACAGAAACACATCATGTAAAAACTACACAGTAAAAATACATACCTAAAACATGACTTACACAAAACATCAGGTTTTTTATTCAGTTAAACTTAAACTGAAAAATTGCTTACATTCCAAATATAAATAAATACATATAATAAAGTATAAAAAATAAATATAATAAAAACAATTCTAAGAAAAATGTTAGTTATATTTGTTAAATGATCTAATTTTTTCACCAATATCCGCCATATAACACCAATTATTCCTGTCATTTATTGTAATGTGTAATATATATATATATATATATATATATATATATATATATATATATATATATATATATATACTAGTTAATATAGTGTATTTCAGTTTCAGTTATAAGTCATAACTCTTAATATGTTCATACGTTTGCAGTATTAGATCTATCCCAAACTATAATCAAAGTATTAATTTTACAGGTGGTAGTCACTCTACTGCACTGAACAGAAACAACCCAGACACCCCACTCCCACACACCAACACGAAATGTGAAACTAAGTGCAGACGGGAGCTTTTTTTTTTTTAACTTCTATGGAAAGAACCAGAGAAAACGGAAGAGTTTCTTTTGAAGGTAAATGACACCACTTCACAAGCTTCACTTCAACAATCTTATTGTACACTACTTTAAAACATAAAATATTAGACGATCTTGAATTTATAAATGTATATTTAGCTAATATCTGGCCTCCTTAAATGAAAGCCTCTTTCAAACTGTAAGTCAATAGAACCTTTAATGCTAAATTGAAGTTGACTCTC
Source organism: Pangasianodon hypophthalmus (assembly GCF_027358585.1). NCBI lineage: Eukaryota > Metazoa > Chordata > Actinopteri > Siluriformes > Pangasiidae > Pangasianodon > Pangasianodon hypophthalmus. The sequence goes on along the minus strand of NC_069730.1, from coordinate 12,977,266 downwards.
AGAAATCAGAAATAAATTATAAATAAATAAAATAATTTAAATATGAATAAATAAATGAATAAATATACATTTATGTGTTTATATATATATATATATAAAAACAATAAATAAAATATAAGACATTTATGACCCATCAACTGATTCTCAACAACATCTCAAAAGATCTGTCATTTCCACACTTCTAACATTACCACGCTATCTGAAAGGAGCAAGTTCATGTCTTGTATGGTGTGTGTAATGGTACTAATTTGTGTGGTAATGGTCTAACTTGATTTGGATTATTGAATGTCAGCAACAAAAACTTTGTTTTAGTAATTAGTTGACATTGACTATCATTAATGGCCTGAAATAAACTCTAGTCATCCAGATGACAATTTCAACCCTAGCTAACTTTTAACACTGTACAACATAATGGATCATATTATTCTTTTATGAACACTGTCTGATATGTAAAGCTCACTGTAGGTTATAGTATATCAAACATTTTACCCACTTCAGTTAGAAAGACTTTGGAAAATTAGTTTACCTGCGATTGAGACCAACATCAAAATGTAGAGAAAGAAGACGAGTTGCTTTGCCGCCGCCATTGTAACTTCCTTTTTAGACTGTAAAGGAAGTTATGCTTGTGGTTATACTGAACTGAACGGTACAGATGTGGTCATAAGCCCTGTAGAATCTGCAAAATGTTAATAATTTAAAAAAAATAAGAGGGATCATAATAATTGCATTTTGTTTTTTATTTATTACTGCCCTGAATAAGCTAGTTCACATAATGGATGTTTACATATAGTCCACAAGACAAAATAAAATTTACACAAATTCTAAAGTTTGCATATGCCTGATTCTTAATTTACATTTATGGCAGACAGAGTCCAGTGTCTTAACCACTAAGCTACCACGTCCCATTCTTTATATGGATATTTATATTTATATCATATTTTCTCTTGCGGGAAATATGTAAATATCTTATGTAGCTTCTGAAGGGCAGTACTGAATGAAAAAAAAAAGACAAAAACAAAATAACAATTTACACTGATCATTATGTTCAAAATTTACATTCCCCTGGCTCTTAATGTAGTGTGTTGCCTTGAGTGAATGTTAGCATCTTTTCTAATAGTTGTGTATGATTCCCTCACATATCCTCAGTGTGAAATGATGGATCTCAACATCATATAACCACTGTTGGAAAGTGGTCAAATATGCAGAAGATGTTGGAAAAGCAACGAATGTGCAGGACCTGAAGGATTTTCTGAAGAACAGTGGGCAGTTTAACTGCTCAGGACAAATAAAGGACTCATGAACAACTATCGCAAGACATAAAAACAGTTGTTGATCATCCTGATAACAACACACAGTATTAAGAATCAAGCTTTTGTAAACTTTTGAACTGGTTAATTTGTGTAAATTCAGTTATTACTTTGTTTTGTGGACTACATTTAAACATCTGCTGTGTGAAATAGCTTATTCAGGGCAGCACTAAATAAAAAAACAAAAGACAGCTTTTATGATCCCTTTTTTTAAGCATTAACATTTTGCAGAATTTAGCATTAAAATTGCAGCATTTGTAAGAACTACTTTAGAAGTATTTCTTAATAACAAGCACTACCTACATTGATTTATTACTTGGTATTATTAAGAGTATTAACCCCTCCAGTAGTTTTAGAGCATTCTGGTGGCTCAAGGAAGCCCAACACCTTACTAAGGTACCTTGACGTTGTTTGATTTTAATTTATTACTCATCTGTATATAATAAATATATTAAGATGCCATAGTATAATGAAGTAAATCTTAGTAATAATGGAAGTTTTTTTTTTTTTACACAACTCAAAGATGATAGCATCAGTTTAAACATAGCATTTATGATTGCTACAGCAACCCTGTGTTTCAGTGATATGGGAGACACATGAAAACTAAGCTTTTTTGATTTTTCAGCTAAAGCAACAGTCAGACCAAACAAGAATAAAATTCAACTATTGGGAAAAAAAATTCACTGAAGGGGAAAGGACATGGGATGAGAAAGATGCATTTATTTCTGGTAGCAGTTATATTTGTTTCATGTCAGCTTTATCTAGGTGAATTTTAATTTGTGAATAGATGAACCTTGGACTTGTGAACCAGTAGATCTCTTTGGTTGGGCCAGAATGGAGGTGTTTCTAATTATTTAATAGTAATCACACCAGGTATTTGCTCTTTTGTTTTCTTGCTTACTGCTCATCTGAAAAACAAAACACAAAACACTAGACAGTGTTCCCCATACAACTGCTTCAGATTCACACCCACCATAACGTATTGTCGCAACTGTGCGACTCGACAGTATGATGTGGTCAGTTAGTGTGCATACTACCAAAACAAGTCTGGAACATGAGTTAACTATAAACAAAAATGTTTTTTTTCTTTTCTTTTTTTTTTTAAATTTCTTATGTCACTATGTCATGTATAAAACTGTGTAGTAATGTTAAAAAGTATGTTAAATATGTTAATGTAATACCCATGATATTGGATTCTAGGATTATTAATCAGTGAATTTCTTATAGCATACCCCGTGGTTCCAGCCCCAGACTCCAATTTCCAGCATTACTTTTATTATGAAGATCGAGGTGCCAGTAAGAGAAACCAGGAATTACTACACTGTGAACTGGAAGTTCACACATCTATCGTCATACATTTGACACAATGTGAGGTTGCTTACACAACAAAGAGAAAAGTGGAAGTTATTGTAATAGCCATAGGATTGTAAAATACTGAGTCATGTTTCGCTTCTTTGGAACTGTCTCTAAAATATCCCTCTTTCTGTGGAGAATTACAGGAACCGGTGTTAATAAGTTTACTAATGGGAAATAGGCTGGACAATAGAGCCCCAAATTGATGTTATGAAAATATGAATCATTTGTAACCATAAACAACACATTTCATTAGAAGAAGAATGTTATTAAAATAATTATTAAGTTAAACAAGTTAGGCATCAATAAGTTTATTGCTGGCCAAAGTTCGACTTCCTCTATTTTGTGGTGCCTATTTTAGCGGTTATACTTCATTATGACTCAGAGGTCATGTGTGGGACTTTCCATAAAGGTATTTTAAGTAAAGAATAAAATGCGATAAATAAACTGGGGGTCGCATATTTCTCACACCAACTGTCCCCTGCTGATTATGGCACTGGGAATCAAGAACTGCTCACAATAAAGCTAGCTTTAGAGGAAAGGAGCCACTGGCTGGAGGGAGTTTAGAGTTCTTGAAGGGTGCTAAGAGATTGAACCCACACCAAGCCCACTGGTATATTTTTTTTTTTCATATAACGTTTATATGTTACCACCAGTGGTGGCTGGTATTTGTATATGTGTGTGTGTTCGATTTTATCTGTTTGTCTAGCCTCCTGTTTGAGAGCATCCAAAGGCTTTTCCATAATCAGTTTGACAAAATGAGTAGTCTCTGCCATGTCACACTAAAAAGCAGCTAAGCTGCTAATTAGCTAATTAAATTTCACTGAGTAAGGCATTGACAGCTAGCTAGGCTACTGACTGACCAGTGTCAGATTCCAGGTCTTTGTCTGACTGCCAAAAATATGTTTAAGTTTGAGATGTCAGTCATGTTCATTACTGTTTCAATGATGCAATATGCAATTTTTGTGCACTCTCATGCTTACGCTCTGTGGATAGAGAACTCCTCCAAATCGACAAACACGACAGGCAGCACAGAACGTTAACGGTCCGAAGGGCACTCCTGAAAATAAAAATACAAGGTGAATTAATTACATGTGGATTCCCCTCTAGTTGCCATCTCAAAATTAATTGATTTGAAGAGAAGAAGTGGCAACTTCAATACCTTGTAGACTGGGAAGGTTATTGACCTTAGAACAGGAGCTGGGTACCAGTCAAGTATATCCTTGATTCTTGAGTCATTAAGGACTATCACTGAGGAGGTGGGGCTACTGTTGTAACCATCACTCTTTCAAGAAAGTCCAACTCTAACTCACATGACCCTCACTTCATTTAGTGGTTTTTGCGCTTTTGGCTTTGCAGACGTTTGGCAGTCTGGCTTTTGCTTTTAAATCTTGACTTTCTGGTTTCTGGTCTGTTTATGAAAATATCACTTTTGTGCTACTTATTTATAATGTTTAATCATAATTTATTGTACATTTCTTAATTTATTTTTATATTTCTTCTTTGTTTACCTACTATTACAGTTATGTTTTCAATTGTAATCTAACCCTAATCTTATACACATTAAAATATATCATCAGAGTCTCCTTTGCATAATTATTACTAATAGTTCACATTTAGATATAACCTGGACATAGATTATGTAACTGTAAAAATGTTGTTCTGTAACATTTTCAGGAAAGCCTGAAGATTTGGGAAAAAGGAGCTTACAGTCATGTTTGATATCTGCAATAAGCTGCAGCACAGGTTTTTTATTTAGTGCAGTACAAACTGAAAGACAGCGCTGTTTACTGTAAGGTATTAACACCATGCAGACCTAAGATGTGAAAGGAAGGATGTGGTTGAACTTAGGGCATGTGGGCTCAACAGGGCATTTACTTATTGCATATAGCCGTTATTAACCAGCCTTTTGTGTTTGACAGCTGACAAAAAGAAAATGTAGTATGCAAACATTATTCACACATAAAAATAGGTAATGTACAGACATATACACACACAGTTATTACTGAACTTTTGAGCACAGTGAGTGAGGTACAAGCTAAACCATTCAGTAAGGCCACAGTAAATATTAAAAAAAAATCACACACACACACACACACACTCACACACACAAACACACACCTATCTATCTATCTATCTATCTATCTATCTATCTGTGTTTGTTTGTTCGTTTCTCATCCCATTTTATGTTACATTATTCCTGTTACTGCAGTTTACAGTGATAAATACAAATGCACCTATTCTGCCATCTAGTGGTACAAGCCTCTTGTTTAGAATACAATAGAAGAGAAAAGAAAAAATTGTTTGTGACAGATGCAGTTCTAAAGGGTACTATGTACTTTGGTACTATGACTGCCAATCACAGTCCAGTCTGGGCCTCTGTCTGCTTATTGGACATTCCTAAGCATGAACAGGTTGCTTAGGCTACAGCAGTTGGGTCAGATTTGACTTCAAACTAGAGACTTTTCTAAGATGGTCAGTGCCTAGCCCACAGACACATAGCCTACATTCATCCAGGGAGATTAGACATTTCCATTTCCATCCTCCTATCTTGGTGGCTAACCACAGAATGAACAACTCAAATACAGTATGCTAACAAAACTCATAGACCTGTTAGTCTTTTGCCAGTGGGGGATGTGGAAACTGAAGAATGAATCATAGCCACTGACCTGCTGGTTGGCTAGATGGAAGATAGAAAAGATAGAGAGACAATAAAGAAGATGTGCAGTGATCTGCTTAACCCTCAAACGACCAACATATTTCACCCCTTAATCAGACCAACTGGGGTCAGATATGACCCCACAGTAATAAATGATGTGCACTAGTTACACTGAAATCAAAAACAAGTTTTTGTAATTTTATGACGTTATTAGGCATGTAAAACATTAAATTGGTATAAAAACTTCAATATTGTTATTGTATTTAAATAAGCATGTGACATTTTATTCTACCAGAAATCAAATAATTTTGAGTTTTAGTCAAAATGTGAATAGCATTAAGATTGAGCCTCAGTCAGGTTACACATAAATGTTAACATATCAACACACTAACACTGTAATCAACTGGAACACTTAAGTTTTTGTTAGTTTTTTTAAGCAACCTTATTTCACATAAATTCAAGAAAATGAGCTAAGCATAACTCCAAGGTAAAATGAATGCACACAAGGCGATTCATGATCATGCATATTTAATGTGTTTCAAAGGCAGTCAATGCAAATCACTTGAGCCAAGCTGTGTGTGGAACATGCTGGAATTCATACCTTTTTTTTTGCATTTGGTTATGCTGTGTATGGTGGTACTGTAACTGCAGAACTCAGCCTCACTCCCTTGCTCAGCATTGTTGCTCAGATTAACGCATGTAGAGCTGGGATTTGAGATCATACGTTTATGTGAGGCATGACTAAGGCCAGCTGTAATTCTTTCATCAACACCTCTGCTACCCTCTGAACTCATCCAATCAGGATGATTTCCCATCCAGATCATGAATGCAACAATGTCAATCATGTTGAGGAACAGTAGACCATCATTGACCATCGGTTCATCTTGTACTTGGTTTGTGCATTGCTGAGAGATCATCCAGATTGTCAACAACACTTTTGGTGGCATTGTAATGCAGGAGGATTTCAGGCTTGTTCTGCCCATTCTCCATCTTTTTGTCATGATACATGGTAGAAAGTGCCAGAACTCATTTTCATTTATATGGCACATAAGACAGCAAGGCAAGTTGCCCAATAAAGCCAGAAATGGATGTGTTATCCTCTCTGACAGCAATTTGTATCATCATCCTAGGGACCTCTGGCTTTTTAGATCTCACAGTACCATCATACATCAGTCCATCATTTATAAACACTTCAGCTTGTGTGATGGAAGTGAGGAAATTATCTGCATTTCTGCCACTTTTGCAGCATGGTGCCACTAGTTCGCTCACCACGTTGACCAACTTCCTGCTGTGTTTGTCATACTGTATGTCATAAATACTCAAATAAAAGACTATGATATGAAGTGTCACTTTACCTGTCATAGTAAATTCAAAGAGACAAACTGCCTGCCTGCTGAAAATATGTAGAATAAAGTTCCCCTGTGCCTTCTGTGGATCTGGATCGCTTGATATATGGTTACCACAGAAACAGGGGACTTTGCTCATTTTTACTGGAGTCAGATGTGACCTGAATAGATATGCCAAAATGCTCAAAAAAGTATAAAAAGTATATATACATATACATATATAGTATATATATGTATGTTTATTGAATGAGATGAGCAAAGGCAAAGCAGAATATGTGGTGAGTGAGCTGGAATTGGCAAAAACGATTTTGCAATCTGACACTGGCACTTATCCTGTGTCTACTGTGTTGTTATTACAACCGTTTATATACTGAATAATTTTAACCACTGATCCTAAATTTGTGTGCATTGTATTGCATTGTACTGTAATTGATAACTATCACACATAACCTACTGCAGATTATAATTAAAATGTGGTAATTGCAATAGTGCATACAGACATAGCAGTAATCTGCACTGTAAGTGTCTTTCTGAAAATATAGTAGGTAACATTGAATTGGGGCCTAAATACCCAATTTAAAAAAAAAAAAAAAAAAAACGGGGCAGAATATTGAAGCTGTGCTATTTTAAAAAACAATTTAAATTTTGCTGTAATATAATATTCTTGTATGTCACAATGACTTTTTGTTTTTTAAAGCTCAAAGGCCCTCAGGTCAAATTGACCTGTCTATAATTTTTAATAAGAGAAAAAAAAAACATAGAACAGATCTTTTTTTTGTTTGTTTTTTGTTTTTTTGAGAAAACGTTATCTAAGGTCAGTACTGAACTGATACCTTTGTTAAAATATTTGACAACAGGTTTGACTACAGGCTCAGCAGTCAAATAATTAAATACCATTTTTGAATAAAAAGATAAAAAGTCACCTCTACCACCTATCACTACAGAGCCATGACACACAGCCACACCCAGATTTTGCATAGCTTTGTTCAACATCACTGAAGAACAAGTGAGTTGAAGTGTACTGACTGTACTTGTGGAAACAAAACAAAACAAACAAAAAAACAAAAAATCAACAACAAAAAACTTGAATTGTGTTTTTAACAAATGGTGGCTTATCTTTTCCCATTTTTGGTACAAGAGAAAATATTGTCTTTATTTTCTGGTAAAAATGATCTGATTTCCCTCTCCTGTTGTCAAATAGTATGTCATTTGTCAATTAGCAGTATGTTCATGTAAACAGTTTAAGTCAGTTAGTGCTCTCCACCAGGCATGTATAGGTTGATGATGACATTGCTTGACATTGCATCCTCCTTAGCCCTCGCCCTCCTGGATCAGTAGCTGTTGTTCAGTAGGTTCAACATCTAAAAAATTGCAATTGTTAGATTGAAATAGAATGTGACTGAAAATGTCTATAATATCAGCAATGATTACTATTGGTCTGGAAACTTACTTAAATTTACTGCTGTCAATTAATGGACGAAACCCTTTTGTTTCCAGTATATCTTAATTATTTTAAATCTTTAAAAATTATTAATTCATTTATGTTTCCTTTGCCTTGTGCAATATGAATTTGATGAAAAATTGAACTCTTTATTCTAGTAAAAGTGTACTTTGGATTCAGGAACCCTAAGCATCTAAAACCATTACAATATACACACCTTATGCTGGAATGAATACACATATGCAAAAAATTAATGTCCTTTAGACTGATATGGTGCTTTTATTCTTCTCCCATTCTTAGACTGTAGTTTGAATAATGCCCTAGCCTGTGAAGTGTGAAGGTGATCCCAGACAAGGGGACATTGTCATGTTGGCTTGACCTCTACTGTGTGCTCCACTTCCAAAAATGGTCCCACCTTCCTTGGTATTTTCTTAGATTTGATTGTTATTTTGCATGTGCTGAGTATACTGGTGGTAGTTTAGAAAATGTTTGCCATACATGGGACTGTAACAGCTAAGTCTAAGAAGAAAAATGGACCAGGCTGCATTTTTCCTAATACTGCTCTCAGGTTAGAAGTGCTGTTTTTAACTATGCTGCAGTTTTAATTATATTTGCATGATTTCTATTTAAATTAATAAATAAATATTTTTGTATTTTGTTATTTGTAGGAACCTTTGACATCTCTTCTTCTATGTCACGCCAGTACTACTATGTGAATGAAAATAAGACATGGCAAGAAGCTCAGAGCTACTGCAGAGCGAATTACATTGACCTGGCTACAGCAAACAGCATGGAAGAGGTAAACAGTATGAATGAAAGTGTGAAATCAGTGGATCCTGGGTATGGTGGTGCTGTGTGGATTGGACTCAAAAGGAGCTGGGCCTGGTCTACAGGAGACTCTCTCAACTACAACTATACTCCCTGGTCCAATTACCAACCAAATGAACAAAATACAGAGGCAGCATGTGCCCTGGTTGATGGAACTGGATGGAGCGACTACTTCTGTTCAAGTCGTTTTTACTCCTTCTGTTTCAATGGTAATTTAATTATTTAAGTACTAGATTTATGTCAAAATATATTTTAGGCTTCTGATTAACAACATCAACACAACAAAACACAGACTCATCAATTGAAAGAGGGTAACATTGATATGTGTTAATAAAGTGGTTAGAGTGGAGATGGGACAAAAAAAATTGGAAGAAAACAGCATGGTTTGATGACAGTTGTTTGCATGACATTTTTTTAAAAAAAATTAAACTTAAATCCATAAGTGAGTTGGCCCAGAATTCTAGAAAACAGCCACAAAAAAAAGTATGGGTTTGACCAAATTATTATTATTATTATTATTATTATTATTGTTATTATTTATTTATTTATTTTGCAAGTAATATACTTTGATATTTCTATTTTAAGAAAGCAATAATACATTTTACTAAAACAACATTCTTTAATTTTTTAAATTTATATTACATTCTGGCCTTGCCCTTGCCATCTGACTAAAAGACCATGTTGGGAAGGAGCCAGTTTAACAAAGTGTTTAATGCGGTCAGTCTCCCTAAAACATTGTTTAAACTGTCTAAAATCTAGCCAGGTGTTCTTTTCTCACAATTTGATAAAGTTTTTCTTTATCTTTAAATCTTTAAATGCAATTTTCTCACTTTTCACTTTTGGGGTAACCATATTTTAGAATACTATGAGCTTACTTCTGCTTGGGATAGATGCAAAAGAGAAACATATTTCAGTTGAAGAACATCTGTAGCTTACTGGGTGATAGATAGTAGAAAATGTCAACATTTTAAGCAGATGAAGAGTTTTTGCAGTCTGTCAAACATATACTTAAATTCACTTTTATAACTTTTATAACATCCCTCACCAGACTCACCTACTGCTAGCAAAAGGTTCATACTGATCCCATTTTCGAAGACTTGGACAGAAGCCCAGACTTACTGCAAACAACAATACACAGATCTTGCCATCATCAACAACACTGAAGACAAGGCAGCTTTAACTGGTTACTCAGGATATGCATGGATTGGCCTGATCTCCTCACAGTGGTCTGATGGAGGATTCTCAACATTCCGGTACTGGGCACAGGGGCATTCAGAGTCATCTGTTGTTAATAAATGTGGTGCCATGGTGGCTAATACTGGGAAATGGATTGGTACAGGATGCAACCTCAAAATTCCATTCATTTGCTATCAAGGTGAATGTTAATAATTAATTTTATCACACTGTTTCAGGACACCACTGTCATGCAAAATATTATGCCAAATCTGTCTAATGAAATCTATATGAAATTGTATACATTTGATTGTGATTTAAAATAAGGTTCATATGAATGGCTTTTCAATTCAATACTATTTTTTCTAGAGAGCTGCTTTACTTCCTTTTTCGCAAGACATTATAGGAGTCTAGAAATAATTATGAAGCAGTATGTTTCTCTTAAGGCCAGTATTCTTCAGTGACAGCAACTCTTTAGACAGAAGGATGATCTGTTATTCTTTTAACATGCATGATCTAATAGAATTTGAACAGAGTTAACCAGTGACCCAGGTATACAGAAGATGCCCTGAATGGCAAGGGGAAAAAGGTGTTCAAATTTACCTCTGCCCTATGTACGCAGAGTTTGCATGTTCTCCCTGTGTTTCGGGGGTTTCCTCTGGGTACTCCAGTTAACTCCCCCAGTTCAAAGACATGTGTTATAGGCTGATGTGATGTGTTATAGTGTGTGATTGTGCCCTGTGATGGGTTGGCACCCCGTCCAGGGTGTCCCCCGCCTTGTGCCCTGAGTCCCCTGGCATAGGCTCCAGGCTTCCCCATGACCCTGTGTAGGATAAGCAGTACATAAAATGGATGGAAAATAATTATATATATATATATATATATATATATATATATATATATATATATATATATATATATTTACCATTTGAACTGTAAAAAATAATTGGAATTAATTAACACCTTAGGCTATTTTGGTACATAATTTATTGTTGGGCTCAGTATTCTAAACTGATGAAATGTGCTAATTGTTACAATTTAGTTACCCTGAAATGTTTTTAGCCAATTAGCTACGGATTTTTTTCATATGTTTGCCTTCTCAACAGTTACATAAAGAAGAAAAAACAAATAAAATGTAAATTTAATCCATCCCTCCATCCTTCTTTCCTTCCATCCTTCCTTCCTTCCAAGCTTCTGTACCCATCAGAAATAGAGAGTGCAAAATAGAGAGTTTTATTGCTTTTGCTATCTGCAGATTGGATTGCAATAGCCATAGCTTTTTTCTATACTTACTTTCAATACAGGACTCAAGCCTGTCACTCGTCATTACCACTATGTGGATTACCCAAGGAATTGGTTTGATGCCCAGAGATACTGCCAAGCAATGTACACTGATCTGGCTACCATAGATAGCATTAATGATGTGAATAGTCTCATGAATGAAGTTGTGCTTGGCTACATTGGTTCTTTATGGATTGGACTAAACAGAGGTACACAAGCACAGTGGGGCTGGTCTCGAGGGGATGCGCCTCTAGCCAATTACAGCAACTGGGATGCAGGGAGGCCAAATGGTTCTGGACAATGTGTAGTTAATATCAACAATGTCTGGCGTGATTACAATTGCACAGTACCTCTATATTTTGTGTGCTACTATGGTAAGTTAACAAATCATTTATGTACAAATGTTCAGTTTTGGTTTAACAGAATGCTGTGATGCTACCCTTTTCTATTAATGTTATGTTACAGAGGGAAAAGGATACATCCTGGTACAGTCTAACAAAACCTGGCAAGATGCTCAGAGTTACTGCCGAAGCTACTACACTGATCTGGCAACAATCCGCTCTCCGTGGGAACAGAAGCAGTTGATAGAACTTGTTGGTAGAGGAGTCTTTGTTTGGATCGGCTTGTTCCTAGATACTTGGGAGTGGTCTGACCAGTGGAGCCTCTTTTTCAGAAACTGGGCATTAGGACAACCAAGTTCCACATCTGGTAACTGCGCTGCTATGATGACAAATGATTCTGGAAAATGGACTGTTCAGAATTGCAATGCAGCACTTCCTTTTATCTGCTATGGAGGTGAGTCTCAATAGTCAATTAGATTATTATGCAACATGAAATGAAGCACAAATGTGCACTTTGTAACTTTGTACTCTCTTTGTAACTGTCGTACTTCACTTTACAGAAGAAAACATGGTGAAGAGAAAAAACATAATAAAAATCAAAGTGGCTTACAGTGGAACAGCAAATCTCAATGATCTGTCAATGCAGGCAGTGATCTTGAAGGAAGTAAGTGTCTGTGTGGTGCATTGTGGTACAAGTTAATATGTTACAGAAATGGAATCCCAAAACAATCAGGGATACAGAAAATTGTGATCATTTCATTGAAACATCTTCTGACTTTGATTAAAAATTGCCTTTGTAAGATCTGTTTCTGTAGTGCCAATTCAGTATTACTTAGATACTAAGTATAAAACTGCCACATTTCCCTGTAAAGTAATGCAAAACTGGTTCAACTGACCCAAGGTTGTCAACTTCAGTCCTTTGTATTATTCTACACCCCACCTGTACATCAGCTTAACTTTGGTATGTCATATATTTTGTGTCCTGATATCCAAAGCTTTGATTGTTTAATGTATGCTGTCTGATTTACTTGTGTTCTTTTTGTTACAGATTGAAAAAAAAATTATAGGGCAGAGCAAGGCTAATGATATCAAACTGAGCTGGAAATTGAGGAGTGATGGAAACGTGTTTGTGAAGCAAGGATCCAGAGATAAGAATGGATAGGTTATGATCTCATTCACCATATAATATGTCAAAAGTCTGACATGCTCATTACTTTTCTAATCAAGAAATGATCTCAATATGCTTGAATCAATGTTTGTTTATTATGAATTAGCATAAGATCTGATAAATAATATTATTAATATTAATATTATTAAAATCTTTGCTTTGTGGATGCTTTGGGGTTAGGTTCAGGCAACTTTTGCTTCACGTTATTTATATGGTTCTAATTTAATTTTCTCCTTGCATACTTTAGGATGATTTAACTACTGATTAATCAATAAAAATATTTATAAATGTATTAAAGTTTGCTTTTATGATTTATTACAACTTTTTTCTCTGTTTTAAGTAAACCATAACTTGACTGCAATAAATGGAATCATATAATCCTTACAAAAATAAAGTATTGTTTAATATATTTAAAAGTGTTCTATAAGCACTTTATGTACATACAGTATAATCATGCTGTAGTGAAAGTACTTAAAGTTTACTACTTTATATATACTATCTATGCATTAGTACTATAATTACTTTGGACTAATTGGGGCCAGGAATAGACTTGTAAGTAATTATATGTCACAAGCTGATAACTCTGATAAATACTTTGAATACATTATTAGTAAACTTTCCCCTTTTACCTTTGAGAATAAAATAGATATATTGAGTAGAAATTACACTTTGGGTGGTTTAAACCACATATCACATGAAATCTACCAATATTAATGGCAATTACATCACCATATTGTATGATATTTGTTTTGTTGTTCCTTTCTCTGTCCTTATGATTTTCCTGTGAGGGCTATCTCACCACCAAAACAGTATTTTCAGCTGTGCTGTTAAACATACTTCACCAAAGTTTAGGTTTAGGAGTGAAGTAGGAACCCTGGAGCAGTGAGGTGGAAATACTACCCTTTGCACCACCTCAGCCTGCAGCAAATTGTTCATTTGCAAGTGAAATTTTGGATACATTTGTTACATTGGATACATTTGTTACATTGGATACATTGGTTGCATTTGCTCTAGTAAGATAGAAGAGTAGGTCTTCACTTAATTATCAATGTTCATTAATTATATATTGTTAATCATGAATGGTGTTTTGCATATGATAACCTACATACCCTACTTCAATTTTCGCAACATAAAACTCAATTTTAGCAAACCACATATGATAGAAATGTTCAATAATAATTTGAACACATTTCTTTTAATTTTGGAAATGAATCGAAAATATTGGTATTGCTGTCCAGAAAACCACTGTGCTGTTGATAGTTTCACACAGTTTGCGTCAAACAGAATCTCAACAGTACACATTCATAATCTGCGATAAGTAGCATTTTGTGACAACTCGAACAAAGCAAAATTAATTTAAAACTTACATCGCTCCAAAGACTTGCAAACTTGTTGCTAACAACTGAAGAATTATTACTAATTATGTATGACATATCAGTTTCATATTCATTTGTATATTGATTGGCTCATAGAGAGTGATGCACTACTTTAGCAATCATAAATTTTTATTGTCACTGAGGTTTTCAGCTCCCCTTTTTTTTGATGATTTTTTCATGCTTAATCTAATCTGAACAAAGTTCCCAGTAGTGATACAATCATGAAAAACGTCTCCAGGTTACGTATGTAACCATGGTTCTCCGAGGGAATGAGACGCTGCGTCAAAACGCTATGGGAACGCCTTCAGCGTGACCACACTCTGAATCACGTGTGTAATCAGTCCAATGGATGGGTGAGATATCACAGGCGGGGTGACGTAGCGACCAGGAAGCTTAAAAGCACGTGCGGTGGATACAGCAGCAGCTTCGAGAATGAAGCGAGCAATCGCAGGGATGCCGGAAGTATGGCACTGAGACGCAGCGTCTCGTTCCCTCGGGGAACCATGGTTACATACGTAACCTGGACATGTTCCCCTTCAGGAACTCGAGCTGCGTCGAAACGCTATGGGAACAAGTATGCCCACGCCACCAGACTTACAAATCCCTGCCTAGTGTGGAAAAGCACAGCTAGAGCAAGAGAACAAAAGAGCCTGGAGTGGCTCGCATGTCGAGGCCATATAACCTGCCGAAAGTCAGGGGCACGGACCAACCCGCAGCGTTGCAGATGTCCTGCATAGGGACACCTGCCAGAAAGGCCTTGGAGGCCGCCACACTTCTAGTGGAGTGAGCCTTGACTCCCAAAGGCGAGGGAAGATCAGAGGACTCACAGACCAGACAGATGGCATCCACGATCCACCGGCTGAGGGTAGCAGGGAGCTTAGTAGCAGGGAGATCTCGCTTAGGGGGACCATAGCACACAAACAATTGGTCCGCCTTGCTCCACAGGGCAGCTCTGTGGATGTATGCATCCAGTGCTTGCACTGGACACATACAGTTAAGCCTCTGCTGGTCGGGCTCCTGAAAGGGAGGAGGACCGAAGGCCTGGAGTATGACAGGCCATGGTGTAGAGGAGGGAACTTTAGGAACATACCCCACTCGAGGGTAAAGAAACGCTTTGGCCAGACCGGGCGCAAAGTCTAAATAAGTGGGGGCCACTGAGAGGGCCTGTAGATCTCCAACCCTCTTGAGAGAGGAAATCGCCAGAAGAAAGGATGTCTTCAAAGTGAGATGATGATCAGATATCTCCTCTATAGGCTCAAAAGGAGGTTTACAGAGAGCCTCTAACACCACAGCCAGGTCCCATGGAGGGACACGAGATCGTACTGGAGGCCTCAGCCTTAGCGCACCGCAGAGGAAACGTGTAACTAGGGGGTGTCTACCCACAGACTGACCACCGAGAGGGGCGTGGTTCGCCGCAATGGCTGCCACGTAGACCTTCAAGGTTGAGTGGGTCAACCCTGCGGAGAATCTGATCTGCAGGAACTCCAGCACTGTACCAGCAAGGCAGTTAACTGGGTCAAGCTGGTGGTCTGGTGAAAAGTTTCCACTTCAAGGTGTACAGTTTCCTCGTAGAGGGAGCTCTGGATTGGAGAATGGTCTCAACAACCTCGGTGGAGAGACCAGAAGCTACGAGTTGTGCCCCCACAGAGGCCACACCCACAGCTTCCACAACTCCGGGCGGGGGTGGAAACCCACCTGTGAGAGAAGGTCCGTCCTGACGGGGATCTCCCATGGAGGGCCGTCGAGAAGGGAAATCAAGACCCATACTTGGCCCGGCCAGAACGGGGCTACTAACAACGAACGGACTCCATCCCGGCGCACTCTCTCCAGAACTCCCAGGAGCAGAGCGATCAGGGGAAAGGGGTACAGACAAAGCCTCGGCCAAGTCTGTACCATGGTATCCAGTCCGAGAGGAGCTGGATGAGTCAGAGAGAACCAGAGGGGACAGTGCGATATCTCCTGAGTCACAAACAGATCCACCTGAGCCTGGCCAAACACTCTCCATATCTGCTTCAACACCTCGGGGTGAAACCTCCGTTCCCCAGGCCTCGGCTCCTAACTCGACAGGATGTCTGCTCCCATAATGAGATGTCCAGGGATATAAGCTGCTTTCAGCGGGAGGAGTTTCCCCTGGGACCACATAAGGATCTGGTGTGCCAGCCTGTAAAGGGGGCGCGAACGCAGACCTCCCTGGTGGTTTATGTAAGAGACCACCGCTGTGTTGTCAGTGCGCACCAACACATGGCGATCTCTTAGGTCCGGGAGAAAGTGTTTCGCTGCTAGAAACACGGCCAGCATCTCCAGGCAGTTGACGTGCCGGGTGAGATGGCGGCCGCTCCACAGACCGCGGGCTGAGCGGCCACTCATGACTGCTCCCCAACCAGTGAGAGATGCGTCCGTCGCTAGCGTTATGCGGCGACAAGGAGCTCCCAGCACCGGGCCCTGGGACAAGAACCAAGGTTTCCTTCATATGTCTAAGGCACATAGGCATCGCCACATGACCTTGATCATGCGAAGTGGGTTTCCTCTTGGAGAGAACCCCTTGGTCTTGAGCCACCACTGTAGGGGTCTCATGTACAGCAGGCCAAAAGGTATCATGATGGACACAGCTGCCATCAGACCCAGCAGCTTCTGGAACTGCTTTAAAGTGAGTGACCAGCCTTCTCTCACTCTTGTGACTGGCATGAGGATCGACTCGATCCGAGCAGGGGATGGATGTGCCTGCATCGTGGTCGAATGCCACACCACGCCCAGATAAGCAGTTCTCTGTACTGGAGAAAGCACACTCTTCTTTGTGTTTAGTCTTAACCCCAGCTCTTTAATGTGGGCGGGAACGACATCTCGATGCCGAACCGCCGCCTGCACCGATTGAGCTAATATCAACCAATCGTCGATATAATACAGTATGCGGATGCCCTAGAGTCGCAGAGGAGCCAGAGCAGCATGCACACACTTCATGAAAATGCAGGGTGAGAGTGCCAGGCCGAACGGAAGAACCCGATATCGGTAAGCTTCACCCCCGCAAGCAAACCTCAGGAACTTCCTGTGTTGGGGAAGGATGGAGATATGGAAATATGCATCTTTTAGATCGCTCGTGACAAGGAGCAGGCGGCGGTTCGGCATCGAGATGTCGTTCCCGCCCACATGAAAGAGCTGAGGTTAAGACTAAACACAGTCCTCGGACTTCACTACTTGTTTGATTGTAAGTATCCTGAACTTCAGTGGCATGACTGAGAGGTTCAAATGATGCAATTCTAAAATGGGACGCAATCCTCCATCCTTCATTGGAACGATGAAGTACCGGCTGTAGAACCCGGACTCTCTGTCGTGAGGAGGGACCACCTCGATGGCCCCCTTCCTCAGGAGAGCATTTACTTCTTGTTCCATTACCAGAGCCTGCTCGGGGCCCACCAGAGTGGGAAAAATCCCGCAGAAACGAGGCGGTGGAGAACCGGATTAGATTCGGTAGCCTCTTTCTACAGTATGCAGGACCGATTGAGACACATTTGGCAGAAGTTCCCACGCTGCCATATAGTCCACTAAGAGAATCAGTCTCTCGAGACTGACCTCTGGTGTAATGAGAGCGGCTAGCTCGATGCCCTGAAGTGGCAAACCGGCAGGGGATGGCTGAACTAGCTGCTCTTGGAACCTCCGTAGAGGTAGCAAGCCTCCCAGCCTTCCGCTACTTTCCCGGGGGAAACTGAGAGAAGCGCTCACCGGAGACTGCTGCGCCCTGAAGCACCATGGGTGGCAGGGTTGGCAGAATGATCCCCTGAGGGCACTTCCGGCAAGGGAGGAACCACTAAAATGCCACCGCTTGTACCCGTCGACGACGGCATTGACGGCGTCGCTGAACAGGCCAGAAGGCGCAAGCAGGGCGTCCATGAGGAAGACCCTGTCCTTCTGTTTTATATAGGACAGGGTCAACCACAAATGCCTCTCCGCTACCACTAGTGCTGCCATGGACCTGTCAATAGCACGGGCAGTCTTCTTGGTGGCACGGAGAGACAAATCAACAGACTTAATTTGGCTCAGACTTAATCTCCCCGCCCTCATCTAGCTCTTTCAGCAAATTGGCTTGGTAGGCCTGCAACACCGCCATGGTGTGCAGGCAAGCGCCAGCCTGACCTGCTGCCGTGTACCCCTTGCCCACCAGCACTGAGGTGGTCCGCAGCAGCTTGGAGGGCAATGCTGGAGCCTTCAGGGACGATGCCATGCCAGGGGACAGATAGCTAGCCAGCATCTGTTTAAACCCGGGCATCGCCCTGTAACAATGCTCACTTAGTCCTGCCACATTAGCATAATGACTGGAGGCGGGACTGAAGATACAGGCCGAGAAAGGCCTTCTCCATGACCTCGACACCTCAGTGTGGAGGTCGGGGAAGAAAGGTAGGCTCCGGCGTGGAGGTGGCAGCCTACTCCGCAGAAAGCATTCATCCAGCCTGCTTTGCTGAGGTTCAGCCCGTTTCTCGGCGGACCAGTGGATGTGCAGCTGGGCCACAGCATGAGTAACCACCTCCAACAGCTCCTCATACTGGGGAGATTGAGGGGCAAATCCTCATCAACGCCCTCAACGTTATTAAGTTTACATTATCAAGTTCTTATTTTTATCATTGACTTCTTATAGTTATAGCTGGTTTGACCGGTCACTTCGATAGGTTTAATCAAAACTGAAAAAAAACAACAATTAGACGTATAAATAATGTTAAATTAGACCTTGTGTTCTGTAGTGGAAATTTCAGGAATAAAAACCTCTGTGGCTGCAATAAATAACCAAAACATTATTACACACATTTGCATAATGAGCCTAATATCTGAATAGTTTGATTAGATTTGGAGGGGCTCAGTGCAATTTATTTTACAGTGGTCCCTGACTGCAAAAAGATTGAGAATCCCTGGCTTCCAACAGAGCGTGCCTACTTTCTAGGATTCACCAGAAGAGGGGGGCAAAATACCAGTTTTCATCAAAGCATAGCATTGCTCTCAGAGATGACTAAGTGTTCAGTGCAATGTTAAATTGCTTTTGCTATTTCTTTTGGACACAATAACTACAACTCCACTGTATAACTTTCTGTTATGGAAAAAAAAATCAGAAATTGAAACATAAGATTAACAGCAATGCATTTTTTTTGGGCTGCTGATCTTTAAGATTTGACACTTGATAAAACGCCAGATCGGCCCACTCACGTGGGTACCGGAAGCACCTGCCACAGGTGAGCGATTCTCATGTTCTTTCAGCCTGCACCATTCTACCGGAGAGAGGAGCATACCCGACTTTTCATCGCTCAGAATCCACTCGCATTTTATTTCCACCCTAAGACAAGTTTCCTTTTCTTTTTACCTTCTTGTTTTACGTACTTGTAGAGAAAAAAAAAACAAAAAACAAAACAATAATTTAGAGCCCTAAATAACCCCGTGTCCTACACATTTTCCCTGCTCCCAACACATCCACTTAATCAGCTAATTAGCAGCTCCTTGACTAATCAATCAATATTAATTTCATCGAGAAAACTTTAAAATGTTCAGGACAGGACCAGGGTTGGGAACCTGTGCCATAAAGGGCTCTCAGGTGGTCCCTCTGGGCTACAGATTCCCAAACCTTGTCCTGGACACTTAAAAACAGACATTTCAGTGTTTTCTCTCAATAGTCAATCAGTATTCATATAAGCATACACAATTGCTATTTTATTAGAAGGAGTAGGTCATATAAAAGTCATATAAATGAATAATGTAGGCCTACATAAAAAAAAAAAAACAGATCACACTGTTTTGACAGTGTATGTTTTAAAATATACACAACCTCATTATTTACACCCATGTGTAATTTAGTAATATGTAATGTGTAATGAAGTAGCCCACATGGTTCTGCACATTTTTGACAAGCAGGAGGGAGGGGCCAGGCTGTGAGGACGCACGACTTGCACTGAGTTGGCTAATCAGAGGGAGAGAGATAAAGGAGTGGCTGGAGACGCCGAGGGAGAGACACAGATGCACGCATGTTTTGTGATTTATGTTATGTTATGTTTACGATTAAACGTTACATTTAAGTTCACTTGGTTCCCGCCTCCTCCTTGCCCATCGGTGAGATTTGTTACATTGCTGCCAAAACCCAGGAAGAAGGAGGGAACGTCTTGCTCTTGGTAATGTCAATTTGGTGCCCCATTTTTTCCACTTGTTGATGATAGCCTTCATGGTATTCCATAGTACATCTAATGTTTTTTTTTGTACCTCTCTCGTTATCAGTACCTTTCAACAATGAGATTGTTGTAAGCTCTTTGAAAACCTTGGCTTCAGCATTAGGATGAAACCAAGAAAATGTCAAGAAAATTCTACAGAAACAGCTGATCTTTATTTGGGGTTAATCATTATCACTTCATTGATGATAGGTGTGTGTGATAATTACTTTTGGACCTGAATTTGAATGTGATTGGTTAATTCTGAGCACACTCACATGCCCCATTATAAAAGGGTATGCACAATTATGCAACCTAGTTACTGTAGGTTTTTTCTTTTTTCCCCATAAAATGTTTCTATTTGTTTTTCACTAGAGTTTTTTTGGTTTCTGTATCACATTAAAGGTGGAAAAAGATCTTATATGATTTATGTTGGTTTCATTTTTTACATCATGAAAACCCGCAGTTTTAACAGGGGTATGCAGACTTTTTATATCTACTGTATATAACTTGCATATATTCAGTGCATCAGTTATGAATAATCTTATTTCCTGATATTTACATCTAGATATGGCTGACAGGTGTTTCTTGTTGCCTAGGTGTGCCCTGTTTGATTGTTTGTTCACTTAATAGCTCTGAATATGTGCTGTGTTTCACTTTTGAAGACTATATTTGTTGTTAAAAAGGATAAATCAACACGAAGACCAGGGGGCCGTCTATGGGAGAAAAGCAAGCCATTTTCAAGCTGAGAAAAGACTATATAATTATTGCTGCATTTACTAATTTTAGCATCCGTCCATAGAATCGCCTCTGCAACTAGTGCCAGGGACAGACTTCTGCAGTCTGGCAGTGTCTGGCAAAAATCAATCAAAGATAAATTTAACAAAATTAAAACCCAATAAATAAGAAAAGGAAATGAGGGTTGAAAAAAAGTTACAATAACCTTGCTGCATAAGTGTGCACACCCTTTTATAATTGGGGATGTGACTGCCTTCAGAATGAACCAATCACATACAACCTCATATTTAAAAGTAATTATCATACAGCTGTCATCAATGAAATTATCCTGATTAACTCTGTATAAGACCAGCTGTTTTGGGGCTGCTTTTCTTCAGCTGGAACTGGGGCTTTATTGAAGGTGGATGGAATAACGAATAGCTACGAATACCAGTCAATTTTGGCACAGAACCTTTTGGCATCTGCTAGAAAGCTGAAGATGAGAACTTTCACACATTGTTTTGGAATGGCCCAGCCAGAGCCCAGACCTGCATCCTATAGAAAATCTGTGAGGTGACCTGAAGAGTGCTGTGCACAGGACAGGCCTTTACAATTTACAGATCTGGAATGTTTTTGCAAAGAAGAGTGGGCAAATATTCCTAAGTCAAGATGTGCTGAGCATATAGACTCTTATCCAAACAGACTGAATGCTATAATAAAATCAAACGGTGCCTCAACTAAGTATTAGTTCAGGGGTGTGCACACTTATGCAATTAGGTTATTCTAAGATTTTTATTTTTATCTTTTTTCTCTCAAATGTGTCAATTTGGTTTTCAATGGCATTGTACAGGTTGTAATTTTTACATTAAAAATGGAAATGTTCTGATATGATTTATCTTTGTTTTATTTTTACATCATAAAAACCTGCTGTTTTAACAGGGTTGTGTAGACTTTTAATATCCATTGTATATACTGTATGTTACTACTTCTTATCATAATATTGATGCCAATGTGTCCCTTATTATAAAGTGTAAAACATATAGAACTTTAACACTTCTTAAATACATACAAGTAATAAATAACCATTAATAAACCATATAAACTATAAACTAGAGATGGCATGATACCAGCTTTCATTTAAACTCAAACACACAAAAATCACTTACATTACAAATATAAAAATTCTAAAGAATAAAATATAAATATAATAAAAGCAATCCCAACAAAAAATGTGTTAGTTACATTGTTACACGATCAGATCTAATTGTTTATTTTTCTCCAATATTTATTATTGTAATGTGTACAACATATATCCTTTTGTTAACACAATTCTGAATGATTCTTAAGAATTGTTTAACCATAATTAATTGATATTTATTGCTTTAATTTAATTTAATAATTAATTGATATTTATTTATCACCGCCCACTTTATTAGGAACATCTGCACATTCATGTTGCTATTTAATCAGCCAATCATGTGGCAGCAGCACAATGCAAAATAAAAATCATGCAGATACAGGGCAAGAGCTTTAGGTAATATTCTCATCAAACATCAGAATGAAGAAAAAGTGTGATCTCTGTGACTTTGATTGTGGCATGGATGTTGGTACCAGAAGGACTGGTTTGAGTATTTCATAAACTGCTGATCTCCTGGGAATTTCACACACAACAGTCTCTATAGCTTATACAGAATGGTGCTTTGAAGCTTTTAGTGCTTCGAAGGCCTTGGTGGCTTCTTGGGTCCAGGACAGGGACTTGAACTTCTTCTTGAGAAGGGAGGTAAGTGGGGAGATGAAGGAACTATAATTATTGATTAAACAATGGTAGAAATTAGAAAAGCCTAGGAATCTCTGAAGCTCTTCAATGGTGGTGGGTATCGGCCAGGCTTTGACGGCTTGGACCTTCCCCTCGTCCATCTGGATGCCTCTGGCACTAATATGATAACCCAGAAAAATAATTTTTTATTTTTCATTCCTGTATTCAATAATAAGGGTTTAAGTATGGATTTTAGTATGTAAGCTTTTTTAAACATATTGAGTATTTTGTGTTCCTATTTTTTGTGAGACAAATTGTTCTGTTTTAAGAACCGTTTTTAAGTAATAACTCCTTTATTACAACCAACCCTTTGCTGTCTAAGGATAATAAATCTAATGGCAGCTGCTAGATAGTGAACAGATCCCTGTAAATATAAATTTCTAGCAATTTTGCTAACTAATTAATCTGTGTTTCACTATGTCTTGTATAAAACTGTGTAGTAATGTTAAAAAGTATGTTAAATGTGTTAATGTAATACCCATGATATTGGATTCAAAGATTATTAATCAGTGAATTTCTCATAGCATACCCCATGATTCCAGCCCCAGATTCCAGAAGATTGTGGTGCCAGTAAGAGAAACCAGGAGTTACTACATTGGGAACTACAAGAAATGACACATCTATCATAATACATTTGACACAATATTACTTACACAACAAAGAGAAAAGTAGAAATTATTGTAATAGCCATAGGATTGTAAAACACTGAGTCATGTTTCACTTCTTTGGAACTGTCTCTAAAATACCCCTCTTTCTGTGGAGAATTACAGGAACCGGTGTTAACGGTTTACTTCTAAGTTTACTAATGGGAAATAGGCTGGACAATAGAGCCCCAAATTGATGTTAAGAAAGAAACCAAGCAAATATGAAAATATGAATCATTTATAACCATAAACAACACATTTCATTAGAAGAATAATGTTATTCTTATTATACAGTGTGGCAGGGTGCATTATCCTGCAGAAAGAGGTCACTTCCATTAGGGAATACCGTTGCCATGAAGGGGTGTACCTGGTCTGCAACAATGTTTAGGCAGGTGGTATGTGTCAAAATAGCATTCATGTGGATGTCCCATGTCCCAGCAGAACACTGCCCAGAGCATCACACTGCATCCACCAGCTTGCGTTCTTCCCATAGTGCATGCTGGTGCCATCTCTTCCCCAGATAAATGATGTACACGCACCCGGCCTTGCACATGATGTAAAAGAAAATGTGATTTATCAGACCAGGCCACCTTCTTTCATTGCTCCGTGGTCCAGTTCTGATGCTCATCTGTCCATTGTAGGCACTTTTGGCAGTGGAAAGAGGTCAGCATGGGCACTCTGACAGGTCTGTGGCTACACAGCCCGTACGCAGCAAGCTGCAATGCACTGTGTGTTCTGACACCTTACTATCATAGCCAGCTTTAACTTTTCAGCAATTAGTGCTACAATAGCAGACGGACTAGCCTTCACTCCCCATGTGCATCAGTGAGCCTTGGGCTCCCACGACCCTGTCGCTAGTTCACCGGTTGTCCTTCCTTGGACCACTTTTGGTAGGTACTAACTGCATACCGGGAACACCACACAAGGCCTGCCGTTTTAAAGATGCTCTGACCCAGTCATCTAGCCATCACAATTTGGCCATTGTCAAAGTCTCTCTAATCCTTACACTTGCCCATTTTTCCTGTTTCCAACACATCAACTTCGAGAACCGACTGGTCACTTGGTGCCTAATATATCTCAACCCTTGACAGATGCTATTGTAACGAGATAATCAATATATATACAGTTATGGAAGTATATATACTTCCATATGTGTATATACATATATATATATATATATATATATATATATATATATATATATATATATATATATATATACAGTCTGGAAGTATTTGGACAATGACAGAGTCAAAATGTGATTGAAGTGTAGACATTCAGCTTTATTTTAAGAGGTTCCACAAAAATATGGCATTTGCCATTTAGGAATTACAGCCATTTTCACCAAAGTACCTCCATTTTCAGGGGCTCAGAGGTATTTGGACAAAGTTACATAATTGTAAATGTAACCATAATTTTAATACTTGGATGAAAATCTTTTGCAGTCAATAACTGCCTGAAGTCTGGAGCCCGTGTTCTCAAAACTCAGTTTCTGCGTTTCCTCCCTGGAGATGCTTTGCCAGGCCTTCAGTTGCTGCTTGTTTGTGGGTCTTTCTGCCTTCAGTCTTGTCTTCAGTAAGTGAAAAGCATGCTCTATTGGGTTGAGATCAGGCGACTGACTTGGCCATTGAAGAATATTCCATTTCTTTGCCTTCAAAAAGTCTTGAGTTGCTTTCGCAGTATGTTTAGGGTCATTATCCACCTGCACTGTGAAGCGGCGTCCTATCAGTTTTGTAGCATTTGGCTGAATGTGAGCAAAGAGTATAGCCCTATACACCTCAGAATTCATCTTGCTACTTCTGTCAGCAGTCACACCATCAATAAACACCAGTGAGCCTGTTCCATTGGCAGCCATACATGCCCATGCCATAACACTCCCTCCACCATGTGGTATACTTTGCATCATGAGCTGTTCCTTTCTTTTGCCATACTTTTCTCTTCCCATCATTCTGGTACAAGTTAAACTTGGTTTCATCAGTCTAAAGAATCTTATTCCAGAACATGGGAGCCTTTTTTGATGTTTTCCGGCAAAGTCTAATCTGGCTTTCCTGTTCTTGAATGTTACCAGTGGTTTGCACCTTGTTGTAAACCCTGTGTATTTACATTCATGAAGGCGTCTCTTGATTGTAGATTTTGACAATGATACGCTTACCTTGTTGATGTTGTGAAGGGGTCTTTCTTCACCAAGGAAAGGATTCTGCGATCATCCACTTTAGTTGTCTTCCGTGGTCTTCCAGGCCTTTCGTTGTTGTTGAGCTCACCAGTGCTTTCTTTCTTTTTAAGAATGTACCCAACTGTTGATTTGGCCACACCTAAGGTTTTTGCTATATCTCTTATTGATTTATGTTGTTTTTTCATCCTAATGATGGCCTCCTTCACTTGCATTGAGATCTCCTTGGACTTCATATTTTTAGCTCCAGTTGAACAGCTGCCAAATGCCAACTCAATACCTGATATCAACTCCAGACCTTTTATCTGCTTCATTTGTCTTGAAGTAATGAGGACCGCACCTGGTCAATTAACTTCTTGTCAGTCAATTGTCCAAATACCTTTGAGCCCCTGAAAATGGAAGTACTTTGCTTAAAATGGCTGTAATTCCTAAATGGTAAATGCCATATTTTTGTGGAACCTCTTAAAATAAAGCTGAAAGTCTACACTTCAATCACATCTTGATTGTTTTATTTCAAATCCATTGTGGTGGTGTATAAAGGCAAAATCACAAAAACTCTGTCATTTTCCAAATACTTCCGGACCTGACTGTATATATAGTGACTGTGCACAAAAGACACACAGCGCTCCTCACACGACTGCCGCCATGGTGCGGAACAGACATTGCCGGTTCAGCACCACTATTGTTTTGGACAGCATTAGAATGCGTGGCTGCAAGGCGGGGCAGAGAAACTCGACTTGGCTGGCAGCCAATGATTGCAGTAGCAGTAGAGCCAGTATGCCCTCTCCACATGGCCACCCCTCCCAGCTCCCCGACCATCCCTGTGGAGGTAAACTGCAGGCCAGTTTTGGCCCTCCTGGACTCTGGAAGCACCAAAACCCTGGCCCATCCCTCCCTGCTATCACTCCCTCCTAAGGCTGATGGATGCCTAACTGTCTCCTGTATGCATGGGGACGTCTGGGAGGTGCCTGCTGCTAGAGTCAGAGTCAAACATCAGGCCAGTGAGTGGCCGCTCCCCGTGGGCCTCATCCTGGAACTCCCCGTGGCTCTAATCCTGGGTCGATACTGGCCGGGCTTCTCCACCGCCAGGGCATCGAGGCCTCCTCGGAGATGTAGGCCCAGAGTGATATGGCTGTGGCTAGGACCACACCCTATAAGCCTGCACAGTCTCCCCTCATTCCTCTCCCTATCATAGGCATCCCTTTAGAGCAGATAGGCATGGACCTCGTGGGGCTGTTGCCAAAGTCTGTCCGGGGCCGTGAGTACATCCTGGTCATTGTGGACTACACCACCTGGTACCCCGAGGCAGTACCACCTCAGAAATCCACCTCCCGCAACATCGCCAGAGAGCTCCTTCTACTCTTCTGCCTTGTTGGGATCCCTAAGGATGTCCTCACAGACGCAGAGCCAGGAGCTATCTGAGCTGGTGGACCAGTTTGCTGACGTCTTCTCCTCCAGCCTGGGCCTAATGCATCTGGTCCACCACGACATCAAGACCCCACTGTGAGCTGTGGTTATACAGCAGCCCTACCACGTTCCAGAGCCTCGCTGTAAGGCTATAGAAGTGGAAGTCAGCCATATGCTCCGGGACAGGGTGATTTAAGAATCCGCCAGCCCCTGGTTCAGCCCTGTTGTGGTGGTCCCCAAGCCTAATGGAAGCATGCGCCTTTGTATCGACTTCCGGCGGCTCAACCGGGTCTTGGATTTTGACAGCTACCCCCTCCCCAGGGTCAATGACCTGGTGGAGTGACAGGGGAGAGCCCAGTTTATCTCCACCCTCAACCTCAGCAAGGGGTATTGGCCGGGTTCTCCCCTTTGGCCTGCACGGAGCTCCAACCACTTTCCAACACTTAATGGATATCGTCCTGCGGCCACATCACCAGTTCGCAGATGTCTACCTGGACGATGTTGTCATTCACTTCTCCACCTGGTCTGACCACCTCTACCACCTCGTGGAGGTCCTGGGAGAGCTCCAAAAGGCTGGTTTGACTGCCAATCCCAGGAAGTGTCATCTGGGGCTGACCAAGGCAGCCCTGGGCTACCGGATCAGCCAGGGGCTTCTAAAGCCAGAGGAGAAGAAGGTGGAAGTGGTTAAAGAATACCCACAACAAAGAAACAGGTACATGCCTTTTTTGGGGATGGTGGAGAACTACAGGAGGTTTGTGCCTAACTTCTCCGCTATAGCCTCTCCCCTCTCAGACCTCACCAAGAATGGACAACTGGACCGAGTGCACTGGAGTCACGAAGCCGAGCTCGCCTTCCAGACGCTGAAGCAAGTCCTCACCAGCTCCCCTGTCATACGTAATACCCTTCACCGTACATATGTGTGCCTGAGAAATGAAACAAACAAACAAACAAATAGCTAGCTAGCTAGCTAGCTATTTGTTTATTTGTTTGTTTCATTTCTCATCCCATATCATATCTATTACATTATTACTGGCACTGTAGTTTATAGTGATAAATAAAAATGCAATTATTCTGCCATCTAGTGGTACAAGCCTTTTGTTTAGGATAGAAAAGAAGAGAAAGGAAAAAAAATTGTTTGTGACAGGTGCGGTTCTGAAGAGTACTGTGTACTTTGGTACTATGACTGCAATCACAGTCCAGTCTGGGCCTCTGTCTGCTTATTGGCCATTGCTGTGCATGAACAGGTTGCCTAGGCTAAAGCAGCTGGATCAGATTTGACTACAAAACAGAGACTTTTCTAAGATGGTCAGTGCCTAGCCTGCAGACGCATAGCCTGCATTCATCTAGGGACATTTCCATTTCCATCCTCCTATCTTGGTGGCTAACCACTATAAGCGAACAGAATGAACAACTCAAATTCTGTCAAAAATCGTGAACAAATCAAAATGCTAACAAAAATCATAGACCTGTTAGTCTTTGGATAGTGGGAGATGTGGAAACTGAGGAACGAATTATAGCCATTGACCTGTTGGTTTACTAGATGGAAGATAGAAAAGATAGAGAGACAACATAGATGTGCAGTGATCTGCTTAACCCTCAAACGACCAACATATATTGCCCCTTAATCAGACCAACTGGGGTCAGATATGACCCCACAGTAATAAATGATGTACACTAATTATGTTTGAATTTTTATTATTATATGTTATTAGGCATATAAAACATTAAATTGGTATAAAAACTACAATATTTTTATTGTTTTTAATAATTATATAACATTTTATGTTACCTAAAATCAAATAATTTTGAGTCAAAATATGAATAGCATTAAGAGCCTCAGTCGGGTTACACATAAATGTTAACATATCAACACACTGTAATCAACTGGAACACTTAAGTTTTTAAAATTTTTTAAGCAACCTTATTTCATTCATGAAAATGAGCTAAGCATAACTCCAAGGTAAAATGAATGCACATACAAGGTGAGTCATGATTATGCATATTTAATGTATTTCAAAGGCAGTCAATGCAAATCACTTGAGCCGAGCTGTGTGTGGAACATGCTGGAATTCATACCTCTTTCTTGCATTTGGTTATGCTGTGTATGGTGGTACTGTAACTCAGTATTGCTCAGCATTGTTGCTCAGGCAAGTAGAGTTGGGATTTGACATCATACGTTTATGTGTGGCATGACTAAGGCCAGCCGTAATTCTTTCAAAAACACTCAACAGCTTCTGCTACCCTCTGAATTCATCCAATCAGGATGATTTCCCAACCAGATCATGAATGCAACAATGCCTCCAATGTCAATCATGTTGAGAAACAGTATCGTAGACCATCAGTTTAACTTGCACTTGTTGTGTGCATTGCTGAAAGATCATCCAGATTGTCAACAACACTTTTGGTGGCATTGTAATACAGGAGGATTTCAGGTTTGTTCTGCCCATTCTCCATCTTTTTGTCATGATACATGGTAGAAAGTGCCAGAACTCATTTTCATTTATACAGCACATAGGACAGCAAGGCAAGTTGCCCAAGAAAGCCAGAAATGGACGTTATCCTCTCTGACAGCAATTTGTATCATCATCCTAGGGACCGCTGGTTTGTTAGATCTCACAGTATCAACATACATCAATCCATCATTTAGAAGTACTTCAGCTTGTGTGATGGAGGTGAGGAAATTATCTGCATTTCTGCCACTTTTGCGGCATGCTGCTACTAGTTCGCTCCCCACTTGAGCCCCCTGACCAACTTCCTACTGTGTTTGTCATACTGTATGTCAGTGTCATTTTACCTGGCAAAGTAAATTCTAAGAGAAAAGCTGTCTGCTTTCTAAGAATATGCAGAATAAAGTTCCCCTGTCCCTTGTATGGATATGGATCACTTGATATATGGTTACCACAGAAACCTGGATTCTAATAATGATTCCTTTTATATAAAGTCACATAGACCAAATTTAAGCCAAGGGTCAGATCAGACCCCTGTTGGTCACTTGAGGGTTAATGTAGCTAGCTAAACATTGAACTGTGGCTGTGGAGGCTGTGGAACAGAGCCAAAATGTGAAATCAAGGGAGGGGACACAGGTCATAAACAGTGAGCAATGTGAAAAACTCAGAGTAATTGAAATGCACTCGCTGAGGAACTGAGAAGTAAGTGTTGTACTGAGCAACAGAACACTTTGAACGGATCCAAAAAATACAAAATACACTCACTGCAGCCTAAAGACATGAAAAGAGATGATAGGAGTCTATCACCATCTTTGGAAGACAGTCTCTCATAGTCATAACCGGTTAAGCAGATAGCACCAAAGTACACAGAGGGTCAGACATGGAGTAGGGACGAAGAAAAAAAGGAAACATGCTCTTTTCCACAGGTCCATAGTGGGTTAATGAGATGAGCATAGGCAAAGCAGAACATGTGGTGAGTGAGCTGAAATTTGTTTTGCAAAACATTGTTACGATCTGATCCTGGCACTCATCCTGGGTCTATTGTGTTGTTATTACAACCGTTTATATATTGAATAATTTTAACCACTGATCCTAAATTTGTGTGCAGTGTATTGCATTGTACTGTAATTAATAACTATCACACATAACATGTCTTTCTGAAAATATAGTAGGCAACATTGCATTGGGGTCTAAATACCCAATTTAAAAAAAAATGGAGCAGACTTTGAAAGCTGTGCTATTTTCAAACAACAATTTAAATTTTGTTATTACATAATATTCTTATATGTAGCAGTGACTTTTTGTTTTGTTTTTAAAGAAAAAAAAAAAAGAAAAACATAGAACAAATCTTTTTTTTTTTTTTTTGAGAAAACATTATCTAAGATCAGTACTGAACTGATATCTTTGTTAAAATATTTGACAACAGGTTTGACTACAGGCTCAGCAGTCAAATAATTAAATACCATTTTTGAATAAAAAGTCACCTCTACCACCTGTGACTACAGAGCCATGACCCATAGCATAACACATCCAGATTTTGCATAGCTTTGTTAAACAACACTGAAGAACAAGTGATTTACAGGATACATTGATTGTACTTGTGGAAACAAAAAAAAAAACAGAAAAAAAAACAAACAAAAAAAATCAACAAAAAACTTGAATTGTTTTTTCCCCCATTTTCCACATGAAATTATGCAGTTAGTTCTGCAAGCAAAAAAAAAAAAAAAAAAAAAAAAAAAAACAATATAAAACCTTTACAATATACACACCTTACACTGGATTGAATACCCATATGCAAAAACTTAATGTCCTTTAGACTGATATGGTGCTTTTATTCTTCTCCCATTCATAGACTGTAGTTTGAATAATGCCCTTATCCTGTGAAGTGTGAAGGTGATCCCAGACAAGGGGACATGTCTTTGTGACTAGGGCACAGTTTTGTCATGTTGGCTTGACCTCTACTGTGTGCTCCTCTTTCAAAAAAGGTCCCACCTTCCTTGGTATTTTCTTAGATTTTATTGTTATTTTGCATATGATAGGTTTTCTGGTGGTAGTTTAGAAAATGTTTGCCATTCATGGGACTGCAACATCTAAGTCTAAGAAGAAAAATGGACCAGGCTATATTTTTCCTAATACTGCTCTCAGGTTAGAAGTGCTGTTTCTTACTATGCTGCAATTTTAACTATATTTGTATGATTTTTTTTAAATTTATAAATATATATATATATATATATATATATATTTTTTTTGTATTTTGTTATTTGTAGGAACCTTTGACATCTCTTCTTCTATGTCATGCCAGTACTACTATGTGAATGAAAATAAGACATGGCAAGAAGCTCAGAGCTACTGCAGAGCGAATTACATTGACCTGGCTACAGCAAACAGCATGGAAGAGGTAAATAGTATGAATGAAATTGTAAAAACAGTGGATCCTGGGTATGGTGGTGCTGTGTGGATTGGACTCAAAAGGAGCTGGGCCTGGTCTACAGGAGACTCTCTCAACTACAACTATACTCCCTGGTCCATTGACCAACCAAATAAAGGAACTAGAGAAGGAGCATGTGCAGTGGTTGATGGAACGGGATGGAGCGACTACTTCTGTTCAAGACAGTTTTACTCCTTCTGTTTTGATGGTAATTTAATTATTTTAGTACTAGATTTATGTTAAAAATATATTTTATGCTTCTGATTAGCAACATCAGCAGAACAAAGACTCATCAATTGAAAGAGGGTAACATTGATATGCGCTACTAAAGTGGTTAGAGTGGAGATGGGACAACAAAGTGTTTAATGCAGTCAATCTCCCTAAAACATTGTTTAAACTGTCTACAATCTAGCCAAGTGTGCTTTTCTCACATTTTGATAAAGTAGACATATATAAAGGCAATAGACATATATTTAAAATGATAAAAAGACATTAATAACAAGATATAACAGAAATGACTGAACTGATCACTGATTATTTCCCAATATAATATCAAACAGAGATCAGTAGAGTGAAGAGAAGAGATTTGCTCCAATTTTTCAATTGCCACAAGTGACTTTTACCTCTGGTGTTGAGACAGAGACTGATGTGGCTGATAATCAAAGTGCTAACTCATTTCCCATTGTAAAAAATTGTCCATATTTATATTTTTACAGAAGTAGGTTAAGTTATAAATCATAAGTTATAAACGGTATTTTAGATTGCTATAACTTTACGTCTGCTTGGAATAGATGCAAAAGAGAACGTCTCCAGGTTACGTATGTAACCATGGTTCCCCGAGGGAACGAGACGCTGCGTCACGAAACGCTATGGGAACGCCCCCGCGTGACCGCGCTCTGAATCACGTGTCTAATCCGTCCAATGGATGGGCGAGACGTCACGGGCGGGGTGACGTAGCGACCCGGAAGCATAAAAGCCCGAGCGGCGAGCCCCGCGTTAGCTTACTGGAAAATGAAGCAAGCGCCGCAGGGACGCCGGAAGTGTGGCACCGAGACGCAGCGTCTCGTTCCCTCGGGGAACCATGGTTACATACGTAACCTGGAGACGTTCCCCTTCAGGAACTCGAGCTGCGTCACGAAACGCTATGGGAACGAGTATACCCACGCCGCCAGACTTACAAGTCCCTGCCTCCAGGAGGAGGCAAGCCTAAGGCACAAGGACAATAGGAGCCGGGAGTGGCTCGGGTATCTAGGTCATAAAACCTGGCAAAGGTCAGGGGCGTGGACCATCCCGCCGCGTTGCAGATGTCCTGTAAGGACACACCTGCCAGAAAGGCCTTAGAGGCCGCCACCGCTTGGGTAGAGTGAGCCTTGACCCCCAGGGGACTGGGGAGACCAGAGGACTCGAAAGCCAGAAAAATGGATTCTACAATCCACCGGCTGAGGGTCTGCTTAGAAGCAGGAATCGAGCTGGAGGTCTGATCCTCAGCGCACCGCGGAGGAAACGTGTCACCCAGGGGTGCCTGCCCACTGACTGGCCATCGAGAGGGGCGTGGCAGGCCGCAATAGCCGCCACGTACACCTTCAGGGTGGAGTGGGTCAGTCCTGCGGAGAGGCGGGCCTGCAAGAACTCCAGCACTGTAACAACTGGGCAGTGAACAGGGTCAAGCCGGCGGTCTCCGCACCAGGAAGTGAAAAGGTTCCACTTCAGGGCGTACAGTTTCCTCGTAGAGGGAGCTCTGGACTGGAGGATGGTCTCCACAACCTCGGTTGAGAGACCGGAAGCGCGGAGTTGTGCCCCCTCAGAGGCCACACCCACAGCTTCCACAGCTCCGGGCGGGGGTGAAGATGGCCCCCCGCCTGTGAGAGGAGATCCCTCCTGATCGGAATCTCCCATGGGGAGCCGTCTAGGAGGGAAATCAGGTCCGAGAACCATACTCGGCCCGGCCAGAACGGGGCTACTAACAGTAGACGAATTCCGTCCCGGTGCACTCTCTCCAGAACTCCCGGGAGCAGAGCGACCGGAGGAAAGGCGTACAGACGCAGCCTCGGCCACGGCCGTACCATGGCATCCAGTCCAAGAGGAGCTGGATGAATCAGAGAGAACCAAAGGGGACAGTGCGACGTCTCCTGCGTCGCAAACAGATCCACCTAGGCTCTGCCGAACATACGCCATATGAGCTCCACCACCTCGGGTGGAGTCTCCATTTCCCGGGCACCGGCCCCTGCCTCGACAGGGCGTCCGCTCCCACGTTGAGATGACCAGGGATGTAGGCCGCTCTCAATGAGAGGAGGTTCCCTTGGGACCACACAAGGATCTGGAGCGCCAGCCTGTAAAGGGGGCGCGAACGCAGACCTCCCTGGCGGTTGATGTAAGAGACCACTGTCGTGTTGTCGGTGCGCACCAACACGTGGCGGCCTCTTAGGTCTGGGAGAAAGTGTTTCAGAGCTAGAAACACGGCCAGCATCTCCAGGCGGTTGATGTGCCAAGTGAGATGGCGGCCGCTCCACAGACCACGGGCAGGACGGCCACTCATGACCGCTCCCCATCCGGTGAGGGACGCATCCGTCGCTAGCACTACGCGGCGACCAGGAGCTCCCAGGACCGGGCCCTGAGACAAGAACCCAGGTTCTCTCCACACAGCTAAGGCACGGCGGCATC
This sequence comes from Pangasianodon hypophthalmus, assembly GCF_027358585.1. NCBI lineage: Eukaryota > Metazoa > Chordata > Actinopteri > Siluriformes > Pangasiidae > Pangasianodon > Pangasianodon hypophthalmus. Next base: position 12,942,530 of record NC_069730.1, on the reverse strand, counting down.
GCCGCGTGACCTTGATCATGCGGAGCGGGTTTCCTCTGTTTCGGAAAAACCCCCTGGTCTTGAACCACCACTGTAGGGGCTCATGTGCAGCAGGCCAAACGGTATCACGTTGGACGCAGCTGTCAATAGGCCCAGCAGTCTCTGAAACTGCTTTACAGTGAGTGACCGGCCTACTTTCGCTCTCGCGACCGCTATGAGGACCGACTCGATCCGAGCAGGAGACAAACGTGCCTGCATCGTGGTCGAATCCCACACGACGCCTAGATAAGCGGTTCTCTGAGCTGGAGAAAGCACGCTTTTCTCGGCGTTTAGTCTTAACCCCAGTTCCTTCATATGGGCGAGAACGGCATCTCGATGCCGAGCCGCCATCTGCTCTGAATGAGCTAAAATCAACCAGTCGTCGATATAGTTCAGTATGCGGATGCCCTGTAGTCGCATAGGAGCCAGGGCAGCATCCACGCACTTCGTGAAGGTGCGGGGTGAGAGTGCTAGGCCGAAGGGAAGAACCCGATACTGGTAAGCTTCGCCCCCGAAAGCGAACCTCAGGAACTTCCTGTGCGGGGGAAGGATGGAGATGTGGAAATATGCATCTTTTAGGTTGATCGTGACGAACCAGTCCTCGGACCTGATCTGAGACACGACCTGCCAGAAAGCTCACTAAGGGAATCAGTCTCTCGAGACTGACCTCTGGTGTAATAGAAGCGGTTAGCTGGGTGCCCTGAGGCGGCGAACCGACATGGGGGAAATGAGCTAACCGCTGCGAAGGCCTCAGGAGAGGCCGCGAGCCTCCCAGACCCGCTACGTTGCTGGGCGAGAACTGGGAGAGGCGCTCGCCGGAGACCGCTGCGCCCTGAAGCACCATAGGTGGCAGGGTTGGCAGATCGACCTCCTGAGGGCACTGGGGGGACCCGGGCACCGTAAGATGAGGTGTACGCCGCGTTGCCCCAGAGGGGCCCGCCCTCAGAAGCCCTGGGCCAAAACCATCAGGGCTTCTTAGCCGCGGCCCTTCTGGACATGAGGACGGTCCTCAGATCCGCCTTAGTGCCCGAAGGGCCGGGCCCAGAGCGTCGTCGCGACTCCTGCTCCCGCCTCGGGGGAGCACGGGAGGCGACGCTCTGCTTTTGGGCCAGATCAGCGGCCCGCCTGAGCTCAGCTACCTGCTCAGACGTACTCTCCCCCTGCTCGTCCAGCTCTTTAAGCAGGTCGGCCTGGTACGCCTGTAACACCGCCATGGTGTGCAGACACGCACCAGCCTGACCTGCTGCCGTGTACGCCTTGCCTACCAGTGCTGAGGTGGTCCGCAGCGGCTTGGTAGGCAACACCGGAGCCTTCAGGGACGATGCAGCAGCAGGGGACAGATAGCTGGCTAGCGTCTGTTCAACCCTGGGCATCGCCCTGTAACCGGAGTAGTCCAGCCCCACCACATTAGCGTAATCGGAAGAAGTGGGGCTGAACAACCGGCCTGAAAACGGCCTATTCCAGGACCTCGACACCTCAGTGTGGAGGTCCAGAAAAAAGGGCAGGCTCCGGGCGGAGGTGGCGGCCTACTGCGTAAAAAGCGCTCATCCAGTCTAGAGCCCTGAGGCTCAGGCCGTGACTCAGCGGGCCAGTCAATGCTAAGCTTAGCGACTGCCCGCGTAACCACCTCGAGCAGCTCCCAATATTGAGGAGACTGCGGCTCAGGGTCGACGCTCTCCACATCGACCTCCTCGGAGGACGATAGGTGGAGCGCCGAGTCCGCTCCCCGGGGGGAAGAAACCGCAGAGCGTGCTTCCGAGCCCAGGGAGGGGACAGTGGACCTGGAGGGTGAGGAAGGAGAAAGGGACGGGCCCGTCTCCATTCCCTCCGCCAGGTCCATCTGCGAGCCCCACGAGCACAACCGCCGCTCTGCCTCGGCAGAAGCGGGGCCGGCACCGCGAGGCACGCTAGTGAGGGCTCCCTCCTCAAAGAGAGCCCAGCGGGAGCGGAGAGTGCGCAGCGGTAAACGCTCGCAATGTGCGCAGCCGGCTCCCTCGAGAGCCGACTGAACATGCTCCGCTCCCAAACAGGCAACGCACAGACTGTGTGTATCCCCGCCCGTAATATATCGCGGACAGGGAGAAACACACAGCCTGAAGCGCTGCCCGCCCTCGCCCTTTGTCTTATCCTTGGCTTTAGGCATGCCGCCGATAAAACACAAACCAGACGGAAAATAGACAAACAATCAACATAGAGCGCTTGCTGAAAACAGGAAGCTAACGCGGGGCTCGCCGCTCGGGCTTTTATGCTTCCGGGTCGCTACGTCACCCCGCCCGTGACGTCTCGCCCATCCATTGGACGGATTAGACACGTGATTCAGAGCGCGGTCATGCGGGGGCGTTCCCATAGCGTTTCGTGACGCAGCTCGAGTTCCTGAAGGGGAAACATATTTCAGTTCAAGAAAATCTGTAGCTTACTCGGAGATATGTCAAAATATTAAGCAGATGAAGAATTTTTGCAGTCTGTCAAACATATACTTAAATATGCTTTTATAACTTCTATATCATCCCTCACCAGACTCACCTACTGCTAGCAAAAGGTTCATACTGATCCCATTTTTGAAGACTTGGACAGAAGCCCAGACTTACTGCAAACAACAATACACAGATCTTGCCGTCATCAACAACACTGAAGACAAGGCAGCTTTAACTGGTTACTCAGGAGTTGCATGGATTGGCCTGATCTCCTCACAGTGGTCTGATGGAGGATTCTCAATATTCCGGTACTGGGCACAGGGGCATTCAGAGTCATCTGTTGTTAATAAATGTGGTGCCATGGTGGCTAATACTGGGAAATGGATTGGTACAGAATGCAACCTCAAAATTCCATTCATTTGCTATGGAGGTGAATATTAATAATTCATTTTATCACACCCCGTCATGCAAAATATATTATATTATATTACATACAAATTATTATTATTATAACATTAATGAAATCTACCTGAAACTGTATACATTTGATTGTGATTTAAAATAAGGTTCATATGAATGGCTTTTCAATTCAATATTGTTTTTTCTAGAGAGCTGCTTTACTTCCACAGACATTTTCCAAGACATTATAGGAGTCTAGAAATAATTATGAAGCAGTCTGTTTCTCTTAAGGCCAGTATTCTTCATTGACAGTAACTCTTGAGACAGAAGGATGATCTGTTATTCTTTTAACATGCATGATCTAATAGAATTTGAACAGCGTTAACCAGTGACGAACAGAGTAACCAGAAGATGCTCTGAAGGACAAGGGGGGAAATCTGTTCAAATTTCACCACTTTATTTATATTTACTGACCTTTTTAACATAACAAACTAAGACTTGGTGGTTAGCACATTTGCCTCGCAACTCCAGGCTTGGGGGTTCAGTTCCCACCTCCGTTTCCTGTAGGTACCCCAGTTCAAAGACCTGTATTGTATTGTATTTTCCATAGTCTGTGATTGTGCCCTGTGATGGGCTGCCACCCAGTCCAGGGTATCCCCTGCCTTGTGCCCTGAGTCCCCTGGGATAGGTTCCAGACCTGTGTAGGATAAGCAGTACAGAAAATAGATGGACGGCAAATATATATATATATATATATATATATATATATATATATATATATATATGTATATATATATATATATATATATATATATTTACCATTTGAACTGTAAAAAATAATTGGAATTAATTAACACCTTAGGCTATTTTGGTACATAATTAATTGTTGGGCTCAGTATTCTAATAAACTGATAAATCAGATGTGCTAACTGTTAGAATTTAGTTACCCTGAAATTTTTTTTAGCCAATTAGCTACTGATTTATTCATGTTTGCCTTCTCAACAGTTACACAAAGAAGAAAACATAAATAAAATGTAAATTTAATCTTTCTTTCCTTCCTTCCTTCCTTCCTTCCTTCCAAGCTTCTGTACCCATGAGAAATAGTGAGTGCAAAATAGAGAGTTTTATTGCTTTTGCTATCTGCAGATTGGATTGCAATAGCCATAGCTTTTTTTTTAATATATTTACTTTCAATACAGGACTCCAGCCTGTCACTCGTCATTACCACTATGTGGATTACCCAAGGAATTGGCTCGATGCTCAGAGATACTGCCAAGCAACATTCACTGATTTAGCTACCATAGATAGCATTAATGATGTGAATAGTCTCATGAATGAAGTTGTGCTTGGCTACATTGGCTCTTTATGGATTGGACTAAACAGAGGTACACAAGCACAGTGGGGCTGGTCTCGAGGGGATGAGCCTCTATCCAATTACAGCAACTGGGATGCAGGGAGGCCAAATGGTTCTGGACAATGTGTAGTTAATATCAACAATGTCTGGCGTGATTACAATTGCACAGTACCTCTATATTTTGTGTGCTACTATGGTAAGTTAACAAATCATTTATGTACAAATGTTCAGTTTTGGTTTAACAGAATGCTGTGATGCTACCCTTTTCTATTAATGTTATGTTACAGAGGGAAAAGGATACATCCTGGTACAGTCTAACAAAACCTGGCAAGATGCACAGAGTTACTGCCGAAGCTACTACACTGACCTGGCAACAATCCGCTCTCCGTGGGAACAGAAGCATTTGATAGAACTTGTTGGTAGAGGAGTCTTCGTCTGGATCGGCTTGTTCCTAGATACTTGGGAGTGGTCTGACCAGTGGAGCCTCTTTTTCAGAAACTGGGCATTAGGACAACCAAGTTCCACATCTGGTAACTGCACTGCTATGATGACAAATGATTCTGGAAAATGGACTGTTCAGAATTGCAATGCAGCACTTCCTTTTATCTGCTATGGAGGTGAGTCTCAATAGTCAATTAGATTATTATGCAACATGAAATGAAGCACAAATGTGCACTTTGAACTTTGTACTCTCTTTGTCACTGACGTACTTCACTTTACAGAAGAAAACATGGTGAAGAGAAAAAACATAATAAAAATCAAAGTGGCTTACAGTGGAACAGCAAATCTCAATGATCTGTCACTGCAGGCAGTGATCTTAAAGGAAGTAAGTGTCTGCGTGGTGCATTGTGGTACAAGTTAATATGTTATAGAAATGGAATCCCAAAGCAATCAGGGATACAGAAAATTAAGATAATTTCATTGAAACATCTTCTGACTTTGATTAAAAATTTCCTTTGTAAGATCTGTTTCTGTAGTGCCGGTTCAGTGTTACTTAGATACTAAGTATAAAACTGCCACATTTCCCTGTAAAGTAATGCAAAACTAGTTCAACTGACCCAAGGTTGTCAACTTCAGTCCTTTGCATTATTCTACACTCCACCTGTACATCAGCATAACTTTGGTATGTCATATATTTTGTGTCCTGATATCCAAAGCTTTGATTGTTTAATGTATGCTGTCTGATTTACTTGTGTTCTTTTTGTTACAGATTGAAAAAAAAATTATAGGGCAGAGCAAGGCTAATGATATCAAACTGAGCTGGAAATTGAGGAGTGATGGAAACGTGTTTGTGAAGCAAGGAGCCAGAGATAAGAACGGATAGGTTATGATCTCATTCACCATATAATATGTCAAAAGTCTGACATGCTCATTACTTTTCTAATCAAGAAATGATCTCAGTATGCCTGAATCAATGTTTGTTTATTATGAATTAGCAGAAGATCTGATAAATAATATTATTAATATTAATATTATTAAAATCTTTGCTTTGTGGATGCTTTGGGGTTAGGTTCAGGCAACTTTTGCTTCATGTTATTTATATGGTTCTAATTTAATTTTCTCCTTGCATACTTTCCATGCTACTTTAAGATGATTTAACTACTGATTAATCAATAAAAATATTTATAAATGTATTAAAGTTTGCTATTATGATTTATTACAACTTTGTTTCTCTGTTTTAAGTAAAACGTAACATGATTGCAATAAATTGAATCATATAATCCTTACAAAAATAAAGTATAGTTTAATATATTTAAAAGTGTACTATAAGTACTTTATGTACAGTTGAGGTCAAAAGTTTACATACCCCTTTCAGAATCTGCAAAATGTTTATTATTTTACCAAAATAAGAGGGATCATACAAAATGCATGAATAAGATATTTCACATAAACAACACAGTATTAAGAATCAAGGGTATGTAAACTTTTGAACGGGGTCATTTTTATAAATTCAACTATTATTTTCTCTTGTGGACTAATAAACATTTTGCAGATTCTGAAAGTGGAATGTAAACTTTTGACCTCAACTGTATATACAGTATAATCACGCTGTACTGAAAGTACTTAAAGTTTACTACGTTATATATACTATCTATGCATTAGTACTATAATTACTTTAGACTGTTTGGGGCCAGAAATAGACTTGTAAGTAATTATATGTCACAAGCTGATAACTGTGATAAATACTTTGAATACATTATTAGTAAACTTGCCCCTTTTACCTTGGAAAATAAAGTAGATATACTGAGTAGAAATTACACTTCGGGTGCTTTAAACCACATATCACATGAAATCTACCAATATTAATGGCAATTACATCACCATATTGTATGATATTTGTTTTGTTGTTCCTTTCTCTGTCCTTGTGAGTTTTCCTGTGAGGGCTGTTCCACATCCAAAACAGTATTTTCAGCTGTGCTGTTAAACAAACTTCATCTAAGTTTAGGTTTAGGAGTGAAGTAGGAACCCTGGAGCGGTGAGGTGGAAATACTACCCTTTGCACCACCTCAGCCTGCAGCAAATTGTTCATTTGCAAGTGAAATTTTGGATACATTTGTTACATTGGATACATTTGTTACATTGGATACATTGGTTGCATTTGCTTTACTGAGATAGAAGAGTAGGTCTTAATTTTGGAAATGAATTGAAAATATTGGTATTGCTATCCAGAAAACCACTGTGTTGTTGACAGTTTCACACAGTTTGCTTCAAACGAAGGATCAATCTTGTGACAACTCGAACAAAGCAAAATTTATTTAAAACTTACATCTCTCCATAGACTTGCAGTTGCTAACTGCTGAAGAATTATTACTAATTATGTATGACATATCAGTTTCATATTCATTTGTATACTGATTGGCTCATAGAGATTGATGCACTACTTTAGCAATCATAAATTTTTATTGTCACTGAGGTTTTCAGCTCCCCTTTTTTTTGATGGTTTTTTCATGCTTAGTCTAATATGATCATTCTTAGTCTAATATGATCATACTTAGTCTAATCTGAACAAAGTTCCCAGTAGTGATACAATCATGAAAAACCTATTTTATAAATTTAAGGTGTCTTTAACCTGTAGTGATATTCTCCAGAACTAAATTTTATTTATGTTTACAACTGTAATAGTTACGGCAGTAGTTCTGTGTTATAAAAAAAAAAAAAATGGTTAGATTATATTCAGAGGGGGTCAGTGCAATTTATTTGGTCCCCGACTGCAAAAAGATTGAGAATCCCTGCCTACTTCAGAAAGCATGCCTACTTTCTAGGTTTCACCAGAAGAGGGGGGCAAAATACCAGTTTTTATCAAAGCATAGCATAGCTCTCAGAGATGACTAAGTGTTCAGTGCAATGTTAAATCCCTTTTGCTATTTCTTTTGGACAAAATAACTACTGTAACTTGTACTGTATAACTTTTCTGTTAGGAAAAAACTCCTTCAGACATTGAGGAAAAAACTCCTTCAGACATTGAAATATAAGATTAACAGCAATGCATTTTTTGGGCTGCTGATCTTTAAGATTTGACACTTGCTAAAACTTTGATTTATGTTTAAGATAACGCATGTAGAGCATGCGTATGTGTTCATTTATATTCTTCTGATTAAAAAAATGAAAGTAGAAAAGACAAGATATGAGAGTACCGATAGTGGGGGGGAAAGAGAGAGAGAGAGAAAGAGAGAGAGAGAGAGAGAGAAAGAGAGAGAGAGAGAGCGAGCATACTCCACTCTGCAGTCTCAGACAACTCAGAAGTGACCCACACCAGTCTGCAGCTCTCTGCAGTTCTGTCCCGGTCGCAGAAAAACAGTGAATAATGTGATAAACACACCAGGGAAGAGGAGGATCGCGTGTCGTTTATGGTTTTCTTCTTTGCGTTTGGCTGCGATTTTGGGTTTCGCGCCGTCTCCGAGCGATTCGCGCAGACCTCTCCTCAAGAGATGCTGCCATGTCCCGAGGGCTGTTCCCGCGAGTGAACGTGTGCTGGGTCGCGGCGCTGCTGCTCGCGCACCTGGCCGTGGCGTCCGCCGCGCGCGCGCACACCTGCAGCGAGGTGAAAACGGCTTTCCAGCTGCGCCAGATCGGCCCGCTCAAGTGGGTACCGGAAGCACCTGCCACAGGTGAGCGATTCTCACGTTCTTTCATCCCGCACCATTCTACAGACAGAGCAGCATACCCGACTTTTCATCGCTCAGAATCCACTCGCATTTAATTTACGCGCTAAGACAAGTTTGCTTTTCTTTTTACCTTCTAATCGAGAAAACATTACAATGTGCAGGACAGGACCAGGGTTGGGAACCTGTGCCATAAAGGGCTCTAAGTTGGTCCCTCTGGGCTACAGATTCCCAACCCTGGTCCATCAATCAGTATTCATATAATCATACACAACCCGTTTTACTAGAAGGAGTAGGTCATATAAATGCATATCTAGGTCTACATAAAAAAAATTAAAAAAAAGATCACACTGTTTTCACAGTTTATGTGTAATTTAGTCATATGTAATGTGTAATGAAGTAGCACATTTTAGTGTTTTTCTTTGTCCAACACACCCACTTCAAGTCAGGAAGGGAGGTTAATTAGATGATTAGTTGATTCGGGTGTGGAAGCAGGGTAAACACTAAAATGTGAAGGATAGGGTATTCCAGGACCAGGGTTGGTGGCCTGTACTCTGAGAGAACAGAATGTGTCTTTCTATTCAGCGAGGGCTTCAAGTTGAAGCTCTTTAAGAAGCTAAGAACTCTTAACTGTCCTAAAGACTTTGAAGAACATTTTCTTTCTAAGGATGTATATACAGTACATATACACTGAAAGGCCATGTTAGGCACACTTGCCTTGTATTCACAATCTTTTATCAGGTAGGTCAATTTAAAATACCCTCATACTCTTTCAGAAATAAAGGAATCAAACTGTACACTTGCTTGTCGCTGGACTGGTACCCATGAAAGTGCAGATCGGTAGATCCAGAGCCAACACTGGGTGCAAGGCAAGAATGCACCGTAGATGTGATGCCAGTCCATCGCAAGTACTGGTCAATGAGCATTTGTTTATGATTAGAGTGAGGCAAGCTGGCAAGCCTAGAAGAGAGCACTGAGGTTGATTTTCTAAAAAAATAAATGAGTCTTTGCTTGATCTGGGGATTATGAAAATGATTGATTGAATCGTAATGAGCTCCATGGCAGAACCTGAGGTATAACTGCAGCAGAAATAGAGCTCCAAAGTTGGCTTAAATGCCCGATTTCCACAGCCTCTTTCTTGGGCACCATATATCACAGAGGCGTGTGGCTGGTGTCAGCTGAAAGCTACTGATGAGCTCTATTTAACATGTTTATAATGTTTTGCATGTCAGTCACTTCACAAGTGCAGATAATTCCCATTTTGGTAATGGCACAAGCTCTTCATGAAAGAAGACAATCATATGACCAGTGTGCTCCTTACATTTTCTAGTAGTATGCAATAACCTGAGCTGACAATAGAACCAGGGACCTTAGAGAGGACTGTGTCACCGGTCCAATTTTGGACCTTAAAAGTTTAAAGATGCATGTACCACGTTTATTAATGGTAAGGGCAACATTTTTAAATGGTGAACCACAGCGATAACTCTGACATGTTAATGGCATTTCAGTTGTGACACTTCATTGAAATTGACTGGACTCTTTATTTCCCTATCCAATCATATAAAATACTTGGAGGGCATTAGTATTGTAAAAGTTGGCATTCAAAATTACAACTGTTGCAGTCTCCTTATGTTCATTCTTTCTGACAAACAACCATAAAATGGGACTGTTACCATATGTGAGCTACATTTGTAAAATACAGTGTGCAAAGTTATATGGGGGAAAAGCAGTCACAATTAAAAATACTTACCACCCTAAGTACTTACAAGCTATGTTTTTAATCTTTATTAAGTAGGTTTTATGACATGTACTTTTCATCTACTCACAGTACAATTTTGGGAAGTAACAGTACTTTTACTCGAGTATGATTTTACTCTACATTTACCATCCCTAGTTAAAATCAAATACTACATCAAACTATATTAAACTATATCCATGTATTAGTAGTTTAACATGTTTATATGTCAGAATTGATTATGTTTAAATTTCTCAGACTCAGGTGGTTTTGAAAGGGTATTGCCTTCATAAATGCCTATATATTTTTGTGCCAAAAGAACAAGTGCCCAGGGCATTGTTTTCCTGGAACTGCACTGAAATGAACACAATGAACCTCTCAGAGGAAAAAAAACGAGATGTAATTTGGGAACTAGACCCATCTAAATTCATTGGAAAAGGTCATGGGCAGGTACAAACAAATATAACTACCAATTTAGGCCATATCTACTTTGTTTTTAAATCCAAAACCAGCACTCAGACTTTTTGGGTGAGAGTCTACTAACTTAGCACATCATTATTTAGCAATTTTATTTCACTCTTCCTTGCAAAAATGCTCCAGATCTATCAAATTGCAAGGGGTCTCTTGTGCACAGCCCTCTTCAAGTCATTGCACAAGTTTTCAATAGGATTTAGATCTGGGCTCTGACTGGGCCATTCCAAAACTTTTATCTTCTTCTTCTGAAACCATTGCTATGTTGACTTGTATTTGTGCTTTGGGTCATTATCATGCGGGAAGGTGAAATTTTGCTCCATCTTCAGCTATCTAACAGAGGCCTGCAGGCTTTGTGCCAAAATAGTATTTGGAGCTATCCACGAGTCCCTCCATCTTTACTAGAGCCCCAATCCCAGCTGAAGAGAAGCATCCCCGTAGCATGTTACTGCCACCACCATGCTTGACCATGGGTATGTTGTTCTTTGGCTGATAAGTAGAAAAGTTCTACCTTGTTCTCATCAGCCCATAACATATCTTGCCACATGGTTTGGGGTGATTGTATGTATGTGTTAGCAAAATTTATGCAAGATTGGATTATTTATTTATTTTTTTGGTGAGAAAGGGCTTCTCTCTAGCCACGCTAACCCATAGCACAGACTTGTGAAGAATACGTTAGATCATTGCCACATACATGGAGTGACCAGTGGCAGTACCAGCCTGCTATTCCTGCAGCTTCATTAATGTTGGTAATGTTGTTATTTTTGGCCTCTTGGTAGCCTCCCTGATAAGTTTTCATTTTGTCCTTTTGTCAGCTTTGGAGGGAACGTCCTGCTCGTGGTAATGTCAATTTGGTACACCATTTTCTCCACTTGTTGATGATAGCCTTCATGGTGTTCCATAGTACATCTAATGTTTTTTTTGTACCTCTCTCCTTATCACCTTTCAACATTGAGATTGTTGTAAACTCTTTGAAAATCCTACAGAAACAGCTGATCTTTATTTGGGGTTAATCATTATCACTTCATTGATGATAGGTGTGTGATAATTACTTTTGGACCTCAGTTTGAATGTGATTGGTTAATTCTGAGCACACTCACATGCCCCATTATAAAAGGGTGTGGACACTTATGCAACCTAGTTATTGTAATTTTTTTCTTTTTTCCCATAAAATGTTTCTATCTGTTTTTCACTAGAGTTTTGTTGGTTGCTATATCACATTAAAGGTGGAAAAAGATCTTATATGATTTATGTTGCTTTCGTTTTTTTACATCACAAAAACAGTTTTAAAACTGCAGTTTTAACAGGAGTATGAAGACTTTTTATATCTACTATATATAACTTGCATATATTCAGTGCATCGGTTATGAATCATCTTATTGAATTTATGATAAATTAGAAGTTACTTGAGTCCCCTTGACCTTTTAAAGGATATATTTAAGTTTCATGTCCTAGGACGCCTGAAGACATTCAGACCCCAGTATTTGACGAATTCACAACCTACTCAGAATTAAATTTGAGTTCACTAGCATATTGCACAGGCTATATATTCTGGTAGGGTAAGAATATTATTGGAAATTCATTTTTCTTGTGGTAGTAAACATTTGCACTAAATTTATTTTAATTTTTTTAGTTATCCCCATGCCCCCCTGTGGGCTTCATCTGGGTAATCCAGTTTCCTCCCACCACTCAAAAACATGCATGTAGATGGATTGGCTATGCTAAAATGCCCCGGAGTGTGAATTAATGTGTGAATGTGTGTGCCCTGAGATGGACTGGCATCCCATCCATGGTGTATTCTCACCTTGTGTACAGTGTTCCTGTAGCTGAAAGCAGTTACTGAAGTTTAATGAATGAATGAATGATAACCATAATGCATCAATGGGCACTAACCAGCTAGCTGCTGTTCTTTCTTATATTAGAACTGCTTGCCTAAATTACCCCTTTAACTGTGGACTCAGACTCTGTGACAGCTGACAGGCACAGGGCAATGACACAGAGCTTAGTCAGCCTGCAAGACTGTAGACACAGACAACAAGAAGTCTGGACCAGGAGTCTGGAATGCCAGGCATGCCAAAGTGTTTCTAACCGCTGACACCGACGAACCCTGTCACAAATAGCATTTTATGCAGAGCTGTTTAGGGGATTCACAAAGCATAGTTTTATTTATGTCAATGTTATTTTCAAGTGAGTTGGAAAAGAGCTTATAGTTAGAACAGTAAATTCACAATACAAGACCAATTTTATTGATGAATTTAGATTTTTTCTTCATGTATATATATATATATATGCATATTGATCATTTTGATTTTGGTACTTTTCCTTTATATGTAGTTCAATGACAAACACAAAAAAATTAATATTAATCCAAGACATGAAATAATATTTCACTAAAAACAAAATAATGCATTAAGAATGATAAAAGCATACAAGATATGGTGATATGCTAAGGAAAAATAAAACAGACACAGCATACGCATCATTATGCTGTTATGATAATCAGTAGAGGTCTGTAGGAGCAAAACTGAGTAAAAAGGCAGTTCCAGCGTATAAGAATATTTTGCAATTGTTAGAAAAAGACTAAAAAATATTTAAAAGTATTTTAAGCATAGTAGATGTTCATTTGCACAAGAAATCTTGTAAATTAAGCTGATCATACATGGAAGTGATACCTGACATTTCAACTGAAACAAGAATGCAGTGTATTTATAAGACAATCTCTCTTTTTTATTATTTCATCATTGGCCTAAAGTATAAAATCCTGCCAACAAGGGCTTTTAATTAATGATAGTGGCATTTAGCCAGGGATAGCATAAGAGCTTTAAGTAATCAATGCCACAAAAATGCTTATCCACTGGTTTACTAAAAGATATGATCTGTATTAATGCGGCCAAGTGAACTATATCAGGATTACGTGCTGATGTTACAAAGCCCATGCCATCCATTACTGAATGAAGAAAGAGATAATTTTCTTTGAAAACATACTGTTGCTGCTCTAGGTTTCAGACTGACTCACTCCAAATTCTCCTATAGAAACGTCATTCATATTCCTAACTCAGAAAACTCAAGGTAGCTTTAGTTACATTGCTTTGGCTTTGGTATTTTGGTATTCCTTCTCTATCCAATAAATCTAAACCCCCTTCTAATAAAATCGACACTGCTGTGAATTACTCTCTATTAAATTTGACACCATTACGAATCATTCTTTTTTACAACATTGCACAAAGAAAAAAAAAACATCATGTAAGTTCTGTAGAGAAGTGAAGCTGTTGAGCCTTTTAATGCCATACTACTGGGAAAAGTTGCTGAAAATATGAGAGTAGTATTAAAATTGCAATAAATATATTTTGATATCTGTAAAGCTTCTTTTTAGAGCCCTAGAGATTTACCAATTTAAACCCAGATTTTGTTTGGCATTACGATGAAGGTGATCAATATGGTAAAAAGTCATTTTTAGAGACACCCAATTTCCTTCATAAAACATGGCATCACAATTTTTTTTTATAACTACATAAGTAGTTTCACTAAGGTTTTGCTAACAAAATTGCAAGAAAGCTGTGGAGCCATATTATGAAAATGTAAATTACATATTCTTATTCAACATTTACAAGCAATTGAAGTATGTAATGAGGGAAAAAGTGAAATTTAAATGATTGGTAGTTCAGTCAATTAAGGCAAAGCACATACACCTTACAGTACTCACAATACTGAGAAAAGTACATCATGATCTTTCAGTTAGATGCCTTTTGTGACAGCTTTTTAAACAACTGGCTTGGAAAAGAAAAATGCAAGCCCCTGATAGTAAATTAGCTTTTACCTTTTTTGTAATCAGGGTCTACAGAGTGTTGCATCTTTCATATGAACAAAATAACGTGTTTTCTGTTCTGTGTGTTTGGCCTGAATGTATGTACAATATACAATTTTCTCTCTAAAGGTTGGCTTCAAAATAAATTTTCTGCCCAATTTGAATGAGAGAGCCTTGAAGTCCCTTTGGAAACACAGATTGTACTCACAAATTTGTATGGGAATGTATTAAATTTGCAGATCATTTATGCCAAAATCTTTTTTGTCAAAAAAACCAAAAAATCATTTACTAAGTCATAATAAAAAGAATATTTATTGAAATTGTGCCTTATCAGAAAGTAATCAGTAAAAATCAGAAAGTTTTTGCATGTTACCCCAGTAAACTTTTATATTAAATATTCACCACAAGGCTGAAGACAATTTGAAAAGTATTTAATTAACTTACACTTTTATAAGATAAAAACACGCTAATGTCTAGGTTTTATAACATACTCATGTCGAGGTTTTTCAATTTTCTTTATTCCAACTGCACTTTGAACAATTTTTCAACCTGTTTTACTACCTTGAGCTGACATAACACTTGGGTTTAAATCTTTGAATTTTTTAACCCACTGTGACTACAGAGAACATTTAGTGAATGCAAAAACCTCATTTACATTACTTTCTCTCTCTACTTTGCATGCAATGTAATTCACACAGTTTTTCTTTGTAAATCACCCACAAATTGCCTAGTCATTCCATATGCAAATTAACTTCTGTTATTCTGAATCTTAATCCTAAATAGAGGCCTAAATTCCACTTTCTGCCATGTGGCATAACAAAAACCTGATTGGCAGGTGCCATGGAATAGATTAACCCAGTTATCTATGGGACACACTCTGGGACACACTCTGAGACACATGGGTAAATGAAGGTGATCTCTTAATCTCTGAACTTTAGAAAGACTGATGAAACAAACTGTTTTGAGTAAGCTTTGATATTGATATCATGGTCAGATTATTAATTTTGTCAGCTGGTATCTAAAGTTCCTATTTTGTAAGGAGCATGAATTGACTCCCTCCCGCCATGTAATAGAACCATTCTGACATATTATTTTTTATGGAAAAAAATATTATTTTTGTTACCCTTACCTTTACCTTGCTAACGTTGCTTATTTAGAACATCAAATAGCCTTTGGTCAGTGCATGAAAGTGGGTTTGCCTCTTTGATGGGAGAACAGCTCCCACATTCATACAGTTGATCTCTGGCACTGGAAGAAAGTCTCAGCTTCTCAACTCCTATTTACTTTCCTTCAGACAGCCTTTCAACATACTCTCCTTCTGCACCCCACTTTGCTCAGTCAGCTACTTCTTATTGTGTCACTGCATGCCTTTAGCTGAGGTCTGAAATCAATTCTAAATCAGTTTAACCCAGTGTTCTATATGGTGCTGCTCCAGGTGTTAAATTCAGTGTTTACCTCATCATTAACCCTTAGATGAGCCTTGTGTTGAAGCTGGCATTTAAGCTATTACATAAAGCAGGGCTTATCATTTAGTCCAGTCTATTTAGTCCAGATCAAACAGTAACGGCACTAATCTAGGTTCAACCTGTGCTTTTCTTACCCTTATGAATATACTTATATTGGGCAGAGAAAAAAAAACAAAAAACCTATATACTTGCTTGATATGATTGCCATTTCTTTGTAAACCCACATGGAGTTGTCTCTCGCAACTTTGGCTTCAAGTTTGGTAGTTTCGTGTGTGATGTGCTTGCCAAGTCCCGTCCAACCTTTGCGACAGCTTCCGGATCCAGCCATGAGAATGATTTCAATACATTGTTCTTTTGTCAAAGGCATATTTAAAGGCTATCTGAAAAAAATATATAAACTAAGTATGACAGATTTTGGAAGACATTTTACTAAAAAGTGTTAATTAATGTATGGAGACTTGTGGGACACCCTGTAGTATACAGTATATGGAACATTATTATAATCATTATTATGATTATAGGCTGTGGCTGATATGTTTCTGGCATTAAATATATATATTTATTATATATATATTATTATTAAATATATATTAAACTTCTCCCATATTGTGTTATATATTTTTTCATCAAAATTTTATAAATAATAGTTTGTTTATACATTTTCAGAATTGCTCAATATTTATTGAAAGAACAATGATAAAACTGGTATTGGAATATTTGGGATGTGTGACTTTAGGTATAGGTCATTTCTAAGTGAGACTATAATGTAAGGAATCTGTGATTATATAATTTTAAAGTTTGTTTATTTTCAGAAGATAAACATGTATGTTTTTTTTAGTAGTTATAAAGGAACGTCTGGTATGTTTAAGTGACCAGGTAAAGGTAAGGGAAACATATTTGTTTGAGTAGTAGTAGAGACCATTTAAAGTCATACTGGCAGACTGTGTTTGTGTGTGTGTGTGTGTGGTATGCGTATGTGTATGAAAAGTTCCCTGTGCCTATTCTGTCCTGACTGTGGTTCATACTGGACCTTGAGGCATATGTCCAGTTTTACTTGGTGGGCTGTGTTTTACTTTGAGACTACATTTTCAAAGCCCTACCTTGTATAATGTCTAGATTTTTTAAACCTGAACCTAGTAGTAGTGGAGTCTTTCCTCCAATTTTTGAATCCACTCTGCTTAACCTTTTATCCAAATACACCCCAAACCTCCAGCTCCCCCCATTTCCTGTTCTTGGCCCAGGTTGCACACTCTCTGGTTGGCACACCGCAAGAATTAGTGCCAGTTTGAACTAAGATAAATACTGCAGGCACTTGCAGAAAATGCAGTTTTATTGCCCAGTTCTTTTGGAGAGATGTTTTCTTAAAGCAAGGGTCCTCACAAAACCAACAGGTAAACATTTTTATTTGATGACTTATGCCAACAGTTCAAAGCAAGAAGGTTTCTATAAAGGATTATTAAAATAAGGGTTAGTATCAGTTGGCTACTTCCACTATTAACTATTAAAGCTATGTTGGAACTGGTATATACTGTAAATAAAAAATACTCCCCCCAAAAAACAGCATAATTATGAAGGTTTTTAAGTCTGCCTCCCCGCTTGAAGTCAGTGTTGAAATATTTAAATTACAACAACATTTGCATTGCATAAAGACTGTATTTACAAGAAGGCAAATAGAGTTAATTTGGATCAATAAATCTTCTCTTTCTGGACTTCACTGCCTCAGGTCAAATATATTTATTCACTTTTGAACCTGCAGTAACAAGGGTTATGTTGATTTGAGCAATGAGAATGGACTTGACCACAGTTAGAGCTGCACTATATGGCCAAAAGTTTGTGGACACCTGACCATCACACCCATATGTGGGTCTTACCCAAACTGTTGCCACAAAGTTGGAAGCAAAATTGTGCAGGAGGCCTATGTATGCTGTAGCATTACAATTTCCCTTCACTGGAACTATGAGGCCCAAACTTGACAGTGACAGTGCCCCTGTGCACAAAGCAAGGTCCATGATGACATGGTTTGCCAAGGTTGGAGTGGAAGGACTCAAGTGGCCTGCACAAAGCACTGACCTCAACCCCACTGAAAACCTTTGGGATGAACTGGAATGCCAACTGCATCCCAGGGCTCCTTTCCTGACATGCTCCAAAATCTAGTGAAAAGCCTTCCCAGAAGAGTGGAGGTTACTGTGACACCATGTTCAAAAAAGCACATATGGGTATAATGGTCAGTTTTCCACAAACGTTTTGGCCATATAGTGTATTAGAGCTGCAGTACTCAATGTTGCTAACTCCCACCATATTAGCCACTGAGATTTATTCAGTCCCATTATCCAAAGACCAAATAATTCTCCAAAGTCCCTCTGTACATGTACAAGCACCAGAAATTGCCTTTGTGAATGCAACCTTTCATTCCACATAGATCAAATAACCCTGCTGGATTAACTCTGTAGAAATAAATAGGTATGCTAAAGGACCGTTAGTACACTTCAACCAAGCAAACAACACCCACATACCCCAAACTGTGTTATGTATGTTATTAGGTTATAATGTTACAGGTAATGTTAAAGTTTCAGTTTCTAATTCAGTTTGAGATTAATTTAGTTTGAGATTACATGAAATATTGACAATGTTTGCAGAACCCTTGTGTGAACATACTGTACTTCTAATGGCCAGCCTTTGCAGGGCACCACACACACACACACACACACACACACACTCATTTACACCTGGGCCAATCTACATAGCCAATCTACCTACCAGCATGTTTTTGTGAGGTGGAGGAAACTGGAGAAAACAAATGCTGTTAATATAAAATGCTCTAAGTCTTTTACCGTAGTGTCACTAGTTTGTGTTCTATGGGTGAAATTTAGGAATTAAAAAATCTCATGTCTCCAGTAAATAAATGTTATTAGATGGGGCAATTCTAATGTTTTATGCACTTTTATATACAGGGGTTCCAGGCAACAAAAGGTTTGAGATCTTCTGATTTATCAGATATCCATTAGATAATAGATGCTCAATCTACACAGATCTTCTTGCATTAGTTTAAATTGCTGCATTTTTAATAATAAAAGAAAAATTAAAAATCTGATGTCATAATTTATATATAATGACAGAACAGTGAGATATGCAAAAGACTACACTCATAGAACCAACATACTATTTGCCAAAATTTCTGAGAGGAGCCAAGACATTCCTGAAGCCAAAATTACAGCAAATGAAATTTGCCATTATCACACTTGCTCGATTTGTACCACCACACCATAAATTCACAAAATAAATAGATAAATAAGTAAATACAATCTCTGGACTATTTGAAAGTTATGGTCTGGGATTTGCTGTTTCTTCCCAGGACCAGGTGTTGAATAACATGATTGGTTGAATTTGCACAGTGGGGAAAGAGATGGTGTAATCTGTGGATATAGAGTGTGCGCGCACACACACACACACACACACACACATAACTCCATCAACTCAGATCAAAAGCACATTGAGAAATTTTTCACATATATTTGTGAGTGTGTGAGCAATGAGAATGGAATTAAGCTCTAATCCAGCTAATTAGGCAGCGGGTATTGGTCACCTGTGGGTGATTAGGGGTTTAGAAGATGAATGTAGGCCTTAGTTAGGAAGAGCCATGGGACTGTGTGCACATAAACAACTCTGGAGTGAAATCTTCAAAACAAAATTATTAATACAATTGTGTAATTTAAACATGTGTATCTAGTTACTTTTACTGTGATTACTTGTGGGATGTTAATGATCACAGTCATGTTTTTCTCAGTCATTCCTTTGGGTTCTTTTTGGCTGGGTCACTAAAACTGATAATATTGAAAGGTCTCAGCCTGCAAATCCAAAATGGTACAATATATTTATAGGTTATTTTAGCTGAAACTTTAGCTAAGGTAGACTACTCTATAAATGAGAAATATACATGCATTCCAAATGCCAAGTGATTGTCCCTGGCAAACATTTTATATATTTTATTTTCTTATTGTATTTGGGAAAAAATATGTAGCCCTGGCAAGCTAATGTTTAAAGCTGCATTGTCTTGATCTTGTTTATATTAAGATTTGTGTTCACAGTAATAAAAGTATTACACAGTTGTTATATGAAAAATCAGTATTCAACCGGTGGAAAATTGTGAGTCAAAATGCAAAATAGTCAAGCGTGTGTATTAGTCAAGCATTATTCTTTCATTAACTCCCCATACATTAAAGTCTATGAAATTAAAATTGGTGTTTTAGAGCTTTTTGTATGAGTCACAGTAAACCCAAATAAGATGGAATATATCAAACAAAATAATAAAAAGTGTTTTCTCGATATGCTTATTGCAATTTTACAGTTTATGATTTTCCAGAAAATGGTAAACATTTTGCTGATTCATCCTCCATTAATGGAGGATGCTCTCTAGAAGACATTTGTCCCGCCCGGCAAACAAATTGCGGGTACTGCTCTACAGTAGCAGCAAGTTAAGCATCAACCATATGTAATTTTTATTGTAGTGGTTGTGCAGCTTCTTTCATGTTATTCTCCTTCCAAACAATCCCTTGTGTGTTAAAAAAGATGGATTGGAGTCTATATGTGTGTATGTTTGCACTCGTCTACCTTTCAAAATCTTGATCTTGGATCAAAAATGTACGACTGTTGCGGGCTGCAATAATTGTGATGGTCTGTGTGCTGTGAGGCTCAGTTTAATAAACAGCTAATGCGTGTTTATGAAATGGCAATACAGCAAGCATTTGGGCCTATGAAGGCATGTTAGTTTGTTGGTGTGTGTATGAGAGAGATTGATTTGTCCAAAAAGCCTATTTCTCAATACAGTTTTATTATGATAAATGGCAGTCTTTTCCCTCTCCTCTGTTTGGAGCCTAATGCTCTCCCTGCTACGGGGAAGAGGTAAGAAAACTGCTGCAGGCTCATAACACGTGACCCATGGCCCTGTACTAACCCAGTGCATGGTGGCTGGAAGTATATGCTCTAGGATAACGAACATGACAAAGTCGTAATGGGCAAATTGGCAATGCGAAATCCCAGTAATCCTAACAAGCTCTATTTAAACCTGTGGCCTCTTATTTAGTCAGTTTGCTATGCCACAGCTGAGTGTTTAGATTTGGGGGGTGAGGTGTGTAGTATTCCATGCTATTGGCTATTGTAGGAATCAGTTAAGCCCTTTGACACACTCCCTTCCTGTTTCATACATCAACATACAGAATTAAATCAGGCTCTCATATCATTTCATGGGCATGTTAATGGTATCTGGTGTTGTGTGCTGTGAATGTGCAGTAACCAAAAGCATTGTGCTTCTGCTATATTTGGTTATTAATCAGAAAAGAGGCTTTCTTGGCAATCAAGATCAGAAAAGAATTTCTTGCTAATAAAAAAAAACTGCTGATTTCAAACACTAACTGATGGTTTGTAATGCAATATATGTGTACTCAGTGAATGTTTAGAGAATACTTCATAGACAGCTGACATGATAGCAGAAAGATCATATGAAAGATGGCATGTGATAGGAAGTATGAATGTTAAGTATGAGAAAAAATAATAAAAAAAAAAAGGGACAGAGGTTATGACTTCACTCCTTTGGGAAACACAGCAGCTGGTTCAACCTAGATAATTAAGCCACACTGATGCATTGCCAGGGTATGCTGATAGCAAGAGATGGCGAGAGCTATCCACCCCTATTGTGTTTCAAGGCCAGATTTGGAATGGGTGGCACAAAGCTTGGGTCAGGGTTGCGGAGTGATAGTGAGTGAATGCTTGAGAGACATTTCTTGGGGTCAGCTTTCATTGCATAGGCTTTCTGTCCCCATTTCCTACCCCCTTCCCTTTCCCCCAATCCCCTTCCCTCCCTCTGTTGAGGGCCAAGGTGCTGCGTGCGATCCTGGGCCTCAATTTCCGAGGGCTCCAGTGTCACAGCAGTTAATTCTGTCTGTGATGTCAGTATGGTGTGTATGCCAGAATGTTGAGTGTGTGCCTATGTGTGTGTGCTTAAAAAGCTTCATTACAATTAAATGGACAGGGCTGTCTTTATTTGAATGACAGTACTGAGTGTCCTTGCTATGTGACTGTAAGTGTGTGTGTGTGTGTGTGTGTGTGTGTGGCTCACAGCACTAAGTTAAGGTTTCCAATAGCAGTAAGCATTAGATCATCACCCTAATGAGGAAATGAAAATGGATATTAAGAGAGTATTTATGACTAAGCTTGTACATTTAGGCCCTGATCTAATAAGATCTCAAATAATGAGTACTAATTTGAATGTGCAGTTGGACAAATTGTATGCAGTTAGTGAATGTGTTGTGGGTGATTTAAAAAAAAAAAGAATTGCATGAATGATGTCACTGTCAGGTGGCAGAGACAGCTGCATTTCCAGGTATTGCTTTATTATGCAAAAAATGGGCAAACAAATCTAAAACTCTAGGCAATATCATGGTCAAAAACAAGCAAAAAGTCAGGTGATCTGCAATCAGGGTAATCAGGGCAAAACCAGAAATACATAAACCAGATCCCAAACCATATAAACGTGTACGGGAAACAGCCTTGGTACATCATGTGAGTAAACAACACTCAGTGATACTTCGCATTGAATGGGTGTCCAGACTGTGTTTATAGGGTGTGTGAGTGATTGAAACCAGGTATGTTGTATCAGTACTCTGGAGACCTAGAATGTGACAGTGAATGTGTGTGTTGGTAGTTGTCATCCATGGTGCCCATGTTTGTAGACTGTGCTGCTGCATGGGAGTTGGAGTTTGACGCTGATTCCAGCATTGGCATGACAGTCACAAGCTAAGTAGTGGAGGAAACAATATGTAAATGAAGTTCAAATAAAGGCAATGAGAAAATGAGTGATAAAACAGTTTAAAATGCAGTATGAAAGTAAAATAAAACAGTGCAGTCATGCATCTTAAGGAATGAATGAAAACCTTTTCAAATGCTCCATTTAAATGCTGCTCACAATGGACAGGTGAACGTGCAGTAAAAAAAAATCAAATATGAAACTCAACTTGTTTTGAGATACTGAGCAACAATAAGTTTTCGACAAACTCATTAGTATGGTTATAAGACTTGCCCTTCAGCTGTATTCATTTGTGCATGCGACCTTTGTTCCCTTTGACTCCAGGCTGAACTAAATGACCATTGCTCTTACTTGGTTGAAAGCATGTCTCAGTGTCTTGCCACGTGACTGCTCTGAAGGTATGTCTCTTAGGCAAATCCCCATGGAGTGTAGGCCGTTATGGTTAAAACCCAGCCACTTTTCTTGGCTTTTCCTGCATTTTTTCAGGTGTTTTTTTTGCTTTGCATTGCTTGATTTATTTTGGACAATGTGCCTGGTCTTACCTGACTTTCCCATTGCTTTTATCTGTGTTTGGCTGTTTCTGTAGCTCTTAACCTCAATAGACTTATCAATAATCAAGAGTGAGACCAGAATCTCTCAACAGTGTCTCTTTCAAACAGTGATGCTGATCATTTATGCTGAACATGATTTTATCTCTAATCAAATAATTTTCTGCTTCACCAAAATTTCTTTTCTTTTTTGCTTAAGTGATGTGCTTGTCTATACTCAAGAGCCCAAAACAGTTTTCTTCTTTTTTCAAAGGTGTCTATTATACCATCTTTTTTTATGCTCCATCTCCCTCAAATTCAGTAGGCAGGGTTTTATAAACCTCTATTGCTTCATTACGTAGTACATGTAGCAGGATGTCTATTTTTACCATCTCTGGCTTGGATTCAGCACCACTCGCAGTCTTGTAAATGTGGAAGCATTGAAGTATTGTGGAAGCTAAAACTGTCCATGCCATTATTGTCATTTAACACACACACACACACACACACACACACATATATATATATAGTTATTTCAGCTCAAACCTAATCTTCCCAAACATAATCCTTTGTAGACCCTGTAACTAAATGAGTTTTACATTTTACCAATAAGTTACCTACTATGTGTAGGTATGTCACTTTGTCCAAATACCTTTGAACCCCTGAAAATGGAGGTACTTTGTTGAAAATGGCTGTAATTCCTAAATGGTAAATGCCATATGTTTGTGGAACCTCTTAAATATGTCTCTTGTATAAAGGCAAAATCACAAAAACTCTGTCATTGTCCAAATACTTCCGGACCTGAATGTATATATATATATATATATATATATATATATATATATATGGGCATGCAAACACACATACATATACATATATCACTTGTAAATAGCAAAAATAAAACTATACAAAATTAATCACTGCGTTCATACACAAGCAAACAACAACAAAAAAAACCATATGTGTGCAATCAATTGTCAAGTATATCCAGCCCCAGGGCTGCAGAGGGGAAGACACTGTTTATGGAAGGGAAATTGCAGGGATAAAGTGTTACAGAGATTTCAGCTCAAACCTAATCTTCCCAAACATAATCCTTTGTAGACCCTGTAACTAAATGAGTTTTATATTTTACCAATAAGTTACCTACTACGTGTATTGAAACTGGACATTCAATGACCTTTCTTTCTACCAGATGTGAACCTGTTGGTGTGTAAGCATGCTGGACCATCCTGCTGTACACGTAAGATGGAGGAGAGCTACAAAGTTGCAGCGGTGAGGGATACTGTGCAGAATATCAGGTCATACAGCTTCGAACTCAAATACCTGCTCTTGGGCCATGCTGCTGCCTTCCAGGGTATGAATGAATAAAACTAATTAGAATTTTGGATATAAGATAACCAGTTACATTTTATGAACACTCACAATCATATATAAGGTCATTGTGCTTTTAGTTGCGTTAGTTGAAACAATTTACCAAAAGTGGGCATTTAGGTCTTGGGATTTATAGATAGATTGGGGAATAAAATGAAATGGTAGAAGGGCAGATGTTAATGTGCAGTTACACTACATATGTTTGTACTGTAAAGTGGATTTAAGCAACTGACCAACAGACTGTTTCAATGAAAATCAGAAGCACTCCACTAAATCAAACTCTAATATTTCTTATAATGTTTAAAAAAAATTAACATTTCTCCACATAAGATCAGTCTCAGTTATATTAATAACCAAACATAGTAGTTGACAGCAGAATGTTTCCTTTGTTTCTATGCATTTTCAGAAAACCCAAGTCTACTATTGTGTGGCTAATGTCCCAGGTGTGTGGCTTTAGCTATGCATGATAGACAGTTTGAGTAGTAGTACAGACTGAGACAGTTTATTCTCTGCGGGATTGGTCTAGATGTTTTTTTCCCCCATATCCCTTAGGTTGTGATTGGGACCAATTTTTACTTTTAACTGGGAATATCATTGGAGAGTTGCTTTCAGGATTTTTGGCTTTTAGTGACCACAACTGGTAAAGTACATATCTATTCAGAACCTTTGCAGTGGGTCAGTCTATCTCAAGTGGTCCAATAATTGTAAAGTTGGTTGCTTGACCATTTTTAATTTTTCAAATTTTTTTGAGCAATTATCTCTATGTATTGGCATTGCAAAACCACCATTTTTTATTTTTTTTATTTTACTTGGGTTAACCACGATGGCCATCTTTATGTCATGGCACGCAACAAATTTTGGTTATACAGCTGTTTATGGAAACCTCAATATCTCGGGTAGGGATGGTCCTAGCTCCTTAGAACAAAAACTGACCTCTAGAGCACATTACAAGGTACATATATAAACAATAAAATAGTTTATATAAAATTTTTTGCATATTCTTGTTCCTTAGGCTTTGAACTTAAGTCTAATTGTAATGCTCAAGATTCCTCATAGTTCCACATTTAGGGTGACTTTATAATGGGAAGGGCTCGAGTCTTAGTCTAAAAATTTTTACGGGGTAGCTAGGTAAGTATAGTGTGCATACATAACATTTCAGGTTTGAGACTTCTCTTATTTGAAAGAGGCAATCTCACACCCCACACCCACTCTGACCAACATCTCTCCACACAACCATCAACACCTCCTGTAACCCCCCCCTCACCCCCATCTTGATACTCAACCTGCACTTAGGATCTGTGAAATGAATGTGTGTCAGCTCTTCAGGAGAAAATCAGGAAAGCACCAGGACCAGACAATATCTCACCCATCTGTCTGAAAGTCTGTGCAGACCAGCTGACACCCATCTTCACACGGAACCTCAACAGATCACTGGAGCAGTGCAAAGTCCCTTCCTGCTTCAAACACTCCATCATCCCTGTCCGAAAGAATTCCAAGAACTCTGGGCTGAATGACTACAGACCTGTTGCCTTAACATCTGTGGTCATGAAGATATTTGAGAGACTAGTGTTGACCCACCTGAAGAACATCACTGGACCCCTACTAGATCCCTTTCAGTTTGCGTACAGAGCAAACAGGTCAGTGGATGATGCAGTCAAAATGGGACTGCATTACATCCTGCAACACCTCAACAGACCAAACTAACACAGCTCTCTGTGCCCACCTCCATCTATCAGTAGATCACCAACTTCCTGACAGACAGGCAGCAGCTAGTGAGGCTGGGAAAATTTACATCTAACACCTGCTCAGTTAGCACTGGTGCTCCTCAGGGTTGTGTGCTCTCCCCACTTCTATTCTCCCTCTACACAAATGAGTGAACCTCCTCAGACCCCTCTGTTAAGCTCCTGAAGTTTGCAGATGACACCACAGTCATTGGCCTCATCCAGGATGGTGATGAGTCTGCATACATAAGGGAAGTTGAGCAGCTGGGCTGTCTGGTGCATTCGAAACAACCTGGAGCTGAACATGCTCAAAACAGTGGAGATGATAGTGGACTTCAGGCGGAACCCCCTGGCACTACCCCCACTCACCATCCTGGACAACACGCTCACCAAGATCTTCAGGATTACTAGAAAATTATAGGCAGGTAAGTTTGGAAGTTGGAGCTAAACTCTGCAGATTTGAAGAACCCTGTGACAGACCATGCTTCACTGTTGCCAGTATCAAATGTAACATTTTAGACCTCATTGACAATACATGTTTAAACATAAACATAATTACTGTAAATACTGTTCATTTTTATTATATGTTTTATTATTTGTTGCATCTGTTCATTTCTCAAAATGCATGAATAAAGAAGGCTTTTCCCCAGATTTCTACTAGCCCAAGCTCTGTACCCAGTGAAATCTCAAACTCAAATTTTTTTATAGCATAATGCTACTGTAAAGGACTTATTTCAGTGAAAATTTTAGGTTCACAGGAATTTTTAAAAATTGTACTTTCTCGACCCCATAAAACAAGAGAAGCCTCAAACCTGAAATGTTGTGCATGCACACTATACTTACCAAAGTACCCCCTAAAAAAATAAGACTGAGACTTGAACCCTTCCCATTATAAATTCACCCTAAAAGTGGAGCTGTGAGCAATCTTGAGCATTACATTTGGACTTAAGTTCTAAGTCTGAGGAACGAGAATGTGCAAAATGCTTATATATGTACAAGTACCCATGTACTCTAGAGATATTTTGTTTTCCAAGTAGCTCAGCTGAGATATTGAGGTTTCCATAAACAGCTGTATAACCAAAACTTATTGTGTCCCATGACACAAAGATGGCCATCTATTTAAACCAAGTAAAAATAAATAAATAAATATAAAAGTAGATAGATAGATAGATAGATAGATAGATAGATAGATAAAAAATTCAAAAATGCTTTTTTGCTCATCCCTAATACATTTAGACTTCAGTAACACATTTTTCCCATTTCAATGTGTAAAAACAGAGGTAAAAACTATGTATCTCCACTGGGACTGCCTGGACAGGAAAGTTCCTGGTGTTGGCTTGTTTTGTGCCAGGAGCCCTTAAGCATAAGATCTCAGTAATAAAAGTAGGCTGTAATGAGCCAGCTTGTATGACCAGTTAGTATCTGTCATTTCCACTGGGGTGGAGTGGTATACACAAATGCTGTATATACAATGCAATACACAATTATGAAAACCCTCAAGGCTATTCTATTTCATTTCCTCTTACATGCCCTTTTTATTGGAACCTAGACAGAATCATTGTTAGTTCTCATGAACTAATGATGCAGCAAAACACAGCTGGTCAATAACAGCTGAGCAGCCAAAGTACTCTTAGTCCTCTCAAATGGGAGGACTTTGTATACAGGACTGTAATTAATCTCCCAAGTGGTGCAACTGTCTAAGGTTTCACCCAATCACCGGGAGATCATGAGTTCTAATCCCATTAATGCTATAACCAACTGTGGCTGGGAATCCAAGAGAGGTGCAACTGACCCTGCTCTATGAGTGGAAAGAATAGCCATTGTCTTTCCCAAGTCTATCAGCATAACAGTAATGGACAATGTGTTTCCAGGCTGGTAGCTGTCATGCGATAAATGAGATTTAACTAGCATAGAAAGATGGATGGATATACTTTATTGAGCACTACAGTAGCTGAAGAACACAGGACTTAAATGCACAGAATCAATACATATACTGGCCCATATTAGACATTTTTATACTGTATACACACAGACATCAATGCACAAGCAAGAAAATGCAGAAACACAATAATGATTGAAACATTCTGATTTAGTGTGTGTTTAGTTTGGCTAGGAGTAAATTGACTACAATTTAGTACATTAAAGAAAATAAAATCTCTTGTAATTCTGACATGGAATAAAAGTTAACAGACTGCAGTTACATTTCATCTGTGGAGATAAAATGTACCACCAAAGCTATCTCAGTGTCAAGTGACTCATGGACTACTCTGTATATGTATTTTCTGATGTGTGGTAGAGAAAAGCTATTGCCAAAAGCAAGAGTACCCACAAATTTAATGAGCTGGTCAGTGTTCTGTCACCTTCTGTTTGCTTTGGCAGCGTAAGCTGGCTACTACTGACGCTCACTACACACTCATTCATGGATGTCCAGCTCTGCATTATTGAATGAATGCTGAAACACACTTAGAGCCGCCCCCTCGTCACCCGAACCCCCCCCTCCTGCACGCCTGCCACACACACACATACACACACACACACAAACACATATTCAATCTTATAAACAAGCAGAAATTCAAAGACTCACACAAGTGCCATTTCACTCACAAACATGAGAAGACGATACACACCCACACTAAAAGAAAGACTGAGTGAGTACTGAAACACCCTAAAGGAGGAGAATAAAATAGATTTGGAGAACTGGATCTGTCTCACATCTTAATTAACATGATTCTGGTTTGATGTTTCACCACTGTAACTATACTTTAACTGTGATGATTGTTTACCAAAGGATGTGGGCTTTAAATGTAGTGATACTACAGCCTCCATATTCTGGAATTCAATAAATATTATTATTATTATTATTATTTCTTTAAAACAATTAGGCACCATACTGCCCTATAAGTTTTCTTTGTCTCCTTCATGTAGGCACCGTATGCAGAGTGAAATATGGGATTAGGCTAGACATAAAAAAATGCATGTAAAAACTTTCTCTGGGAGAGTTTTGAAGAACAGAGAATAGAAAAGAGTAGAGAAGAGTAATTATGTTATGGATTGTGTATGTAATATTTATGATCCTAATCTACTTAATTAATCCTATCAGATTTGTTCACCTCTTCAAACATACACAGAAACAAGGCATGGACTTAATGAACTAAATATAGAATAAGACTTCACAAAAAACAGAAACAACAGTTAAGGGCTGGGCAGAGAACAGGTGAGTATGATCAGGAAACTTCCTAATCATAGGACAGGAGTGGAGACAAGACTCACACCAAAATGTATATGGTCAAGCGCCATGCACTGAATTTGTGACAGTGGAGTCGATCTTTTTCCACAATTTCCACCACCAAGCAAACCATAAGACGCTATACATCTACCAGTTTTTTTTTTTTTTTTTCTTTCCTGTCAGCCAAGTAAAATCTGCCATTCTCAAATCAGGCCAAATCCCAGATGGCTTCCCATTCAGTTTATTTGCTTGCTTCATAGACTATTACATAATGGTGCTGTACGTGGTGTGGACTACCATTTGAGATTCCTCCACAGAAATGCATGACTCCTTGTATTTATTTATTTATTTGTTTGTTTGTTTCTAATTTACTATTGTCTTATTGCACTTAAACTTCTCTATTTTCATCAAACATTAACATATTGGCATATTGGGTGCACTCACAGCCATTAACACAAACCTGCTGTGTCTCCTGCTCAATAGTTCACCCTGCAAGGGCAGTATAGAATATTCTACTTTATTACTCATACTTCTATACTATTCATGCCTAGTACTTCGTGTCCTTCTTTCACGGTTTGCGTGGTTATGTGATGGGCCAAGTACATCTTGGCCAAGATATATGGCTAGCATTCGGTTTCAAATTTACAGTTACATTTGCATATTACAGCATTTAGCAGATGCTCTTATTCAGAGTGACTTACAGAAGGTCACTGAGGTCTCAGTCGAAAAACTGATTTGTTACAGAGCCATGCTGTTTTTTGCTGTTTGATGGAAAAGCGCTATTAGTTGGTAGCCTGAAATAGTTAGTGAATGGTGGGCTGAAGTCTATGTCTTTTGGGGAAGTTGAGGGGAGCTAAAAAAAGGTCTTTTTATAAAGTTAGAACAAGAAAGCAGATTGACTGAACATTAATTTGGTTAATTTGACCTAGTCCAAATGAACACCTATGACATAATACTACTGGTGCTGACATTCTTCTTGCTGTTTGTTGGCGCCAACCTTCTGAATATAATATAAACCTTGAGAGAGCACAGCTGTTATTGTTAGGCATGTCATAAATCGGTACCTTGTTATTCATATGTCAAAAGCAGCCAAGAGGTCAAATGAAAAGGACTGAGGACATTATGTTATCTCTCTATGGACCGCTGTAAAAAGTGTGTTTTTAATATATGGCTTAGCCAGACTACAACAATGTTCCTCAAAGCATCATAGTGTTAAGATTATCTCAGATAGATAACATGCACTGTGTCAATTCTCAGTTGTCTTTGTACTGTAATCCTTTTGGCAAACTTCAGCCTTGTGTATTCTCATGGAATGTCTATGATGTTCAAATGTATTTGTCGGAACATTGTGATTCAAATCCCAGCTTTGTTTTAGCAGCAAATCAATTTAAATGACTATTAGTTGCCTCAATATCACTTATGGAAAATACTGAAAACAAAGATTATTCTAAATCCAATTTAAATAATCACTGAACCCATCTTTAAGCAGAAAGTTCAAATGAACCACAATATTAGAAGGAAGTAAAATGGTCTGCAATGTGTGCAACTTTCCTGAAACATCTGAGGTATTAATGTCTTTCATTTCTTCATTTGAACAATGGTCAGCCATTTGTTTAGTTTGTCTGATGTTTCCAATTAATATTGCTGTGACCCTTTCATGGGCTCACATGTTTGCCACCCACCTCTGGTGTTGGGGCTTCGTGCTCTGCGTTAGGTTGGCACCCAGTCCTGGGTGTCCCCCACCTAGGATAGGCTTCAGGCTCCCCTGGGACCCTGTGTAGGATGAGAGGTATGAAAAATGAATGGATGGGTGGTCTTCAGTTTCTTGCCTTTAGTTGGGATCTCTATAAACTGTGAGCCAGATGCTTAACATATGGATACACTAACCAGATGTGACAACAGTCTATAAGGAATCTATAAGGAAAATTATGTGACAACAATTCTTATATTATTATATTATTATATTATTATATTATTATAGTAAAGTGTTGTAACCGTATTACATAGTCAGACATTTTATAATTAATAACAAACAAAAAACAAACAAACAAAAAAATATATATATAAAGTATATTCCCATATGTTTATACACAAATGCCCCATTAGTCCCTCATTATTATTATTATTATTATTATTATTATTATTATTATTATTATTATTATTATTATCGTAGTAGTGGTGGTGGTATTAGTATTTTAGTATTAGTATCAAAACGTTCCTCTTTATCTTAGAGTGTCTTCTCTCTGGTCTTCTCTTCTTTCCTTGATCTAAACAGACACAAATTAAAGTTAAAATAGTGTAGACATATAACATTAATATTAATATAATACAATTTTTGTGTGTTTTGGATATGTTTGATTGTGAATATTTATAGGGAGACATATACATTTAAAGACGTAGAATTAGGTCAAAACCTTAAAGCATCAGGAGTTCAAAATATTTTGTTCCCCATTTAATTGTTTATTTCTCATTTTGCAAAAAAAAAAAATAGTAATAATAATAATAAGACACTTTCACCAGTCACTTTAATATGATCTCAGTGACTATTTACTTTGAGGTTTGAGGATTTCAGAAATTGCTGATCTCCTGGGATTTTCAGACACAACAGCCTATAGAGTTTACACAGAATGATATGAAAAACAAAAAACATCCATTGAGTGGCAGTTGTGCAGGATGAAACGCCTTGTTGCCAACAGAGGTCAGGAGAAAATAGCCAGACTGGTTCGAGCCACTGGTTCATGTCTTTACAACCGTGGTGAGCAGAAAAGCATCTCAGAATGCACAATGTCAAACCTTTCAGCAGATGGGCTACAACAACAGAAGACTACATCATGTTCTACTCCTGTCAGCTAAAAACAGGAAGGCAGTGGGTACAGGGTTACTGAAACTGGACAATTGAAGATCGGAAAAACATTGCCTGGTCCCAGGAGATCCACAGTACTCAAACCAGGCACCAACAACCATGTCACAGTCAAAGTCCCTCAGATCACTTTTTTCACTGAGCAAGGTAACCGATATTCCTATTAAAGTGGTCAGTGAGTGTATTTTTACATTAAGACATTCTTTGTCATTGTTTTTCTGTAGATAATCGGTCAAACATATATACACCATCAGGTTATAATGACATATACATGCATGCAATTTTCCTGCCAACCACCTTCTTCATTTTGTGAATTTTCTATCAAAATCCTTTGGGAGATGTATGTGTTCATGTGAAATTTATCCTTTAACTCCGCAGCAGATTTAGACTTATGAGATTGATATTCATAATGCAGATTTAAAAGTCCCTTTCATTATTCAAAACAAACCATGAGAAGAGGAGTCAACACAAAACATCATCCAATAAAGATAAACTGAAGTTCTACAGTTATGTTGTCTGTTCTGAAACAATCAGTATTGCAAAAGACACTATAAAAAGAAATTCTATTCTTTATTGCTTAGAAATAGAAAAAGTCCTAACAGAGAAGATTTTTTTTTCTTTTTCGCATCAATAATATAACTAATTAAATTAATTAATTAGCCATTATTTCAACTAATTAAAATAAATGCATCACAATAGTATATCCAAGTAATTGTAGCATTAAAGTTGTATTTGTAGCCTGTGTAAAGTAGCTGTGGAGACAGAAGGCAGTCAGAGTGTATAAATGTGGGTATCAACAGCCCCTTGGGAACCCTCACACCTCACAGACAAATTGGCTGCCAAGAACAAGCAGAAAAAAAGAGGGAAAAATACACTTGTTCCCCATCATTGTTATTCTTCTGTTCCTCTGTTCCTCGGCCCCAAACGCATGACTTCACAAGTTCAGGGAAGGAGTCTAATTGAATCACGCTAGTCTCATCTCCCCTCCCTTGGCAGATTGGTCCTTCTCAGACTTATGCTTTGACTAATTGGACTCGCCATGTTGCTTCCTGTGTGGAGCTGGAGTGAGTGATCCCAGAGAGAAAGAAATATAGACAGACAGAGAATGAAGAATGAGAGAATGTGGTGTTAAAGCTGATCCCACCCTTATAGTCTCTTGAGATTTTCTGTCTCTCTTGTTTCCGATAAAAAGAAAAAAAGTGAGAAAGGAAAGGAAAAAAGAAAAAAGAGAGAGATGTCATAATTCTACTGATTCGTGTTACTTTATGAATATGCTAATCAGGTATGGTACTGTCAGTAAAGCTCAATGAAATGAATGGAATTTAATTGTGAGAGAGAAAGAGAAAGAGAGAGAGAATTCTGTTCATATTCAGATTGGACCAATGACGCCATGTCTACACACCTGCTGCTTGACGACAGTGTCCAGCTGTTATGACTGTGACTTTGACTTATGGCTAACAGACGTTGGCATTTGGAAAAGTCTTTTCCTTTCAAAGTACTTTTCCCTTTAAAAAGCTATTTAAAAAAGAGTAATTTGTGCAGTTGCCCTCACGTCACCTTTTGAGAATAGGCAAAAATGTTCTACACAAATATTTTAATTTTCCCAACATATTATGTCATTACTTTTCAGACAAACTCTATATTTGCCTGCTATTAGCCAGGAGTACAAATAGGAGATACACACATTAAAATCCCTCTATTGGGATGGGATTTCAATTGGGATGCCAATAGACATTGGCACAAATCAGGTGATGAATATGAAATGTATATTAAATTCATAAGCAGCTAGAAAACACAATTAAAACATGGATTATATACAATAAATAGCTCATGATAGACAACTGATGCTTTAGGGCTTTTTATCCCAAATCTTGTTTGTCTCTGCCTCAAGGTTAAAACTATTAGCAGAGCTTTTAACAAGAAAATGGCTCTCAATTTTCATCCAAATCAACATAGAAATGGTTGCAAGAAAACACAAAAAATGTTTTGCAATGGTCTCTGGATTTGAGCTCTGTTAATAACATTTATAGAAGAAGTTAGTCTATGTGCACAAACCTAAGAAAATAGAGGACCTTGAAATTGTCTGCATGGAAGACTGGTCCAGTGTATAAATCACTATTTATATGTTTAAAGAAACTGTGTAAAAAAATAAAACAATACAAAATAAATAAAATAAAACAATAATATTGCATATATATTAATTTTCATCATTTTATAGACAGATTTTACTGTAACTGGAGACTTAAGAGGATCAATAAAACATTGCTCTTTATAAAAAGGTGCAGTTAGACAATAAAGCAAAAGAAAAGAGGAGCTTTAATAAAGGAATAAAGAACAAAGAAGGGAGGGATATTCCTCCCAAATTAAAAGTTACACAGAAAAGGAAAATTACATGTAATGGGAATGGGGTCTGTGAGGTGAGAGGGAGTGGTCAGGTCGCCTGAGTTTTATTACTATACTTTGTAAACACTCAAAGAGAGAGAGATAGGGAGAGAGAGAGAGAGAGAGAGAGAGAGAGAGGTGCTTACATCCATCATGGCTATTATTCTCTTCAGCACCGATGATCAAAATCCCGTTATCTGCTCTTACAACCTCTCTCTTTCTGTTTTCGCATCATTAAGTTGTTCCCCAATTACCCTGCTGCATGCATATGTGATTTCTTAGCCAACCACACTAAAGAGAGAGTGTGAGAAAAGGTCTGAGGTCTTCATATGGCCCATGTGACTGCAGTTTGATTCCCATCCAATGGGGGATGGCTGTTTCATTTCTCTGCCAGGCCATGATGTGAGGGTTTTAAGGACAAAGTTAACGTTTGGATCATAGATTCCTTTATATTGATTTTAAATAACTTTTACTTCTAAAAGCAGTACTCAATAAATGTAAAAAGTTTCAGAAAAATCACTAAATGTGAACATTTTGTTAAGTTTGTTCATATAGACTTCCTTTTGTAAATACTAGTATTATATCTCGAAATCATGTAGCATAATTATTGACTAAATTGCTCTCTAGGAACTCTATTGCTGCCTTTACCCATATCTTGTTTCCTTCCATTACTATGGGAAGAACCAAGGAACCCAAGACAGCTGCTTATCATGTTGATTTTTGCACATGTCACACAATGGACTGGGATCCCATCCAAAGTGTATATTTGCCTTGTGCCCAGTGTTCCTCAACTGTTTTCAGTGTACATAGACTCCATTTTTCTAGACACTGGATTGACCTAGTCCTGGATAGAGTGACCGGAATGGAAGACTAGAATGTTGGCTTAATATCACATACAAGACATCGTAAAGACAATCAATACATAGAAGAGGATACTGTATATGCATTGACTAGGGTTACATACCAACATGTAGTGAAACAAAATAGAAGCAATCAGGAGACATAACTAGTGTAAAGTGTGGAAGGAAACAAAAGGAAGCTGAGGAAGACTATATGACAAATAAAATACAGAGGTATATTTTATTTCTGTGTATTTGCTTGTTTATGTGATGTATAATGCATTCTTGAAAATCAACTATAGAGTCCCTTTGCTAGGATATGTTGGTCGTACAGTAATGTATCTGACTCATTAATCATAACATATTCCACATATCAAACACTGGGGCCTCATTATACAATACAAAATGTATGAAACTGATTGCTCTGGTTATAGCTCATGGTGGAGGATTGGAAGTACATAGCCAATGCCACCACTACCAAAAACAGGTCAGTTCAGCATTATATCAGACGTACATGCCTGATGTCTTCGTATGACAGGCCTCTGAAACTCAAGCCTTGAGATGGGATTAAGGGGCTTTTTTGAGGGTGATGGATGACCAGAGAGGGAAGAGCCCCCATGTCTCGGATCTGTGTGAATTCAGTTATGCAAAGGGAAAGTGAAGCTGTTCATACAAACATTACAGTGGATGTGGAATATTTTCACTGTCATTAAGATACTGTCAGCACTTCCTATTTGCACTAGAAGTGTAACACAATGCCACTGTCTGTATCTGTATCTCTTTAGTCTTCCACATGTGAAATAAATATTAACCTTACCTCTGGACAATCCTCAAAAAATACCAGATGTAGAAATCCCAGCAATTTTAGCATGTGTTATGGGGATGGGCTCAGTATGAGATGGAAAACTGTACCAAGCAGGTCCCACTATCCAAATAGATAAAAGATGGAAATAAATAAATAACCGGATTACAAATCCAGAATGGGCAAGGAGGAGCACTTACTGGCTAAGACATGACCTCAAATAATGATGGCGGCAGGGGGTGTGACCAGGGGAGCTAGCATGCCGTGCTCTACTGCGCTAACCACTACGCCACTCACTGTGATAAGCGACTGAGAGGAGAGAGTGTATAAGAGAAGTGGCGAGCCACTGAGAAGCCATAACCCGACATTCTCAATTTGTGCCACGACACGGAGAACAATCTCCATGCTGGTCGAATATCAGATAAAATATAAATGCCGCAGAGACGAGGGAGAGGCGTACCTTCATCATGGCTTAACAATGGGTTCAGTGAGGAAAGTCTCTCGCTGAACCAGGGCAAATTGCCCGTTTTTAGTGCTTAGATATAATAAATAAGGCACCTGACTGTAGGCTTGAGCCTCAATAAATCTTCTCTAAATCCTGTGGTAAAAGTATTGTGCTGAAAATTAGGGAAGATACCGAAATTAATACTCAGAGAGAACATACCACTCTGATACCTGGTGCAGATTATATCTGTACACTGACTAACAAAACCCTGGGGTTTAAATTGCGATGTACGCAGGTGCCATGTGCCAGTGCTGATTACCTGCACGGAACTGAAGCACTATAAAGGACCATGCAGGTGGCCGTGGATTTGCCTGAGAAGGCACCTGCAATATTTCCTGGACTCCACCCACAACGGCAGATCTTTAGTTGCCAGCCACAACCGCTGGCCAGGGCAGAATGTCGGAGCCATGCACCTCTTGCGATATGCCATGCAGTTGCTCCTCTGGGCAGCTGCTTGCAGGGCTGTTCTGGCCTTCTGCCAGACCCTGCAACACCGGAACCCCTTGTTCCCCTCCTGCTCAGCAGACATGGGTAGAAGGTAGCCAAACTGGCACTCAAGTGGCAACATGCCCAAGGCTGAGTGCCAGAGGGTGTTATGGGCATACTCCACCCACATTAGGTGTTTCACCCACATCGAGGGATTGGAGGAGGCCAGACATCGGAGGGACTGTTCCAGGTCTTGGTTGACCCTTTCTGTCTGGCCATTTGACTACTGGTGGAACCCCTACAATAGGCTCTCTATAGCACCTCCTAGATAGCAGAAGGCAAAACCGACTGGCGAATTGAGGACCTTGATTTGAGACCAAGTTGGTTGAGGGTTTAGGCAGCAGAATAAATTTACAGGCCTTCGAGAACCAGTCCCCTGGGACAACGGTAGGCCAGTGATAAAATCCAAGGAGAGATGTGACCATGGACAAGATGGTATGGGGAAGGGGTGAAGTAGACCTTGTGGACGGGTTCAAGGCTCCTTAGTTCGGGCACAGGTCTGGCAGGCCGTGACATAGGTCCAGACATCTTTATCCATTGAGGGCCACCAGAACCAATGCCACAAGAACTCCAAGGTTCTAATGGCACTAGGGTGCCCGGCAAAGGGTGAGTTGTGGCCCTAGGAGAGTCCCTATGGTCGGACACCCATTGGGACATAAAGCCTGCCGAAGCACCTGGCAGACCTCCTCTTCTAAAGAGGGGTGACTATTTGGGAGACGGAATTATGGGCTGGGGTGTGGCATCCTGTGACAGGGGATCCCTCTGGCGCAAAACCATGTCCAGCTTGATGTTCTTTGTCCCAGGTTTAAAGGACAGGATGAAGTTGAACCGGGCGAAGAACAGGGACCACCTGGACTGTCGCAGGTTCAGACGCTTGTCCTGCTGGATATACATCAGGTTTTGTGGTCCGTACCTCAGCCAGGGTACTGAAATTCTTCACGAAG
This sequence comes from Pangasianodon hypophthalmus, assembly GCF_027358585.1. NCBI lineage: Eukaryota > Metazoa > Chordata > Actinopteri > Siluriformes > Pangasiidae > Pangasianodon > Pangasianodon hypophthalmus. The sequence continues at coordinate 12,904,303 of NC_069730.1, read as the reverse complement.
CACTGGAAGAAATTTGTAAAGCCCAAGAACCGCTGGAATGTCCAGACTGAGATGAGGCCACTCCTTGACTGCTTTAGTCTTAACCAGGTCCATACTCAACCCCTCACGAGATATGAAAAAAGCCCAAGAAGGAGATAGTGGTGACATGAAACTGAGACTTCTCGAGCTTGTATAGGTGGTTTTGAAGAAGGAGCTGAAGGACCCAGTGGACATGTACCACATGCTGCTTTAGCGAGTTGCTAAAGATTAAGATTTCATCAATTTAGATGAACACATAGTGGTTCAACATCTCTTGTAGGGCCTCATTTGTGAAGCGCTGAAAGACTGCAGGGGCATTCATTAGGCCGAATTTTGAGGTACATTAGGGTTTATGAGATACTTGTAATGCCTCAAGGGAATGATAAATGCAGTCTTCCATTCAACGCCTGCCTAGTTTAGAGAAGTTCTTGGCCCGATGTAGTGGGTCAAAGTTCATCAAGGGCAGAGGGTGTTGGTCCTTTTGGGTCACCATGTTTAGGCTGTGGTAATCTATGCAGGGGCACAGGCTCCCATCCCGTTTCTTAACAAAGAAGAAGCCTGCACCTGCCGGTGAGGTGGATGGATGAATAAACCACAGAGATAAAGCCTTTTGGATATATTCATCCATGGCTTTATGTTGACCAAAGAGACAACTTAAACACAAGTATAGTACCTCCAGATTCTAGCTGAACTGCTGCATTTGATACAAAGTTTAAAGCCTTTCTAAACGAAGCGAAGGTTAAACTGATAAGTTGATAGTTTGTTCACATCATGGTCTGAGAAACTGCTAGAAACTCGGGATTTCGTTCACTCTCTGTTCAAAGCCATTTTCACCCGTGTGTTTATGTGTTAGATTAGTTTCTGTGTCTTAGAACAGTAATAAAGTCTCGTCTGATTTTAAAGGCAAGTGTCTTGTGTCTCTGTACTTATAATTTGCTGCCTCAAACTGCCGATCTTGTTACTGTGCTCTCAATATAGTGTTTCACTATATTTAGGATATTATTGCCAGTGGCCACGGAGGTAAATATCCCATGCACAGTTAATAAATACACTAATTTCAACATATCGCTGGACGAATAGTTGTTCAGCTATTAAAATATTAAGTTTGCAAAATTTCCCCTTCTGAGCTGGTCTGCTAATCTCCTACATATTTTGGTGGAGAATGCAGGCAGCTTAACCTAAACAGCTAATTTACTACAACGTGCTCAGGCCGGATTGCCTTATTTGACTAGAGCTCCAACAATCACTCTTGTAGATGGTTGTCCAGCCAGATGGTGAGGCTATACATGGCCTCCAGGTCCCTGGAGGGATCATGAGCAACCAGCTCATCTTTCAACTCCTCTGAGAGGTCCTGTACATTCGTATGTATGGTCGTTCCAGCCTGAACCAGCTGCCATGGTTCAAAACTTGATCGTATAATTGGCTAGGGAGTGAGCACCCTTGCGCATCTGGACGAGAGATGAGGTAAGGTCCCCTCCACTGGGTGGGTGGTCAAGGTGCTCCGTAGTGCTGTGATGAAAGAATTTACTGTGTGGTGGTCTGGCAGGCAGTGATGCCAGACTGCTGTAGCCCAGGCCAGAGCTTTACCAGTTAATAGGGCAATCATATATGCTATCTTGGCCATCTCCAAGGGGAATAGGGAGGGCTGCATCTCGAAAAAGAGAGCATTGTAAAGTAAATGGTTTCCACCTTCCCCGCTGCCCAGCTTAAGGCAGTGGAGAGGGCCAGCATGTCTCAGCACCTACGGGGGAAGCTGGCTCCGGAAGGCCGGATTGGGGGCTTTCCACCAGGTCAGTGCCTGTAGAGGAACTGGCATGGGGCTGCAGCAGGGCCTGGATCTGCCCTACCCATTTTGCGATTCCCTGGACCTCAGTGAATAAGGTAGCCAGGGCCTGCTCGTGTTTCCCCAGCACTGTGGCTTGGCCAGCCACGATCTGCCCTAGCCGCACCAGATTCGCTGGCTAACGTTCTGGTGCAGACATACTGTTACAGGGGTGGACTCGGTATGAGATGGAAAACAGCACCAAGCAGGGCCTGCTATCCAAATAGATAAAAGATAGAAATAAATAACTAACCGGATTACAAATCTGGAACGGGCAAGGAGGAGTGCTTACTGGCCAAGATGCGACCTCAAATAATGATGGCGGCAGCAGGGCACAAACCAGTGCCCTGCTCCGGTGCACTAACCATTACACCACTCACTGTGATAAGTGGGTGTGAGAAGAGTATGTGTAAGGGAAGTAGTGAGCTGCTGAAAAGCCCTAACCGACGCTCTCAGTTTGTGCCACAGCGCAGAGAACAATTTTCATGCTGGCCGAATAGGTCAAATATAAACGCCGCAGAGACGAGGGAGAGGTGTCTGCTCGTCAAAGCTTAACTAAGGATTCAGCGAGGAAAGTATCTCGCTGAACCAGGGTAAATCGTCCTTTTTAGTGCTTAGAAATAATAAATAAGGCACCTGACTCTAGTACTGAACCTCAATAAATCTACTCTAAATCCTGTGATAAAAGTATTGAGCTGAAGATTAGGGAAGACACTGAAATTACCTCTCAGAAATAATACTGCTCTCAGACCGGGGTTTAAATAGCGACATGCATAGGTGCATGGGACTGAGGCGCTATAAAGGACCGTACAGGTGGTCACAGATTTGCCTCAGAAGGCACCCACGATGGTACAGCATGATCTGGGAACTCTGGCTCTGACAGTTCCTCAACCTCACTTCAGTTTATAATTGGTCTCGTCTGGAGATTTTTTAAACCACTCACACAGTTACGTTTCTTAATTGGGTAATAAAGGGTTTAGCACTTTCCCAACATTTATAAGAAATAATAATAATAATAATAATAATAATAATAATAATAATAACAATAGTGGGACACCTATTTGTTTTCATATTTATTTACATCACCAATTTGCAGCAACTCTTGTGTCAATTCCATGTATGGGATTGCCTTAAGCATTCCTTACTGGCATCTGGAAACAATGTATTCAGCTCTTCCACAGTAGAGTGGATTCTGATTAGCTGAATTATGTGAGCTGGCAGAATGATTTGTCAGTTCCCCTTCTTCCCATCCAGAAAGAATGAAAGACTTCTGGATCTAAAGGAAACCTTATCAATCTCTAGATTTAGACAGGAACCTATTGACTTGGAAATTAACTCACTTTAAGCAATTTTGTTTTCTCCCCATCTGTTTAACTACTTTAATTAACTTGTGAGTCTGAGCAACCAAGATGGCAATGTGGGCATCTGAAAATTGTTCTTGGGCGATTATAGAGATTAGTAATTTGAGAATGTATTTTATGGGCCATCTTAAGAAACTGTATAACCTCCCATTACAAGGCAGTAAATTTTAGCCCTTTGAAAGCTCTGCTTTTAAGCATTTGCACAGCTAGCGGCACTGTTGCTGAATTAAGGCTTCATTTTTGTAAAACGGAACTTGGCACTGTAAAATGGTCATCTCCACTAAGGCGCTGATCACACAGGCTCAGCATGTCTGTGCTGAAAGTATTTAGATTTATAGTCAAGGCCTACCCTGTTTCAACATTTCATTACAAATATAAAGAATGAACTGCTGGAACATATTCTTGTCACATACTGAATAGAGTGAGGTCTTTGCCAGAGCCGGTGTTCACCTTCAGTGGTTTATGCAATACAAATTGTGCATGCTATGTCTGAGGCAGTATAAAAGCAAAGGCCCATTCCAAAGTATTTATACTTAAATATTAAGTATATTAAATTAGTGGTTCCCAACCACCAGCCTGCGAGCCTGGTCCCAGGCGCAAACAGTGCATCTGAAATGGCATTAAGATTTCTGTGGGGAAGGGGAAAAAGACTGGAAAGACTGAGGAAAAACAAAAGTAAAGTAAATTATACTGAGAAATAAGCTGTCTGAACATCCACCACACAGGCACTCCAAAACATCTTATTATCTATAAGCTCTCACTTGCTTTCACACACATGCTGAAACTGCGCTTTGTAGCAATGCAACACAGCATTCAACCATAAGACCACACTCAGCGAAGCCTGCAAATGACCCTGCTGCTACTTTTCTCCACTCGCTTTCTCCACTGCTGATAGGAAACGTGGTCCAGCAAAACTGGGTCTGCCTAGTCTTACTTAATTGCTTGGTCTGAACATGAATGTGTTCTGAAAGTTTGATCTGAGAAATTGTTTGGAAGTTACTTCACTACAATTGGATGTTTTCATCTTCATATGATTTTAATAGTCTTTGATTTACTGGATCAGGTTCAGTGAAGTCCAGTGACAGACTTTAAACCATTATTTAAAAAAATATTCCACTTCCCTAGGGTAGGGCTGGCTGATAGTTCAAGCAAGAACTTTCAGTGATTTATGACTTGGTTATAGGCTAATTCCTTCCGAAAACAAAAGGGAAAGACTGGTGTCCTCTGGGTCTGGAGAGTTCTGACTGTACATCAGATGAAACACAGGCTTGGTGGCAAAGGCAGGGGAAATTATTCAAAGTCAAAGAGTGTGTGCTCACATACACAAGGTAAATGTCAGTCTCTCTCAGTAATTACATGTAAAACATGTTACTGGAAAGGCAGTTTGGCATGTTCGCCTATGTAATGTAGTGTGCTTTCTCTCCCTCCCTTCTCTTCCTCCCCAACTCTCTTGCTCTTTCTCTCTCACCCTCTCACATGGCACAAGTTTGCCCTCTGAAACTCTAGCCTGGCACATTCTACCTCATGCGGTTAGCTGCTCTCCTTCCAAAATGTCTCACCGTGTCACGCACACACGCAGCCCAGAAGCTGGTAATAACCTTTATGTCATTTTTTCTTCCACATTTCTTTAATCACTCTTACCACTTTCTTTTTTCTCTGCAGTCTCACCTATAAATCTCTCATCACTTCTGTGCCAAACAACACAGGATTTAGGGGCTCTGAAAATAGAAGAATTGTAGAGGCCATTTCATTTGAGAATATTTTATTTCTTCCCATTAGATTCAACACATTTAAGGGCCTTGATCAGGTAACTGATTATTCAGGTCAGGTCAGCACACAAAAGTGCAATGGCTCAGTCCCCACCTGTGGGATGGTGTTTATAATAGGAATATCTGACAGTTTTTACCTTTTTTTCTTTTACAAAATTGAGATTTAAGTAAGTAAGTAAGTAAATAAATAAATAAATAGGTTACTGAGGTTAAGATTAGGGTTAGATTTGGGTGTAGGCATAACATTAATTAGTTTCATTAATAATTATGGAAGGACCTCACAAGGGTAGTAAGATAAATGTGTGTGTGTGTTGGTACATGTGTATATCAAATAGCTGTCTGATTATGGATTTTGATCTATCACAAAAGGATCAGAACAGGTATGATATGACATTTGTATGAAGTGTGAGCTATTCCTTATGTTTATGTTTATGATGCTTATTTTCAGCTTTTTTTCCCCACACTCCCCGACATTTTGTGAGTGTATGTGTGTCTGTGTTTCTTCCATTTCTGACTTACGGTTTTCATTATTGGAAGTGATGTACCTAAACATTTTGATACCCTTTTCTACCCCTTTATACCCACTGCAAACTGTCAATAATTTGAAACCCTTAAATAAGACATAATAATGAGACATAATGTCACCTGGTCTTTTTCCAATCTTCAACTGCCCATTTTTGGTGAGCCTGTGCCCACTGTAGCCCCAGATTCCTGTTCTTGGCTGACAGGGGAGGAACTCTGTTGTAGCCTGTCCACCTCAAACTTTGGCACATTGTTTGTTTTGAGATACTTTGCTGCTCAGCATGGTTGTAAAGAGTGGTTAGTTGAGTTAGTGTAGGCATCCTGTCAGCTTGAACCAGACTGGCCATTCTTCTCTGACCTCTCTCCTCAACAAGGTATTTCTGCCTTGTTTTTTTAGTTTGTTTTTTGCACCGTTCTGTGTAAACTCTAGAGACTCTCGTGTATGAAAATCAGCAGATCAGCAGTTTCTGAAATACTCAAACCAGCCTGTCTGGCACCAACAACTGTTGATCCTTATCTGCATGATTTTATGCATTGTACTGCTTACACATGATTGGCTGATTGGATAATTGTATGGAAAAGCAGGTGTACAGGTGTTCATATTAAAGTGGTCGATGTGTATATGCACATACAGAGTATGTATAGACAGTATTGGACAAAAACATCAAGCACCTTGGTTTATGTCAACTGCATTACTGTGTCAGTACAAACGATTTCCCTAGCGAACTGCAAGACAGTGTATCTAAGAGAACTTTAAAAACAATGGCATTTTTTTTTAAATTTCATCTTCTCTTTCCAGAATTTTACCCTTTGGCACACCACTGTGTATTTATTATGTGCATGTGTTGATGTTGCGTATATACTTTAATCTGTATCCATACATGTGCTTGTAATATCCGCATGTGTTTGCATGTTAGTGTGAGGTGTTCAGTCTCAGTTTCACTGCAGTTGCTGCTGTTTCTCCATCTGCTAACATGCCTTTAATCTGACATCAGTAGCCCAGGAGAGAACGCCACTGTGTGCGTGTGTGCGAAAGGAGGTGGATGGGGCATTTCAGCACAGCTGACTAGACAGGTCACACCAACTGGCCGTTGTACAAAAAACAAGTTTGGGCATGTATGTTTGCTTATCTGTGCTTGTGTGTGTGTGTGTGTGTGTGTCTGTGTCTCTGTGTATGTGTACGTAGAGGAATAGAGAAGAAAGAAACACCACCTTCTTCTGAACTTGGTTTTCATTTAGATAGATAGATAGATAGATAGACCCTTTCACAGATGATTTAGAAAAATGGTTGTGGAGCTTTTGCTGTCTTCACATCCTTGGTGGATGGTCTCAATTCATAATCTCATAAAGTCATAATCACTTTGCAAAAATGTGCAGTGCAAAAATAATTTGTATGTATAAAAAATAAATCATAAGCCACTGAAACTGTCAATAACATTTCAGAAACTTGTTTTACAAGCTCCCATTTTGAATTTCAATTTGAAAGGATGTTCATGTGATAATTCTGGACCGGGAACTAACACTTCTGACAATTCTGATGAAGGGATCATAACAGTCCAACGTCCAGCTGATTTTCAATCCTGTTTCCCCTCTCACTCATTCTCTCTCTCTCTCTCTCTGTCTCTCTATGCAGATACGTACCAGTCTCTGTTCACTTTCTCCCAAGGTCACCTGATCTCTCTTTTTGAGAGCACCTACACCTCCCTGTCTTCTAGAATCGCTCCCCATGTCACTTCCCTCTTCTCCAGTCTTTCCAACTTCATCCAGGACACCTCCAACATTTCTGTGGATGCTACTGTCTACAGCTTCTATGACCACCTCTTCCCAATAGTCCACAACCACATCATCAAGCCAGGCATTGCTGAGGATAACAACCTCTCTGAATGCCTCCGTGCCACTCGCCAGGATGTGAATCCGTTTGGTCATCATGCTCAGGCCATGGTCGAGGAGTTGGCAGGCGCCATGCAGGCAGCCAGGGCTTTAACAAGGGCATTTTCCATGGGTGAAGACTTGATGAATGTCACAGAAATGGCCTCTCTGACCAGCGAGTGCGCCAAAGCACTTCTGAAGATGCAGTACTGCCCACATTGCCAAGGCTTAACCCTCATACGTCCTTGTCCTGAGTTCTGCCTCAATGTTATGCGTGGATGCCTGGCAAATGTGGCAGAGCTAGATATGCCATGGAGGCATTACGTGGCTATCCTGGAGGACCTCATACACACTGTAGCTGGAGAACACAGCCTGGAACTTGCCCTGCTTGGGGTCAGAGGTCATGTCAACGAGGCCATACTGTATGCACAGCTACACGAAGCCAGGATCAGTGCTACTGTGAGTAAGACAGCATTTAAAACCCATTTTATTTCCTTGGTGCCCAGTGTTCTTTTAGAACCTGATGTACAATGTGTCCTTTGTTGTGTTTCAATTCCAGCATGATGCTCTTAAAACAAAATAATAAATCAAGAAAAAAAGTCTTTTCATCCCTGCGTTCTTAAAGCAATATGGGGGAGAAAATTAAAATTCACTTTACATATGTGAGTAGTCTGGTCTAAAATGTGGCATGCATGATTGCCTTTGGATTTAAAATGTTGATAACAAGATATGAAATGAAATTATTCACCAGAAGACTACACTTGCCTGTGCTCATTTGAAATATACACGCTCATTCTGTACACTGGAATAAAAAGTAACATTCGTCTACATAGAATTTACCATTTTTATGCTACTGTTATTTCTTGTCAAATTTGAGTTTGGTGTTCTATCACATTTCAAATGACTGTGGGATATTATAGTGGCAGTGAAGTCTCAAAATCCAGCCAGTCAAATTGAGGAAAAGTTGTAGCATTGTTTTAAAAGGAATCATTAGTCCTTAAAACTGTCTTGTTTGTCCTGCTTGAAAATTTATAGAGGTCATTCAAATGACAGTGTGTTACTGGCCGATATGGAATGCTTCAGCGGGGAGGAGACCAATCACATTAAGGACAAACAGATTTTTAGTGTCCATAGTAATTTGACAAAAATTCTAATTATGCTCGTCTCTCTGACCAGCTGTTTGTTTGTTTGTTTATTATTTCTTTTTAATTTCCCTATCTTTAATTCCTCCCCTCATTCCTCCTTTTTTATGTCTATATAAGCCAGGCAAGTACAATGTAGTATAATGTCGATGACTGGAAATGGTTTTTAGTTCACAAATATGCTTTGAATCTCTCTCTCTCTCTCTCTCTCTCTCTCTCTCTCTCCCTTACTCCCTCCCTTTTAACTCAGTATCATAATTTTGGAACATAATGTATTATTGAGACCCATCTGTTCTTTGTGAAAGTGGTCCAGGCAATTGCAAATGAATTTTAACTCATTTGGAAAATCAAGTCCAGAGCTCCTCTAAAGCCACAAATGACAAAGTAACCATGACATGTTCTTTCTGGCACCTATGAGCTGAGGTTAGTGAAGCCTCTCATGCACATTCACATGCATGGCAGGAATAGAGCAGAGCTTCTCTTCACAATGCCGCTAATTGGCTTGAGAATACTGTGGGTTGTCTTGGCACATGAACAGCCTTATAATGGGTTCAGTCTGTCCATAGGTCCCATTATTCCCTTCAAAATCTTAACATAAATGAAACTGTACATGCTGGTGTTCAGTTTTTCCCCATCAAACATGTGTTATGAAGAGGTTAAGGTGCTGAAAGGTTTAAGACTTTTTTTATGTCTGGTTTAGAGATTGGACCACTGCCACATACTCAACAGTGTGAGAGAAAGAGAAAAGAAAAGAAAATCATGAAAGCAACTAAGAAAAATGACGGTCTTTGATTCATATAAATTGGCCTAAGTGAGGTTAACATGCCTAAAAATATTCTTAATAAAGTTAATGCAGACACTCACCATTGGCCACGTTCCCCTGGAATGTCTAATGAAAATGACGAGTTAATTTAGATGTTCAAGAACTTTTTAAAGAATGGTTAAATTATTTTTAGTCAGAGCATATAATATCTGGAGAAGTTCTTTTCTCTGGCTGCTGTCAAAAAAAAAATCCTGCTTAGAAGAAAAACTCAATTTTCCATGGCACCCCATGCTCTGTAAACAGGAAAAAAAAACCCAACAACAAATCATGTACACCACCAATATCCAACCAATGAGCACAAAGAGCCACCTTTACTTGCCTGTCAGTCATGTTGCTTATCAACTCAGAAAGCTGTCCCTCCTGCACTGGAAATCAGGCTTTCTAGCTTTGCATGTGTGTTTGGGTGGGGCTTTGGTTTTTGATGGCATTAGAGAGAACACTGAAGTAAGGGCTGTATCGGTAATTAACTCCCACCAAAATGACTGACTATGCCTTTAACACAGGACTATGTAGTCTGTGAATAAGAGAAACCCAAAGCTGCACAGTTACTAGCATAAGTATCATCATCATCATCATCATTATCTATCCAGCCTTTATTGCTCTTTATTGACTATTTTAAGTTCCATGGCCTGATGTTTCCACTTCTTCTTTTGAAAAAAAAAGTACTCTTCATACTTGTGAAAACACAACAGAAATGTTTTGAAAGAAGTTTTCTATCTCTAATGAGCATAAAGTGGGAAGTGGTGAAGTAGCACATATATGTGTGTGTGTGTGTGTGCGTGCATGTGTGAGATATTAGAGGAATTATAATGGTGTAATGGTGTTGTCTTTCTCTGTCATGTTTTCCCAAAAGGCTTGCGGTTGGCATTCTCTACCCCCTGGTGTGCAGCCTTGAGATGGCACTGTGCCCTGCCAAATGTGTGTGTGTGCGTGTGTGTGTGTAAGAGAGGGAAACTTGGATGAGACTTAATGCTCACAACATCCTAACTTACACACTCACCATTTTGATCCTTTGTGTGTGTGTGAATGTTTGTGTGTATGTAGGGTCAGGTTTTAGATCTGCAGGCGGCGCATGCTTGATGATACTAGTTGCTTCATACACAGCACACGGGGAGTTTTCACACATTCTTCTGCATACCTGCAGAGTTTATAAATTGTGTGTGTATGTGCCTGTGCGCTTGGGTTTTTTTATATATATCTGTGCATCTCTAATGCATGCATACCTGTGTATATAATGACGTTATATATGAATCTATGTGTTTATCATTCAAACCACTGTTCTGTGAATTGTATTAGTAATTGAAAGAGTTGAAGTGAACTGAAGTGGTTTATTTTTTCTGCCATTCAACACCCACCTTAATGGCCAGCTTAACACATCTACATCTGTCACGTATCACTATTAGTATTCAGATTTCCATGCCACAGCTGGAGGTGGTGATTCAGCACATCTGTGATAGATTCTGTGTAATGTGAGTACAAAATCTGAATTAATGTGTAGTGCATTACTCGTTGCAAATATCATTTTTATTTGAGTGTGATGTGGGTATAGCTTTTGGCTTTGCTTTCCATTTGCAATAAACATCCCTCCATTCCTCCACCCATTGCCCTTTTCTTCCAGTCTGTAATCTGAATCATTTTCATTCTCTCTCATTATTTTGTTTCACTCTTGTGTTCTTTCTTTGTTACTCAGCTTGTGAACTGTTATTGCATTCCACTTCCAATATGTTTCCTTTTTCTTTAATATTTCTTACATCTTTTATACCTTACATGCTTTGTTATGTTCATATTCTATTCTATTTGTCTATCAGTTGGTGTCTCTCCCTCTACTCTTCTGCTGTTCTGAAGGCTTGCCCTTTTTAATGTTTTTGTTTTCATGGCACAAATGATAAGTTTCCATTTAAAAGCTTACAACAGTTTCCTGAAACCAGCAAAGTTTGGCTTCAGTAATTTATTATTAAGTGCTTACCCAAGTATTCTCACTGCCATCCTATAGTGACGTTTGTGTGGTGACAGCTTTCAAAAAAGTTTCAAAATCTCACACAAATTTTAAACAAGAACAGGTGATGTGGTTAGATTTTTTTTCAGTTCCACACAAAGTCAGATGAAATATTAACTCCACCTCTAACCCTAACATTAACCTCAAACATACAAACTGAGACATGTGAATTGTTACGAATTTTCAAGCAAGAAAAGATGTTGGTTAAATTTGTACAGTCTAACTAGGGATCAAAAGGAAGTAAAATGATTCAGAGCTCAAAATGTTTATAACTTTACAACAGATGACAGTTTCAGAAATAAACAAGAACAAGAAAAATGAGACAAAAATCATAACTTCTTAACCAAGGACACATTTGATTAGTTAGTATAGTATTTTACTTTGTTTCCTCCAGGGTTTAACACAAGGCTCTAATTACACCCTTACAAAAGAATGTTAATAGCAACTTGTGTTTTTGGACAACGGAAACAAGCCTCTGGAGGCTCCTGGGAGTGGAGCGGATTTCCATAGAACACAGCCAGTGAGACGGGTCACAGACAGAGTGCCGTCACACTTTTTATTTTATTCTTTTTTTTCTGGCTTAGAGTCCCTGCATCCTTCCATAAGTCTGATGGAGTAAAGATGTAATCAAATACCTCAGGAGGTTTCCCTTCATTAGTTCATTCTTTTCTCCAAGATTCTAGTGCTGAGAGAGCCTACAGTAAACCTTCACCTCCCTCCTTTTTCATGAGCCATTCCTTTTTGTTCTACTTTCTCCATCACGCACTTGCTTTCCTTTCTTTCACACCTCCTTTTCTATTCCATCTCCTAGCAGTTCCCTTCTCTTCCAGTGTGCTGTATGCTGGTATGCTGACTATGCACTCTTTTCCCTAGCTACCATATAATCATCCATCTGAATACAAATTTATGGACACAGGAAATTATTAAGCTTATTCACTCAATGGACCCCGCACCATTTGATATGAATAATTAGGATTTACAGAGTGTGTGCACTCCTGCATGTTTGGAATATAAATATGGAATGAGGTATTTTAAGCATCTACATATGAATAAATATGAACGTGAACATTCTTCTTCATGCTTGCAATGGGGGGAAATGGAAAGTTCGATATTTGAGTATGAGAAAGGATATGGCAGGAGTGAGTTAATGCTGTAGGTGCATTCAACTACATCAGAGGACTTTTCTGATAATTGACATTTTTAATATGTGTCACTGAACCATCATAAACAGCCAAGAATCAGACCACAGTATTGATCATGTAAATGCCTTAACAACAAAACCTTGCAGATACAATAAATATCTATGAAATTCTGGTATAAAGAAAACTGATTTATCGTTGCCTTATTATTCCATCAATTACAGGCAATGTCAGTTCAGGCTCCATTAGCAGTATTTAAAGTTTTATACTAATTAAATATGAAGTATATCTGAAAGATGAGTAATTTTTCATAGCTAGATGTTTAGAAGACTGACGTGGACCTGTTTTCTCTTGTTTACAAGGAGGAAAATAAAGAACAGATGTACAAGGAGGGGGAAAATGACAAATATAACAGTTATAACAGCCAATGGCTTTGGTTCCGATGGGGGGAGGGTTCTTCTGTGAGATTATATCAATGGTGGGGGTGACAATCATGATATTACAACAATATAGATGACAATCATGATACTACAACAATATATCTTATTTAGTTTATGCTAGTTTTCAAAGCACTTTACCTCCTACCTGTTCATGGTAATTAATTACTATCTGCTCCCTCTGGTTTGTTTCCTCTGAAGACTTTTTATTAAATCTCTATACTCGCATCTGTGTTCTCCTGTCTGTGACAGAAAACTTTGCGGCTAACATGGGCACAGCGGCTAACATTGTTTCTCACAGGTTTCAATGATGTACATCAAGCTGACACAGCTAAAGGCTGGTGAGAAACAACAAATCACTTCCATCCATGGTACACTGGGGAGTCTCACTATCTTCAATAATTAGTGGTGCCGAGCTCTATCACATCTTTGGCAGGTCCTCCTCTAGACATCTCATAGCCCAGCCTGACAAATATGACAGGAAGCCAACTAAATGTCAATATTTTCTGCTACAATGCTTGACAAACATTTAGTAGTAGCTCATATCACTGCTGTTTGGTAAAGTGCAAGACTAGGCAATTACAGTATGGCTGAATGGAGTTAAAACTATGCAGTTCTTCACCATTTCGTTGAGTTGTTCTGCAACATGCTTGATCACCTACCTGATGGCAAAAAGGTGGCAGAGTATCTTTTAACCCTAAAACACAGACTACAGCTGAATTTGCTCTGGAGTCCCACACACTCAGGGATTGTGGATCAATAATCAATAAACTAGCCTTCTGAGACTGTATCTGGTAACTTGATTCACTCATTGAGCTAGCTATTCATCTTGACAAGCTTCTCATGGAAAGAAGAAAACCTGATCCCATACGAGCACCAGTTATCACAGAAGATGAAATAATATCCTCTCCAGAAGCAGTGCAGATCATTCACACCAGCTCACTGTCCATGAACATCAGAAATGACTGAAAAAGAACCATTCTGCATAGCTGTTGTGCTTCACCATTGAGGCACTATGTTCTCACTATTGAGAGGGAAGTGGCCAGTATCTTCATAAATTCTAAAAGTGTTTATCAGCTAAAGATCCCCGTGCAACCATTACATACTAAAATTCATTTCCAAGCTCTGGATAGCAAACCAGTTGGCTAGGGAGTCGTTATGCTTGAAATGATTCCCCCAACACAAGCACCTTACATAGTAAAAGCCTCCCTCGTTTCACCTAATCTCTCAAAAACCCCAAAGCACAATCCAATAATCTCCTGGTCTGAGCAAGCAATCACAGCCTGGTCCCCTCACTGCTGAGATACTGCCTGGTCCCCTCACTGCAAGATATTTTATATCCTGTTGTAACCATTGCCTCCATATCTATCGAAAGCCACAAGGTTGAGGTGTCAGTTAACATACCCGGTCTGTTATGATGAGTTTCAGGAAGTATTCACTAAGGTCAAAGGATGTGCTGTTCACCCTCCCAGAACTTATGACTATGACTTATGACCGTTGATTTAGTCTCTTGTACTACTTTTTCAATGTCACATGTTTATAGCTTGTCCCACACTGAAAGCAAAACCATGAAGAATACATTGCTTAGCTACTGAAAAACTAAATTACTGTATAGTTGCGTACCATTATCCTCTGCCCCTTGTGTCCTCAGCCTTGAAAAAATGAACAGCTGCTGTAATTTTCACCAAACTCAATCTCCACAGTACAAATGGAAAACAGCATCTAGTATGACCTCTAGCCACTACAAACACTTGGTAATACCATATGGCTTGGTCAATGCCCCCTTAGTTTTCAAAGTTTTCATGGAAAACTTTCCCCAAGGACATAGGCAAATGCATCACAATCTGTTGCCACAATCCAGTTGTCATCACAGTCATGATCACTACCTGCCTCTTTGGGCAATTCGCTCAGGAGGCCTCTTTTTAAAACTCTAAACCTGCACCTACATTTGCTTGTCTGCACCTAATGACAGTTATAAAAATTTATGGACCCAGGCTATAAGATGTTATCAGTTTTTTCACAGTAAGCCTTTTAAGAGCAGGGAGTAAAAGCATGAATATCCTAAAGAAATGCCTCAATGACATTATATATTCTTTGCACATTTGAAAATCATAGCATGATTTTGTACCTTTCAATCACAGCTGATGTGTGCAAGAGTATTAATGTGACATGAGGCCAGCTAGGACAGCCAGGAGTATCAGTTGCCAACACACTCAGTGTGTGTGTGTGTGTGTTTGTTTGATCCTTGTAAGAACATACAGTTCAGAAAATAAGTAGACTATGACGTGACTCTTATTGTTTTACCTCTGTAATCCACCACATAGGATCACTGGATAGCAGGGGAAAGAGAGAAAGAGTGTGAAAGAAGCCAGAGGAGAGAGAGGGAGAAAGGGTGAGACAGGGTGAAAATTGAGTGCATAGAATGTAAACCAGCAGTAGACAAAAGCCTGAGCCTAATACCCACCATGCACTGCAGGGGGGCCAGAGAGGGCTGAGAAAGCTGGGATGCTTCTGTAGCTGATCCCTACATAAATAAACATGCATCCCTGACCATCACCACACAAAGCAACCCAATACCCCCAGAGCACAGAGTGAGATGCCAACGATTGGGGGAACGAGATGAGCAGGTCACTCCCAGTGAGGAAAGAAATGGTTGTGGATTAAGATCCTGGCTGGACTTGAATCTCATTTTAGCAGGGAGATAAGCTAGCTCCATCAGACAATTAGAAAAAAAAGATTCTTGAAAGGGTTCTTTTTAAAGGTAAAGATTCTTAGCTTCATAAACGGGTCCTCATTTGAAACCCTTTCAGATAGGGAAAAATTGTGGTAGGGTTCTTCTTGAAATAGAAAGCTATTGGTATCCTAACAATATTAATATTCTTAAATTGTATATTTTGATTAATTATTAATTATATATATATATATATATATATATATATATATATATATATAAGAATATATTTCCTGTCTTAAATACATAACAATTTGCAGGACTTGATTAGGGACAGGGTGAGTGACTTCATCACCTTCTCCTTGTTTGTTGAAATTCATACCAAGTAATGGTATGGTAATTCAAAGGCTTCCAATCACACTGTTAGGATCAGCATGCAAGTTCAGTTGGTGATGATAATTGAACATACGATAGAAATTGCTGACACTCTTGAGACTATCATTGAGGCTATTATATCCAGGTAGGGCTGCAAGATGATACCAGTATGGTGTACTGTAATAGTGGGTATGCATTAACTATACTGTAGTTAGTGTTGCATAAAATTCAAAATCAACCAAGGCAACCACAGCCAGCTTCATTAGGAGCTTGCATAGGAAACATGGCTGCACCACCATTGAAATGATCTAGGTGTAGAATAGTATACAAATACACACATGAACTGACTCAT
This sequence comes from Pangasianodon hypophthalmus, assembly GCF_027358585.1. Lineage (NCBI taxonomy): Eukaryota > Metazoa > Chordata > Actinopteri > Siluriformes > Pangasiidae > Pangasianodon > Pangasianodon hypophthalmus. Next base: position 12,888,007 of record NC_069730.1, on the reverse strand, counting down.
GCTGAGTTAACACCTACCATCCAAGCTCCTACTTTTGGCACTGGGTAAAGGATAGTATGGTATGTACCCTAGTGATGTTTGATCTCAAGCTGTCGATGGAGAGATTTTCAGAATTCCCAGGCAAACTTGCCTCATGGAAACTTATCATTTACCATGCTTCTTGTACTTGTTCTCAGATGTTTTCATTTTGGAGCATGTTTTTGTCTTAGATTCCAAGAGCCGATTACCTTTTTTCATGAATCTTTCTTTCTTAAGTACCCATGTCTCTTTTGGCATTTGGCTGGATAAGAAACAGCTGAATTCTCTGTGTTTGTATAAAATATTGTTTTATGTAAGACCATGGAACAAAGATCTCTAAGTGATCCTTATCTTAATTTAGCTTTATCTTCTGTGGATGAAGACAGACTTTTTTTTACCCTCTGAACAATTTATGCATCCACCAGCTAGAATGCAACAAAAGTCAGATTGCAGTAGGACTAGCCATGATTGATTAATATTAAATAGTTTTTTTTTCAGTACAACTACATGATTTTTGGTACTCATAGATATCGTTTCTGAAATTCAGTGTTTAGGGCTGTCATGGATCTTTTTATTTAGCTCTGTTTATTTTGGTTATGTCCATGTGCTGCTAGCAATGAACACCTCATTCGAGTTCTATGTTTAAAATTTTATGCCATTTAAACAGGATCTTAAATAGAGAGTGGGAGATTGACCTGAGTGCACAGAGCATAATCACTGAGCATGGTCATTAAAATGAGAGCAAGGTACAGTGAATTGCATCTTGACTCGCAATGTGTAGACCCTAGCGATAGCGCATGTCTTAGTGCAATGTGCTTGCAGAACAGAAGTGCTCTTTCTCACATGTGACAGATCCATCACTAAAGACTGTTTTGTACTATATTTAGCATTAGGTTAGGCATTAGGCTAATTAGGTAACTTTATCCCTCTAATGGGATAAATCAACACAAAACATGCCAGCAAAATTTCCCCCACAGCATAACAGATCCACTAGTGTTTCTTTATTTTTTTATGCTAGCTTGCAAGGTCTGTGGTGAAAAAATTTCTTTCAAGATTGTCTAATAAATTGTGTACTGGACATAATAGATAGACATTGAACCTATTACGTGACATCATGTTATCTGTTTAAAAATCACATTTTTATTTTTATTAAAAATCACAAGGTGTTTAAACTAGCAGAATTTCTTGTATGAATACTGGATAAAGATCATTTCTTGTGTTTGGGTGAGAAAAAAGTGTTATAAACAGTGGGATATATACAGATATACAATGAACAGAACAAATTAATATTAGGTGAAATGAATGATCATCATAGAACAAGTGTGGCAAACTATTGAGGAAATCCATAATATCATGGAAGCCTTATGGAAACTACATTTTGAGAAGGATGTACAAATCTAATAAGCATAGATCAACCACAAATAAAATAATAATAATGGGTGGCATGGTGGTGCAGCAGGATGCATTGCATTACATTGCAGGTTTGCATGGCTTCCCTGTGTCTTTGTTGGTTTCCTCTGGGTTCTGCAGTTTTCTCCTTCCTCCCAAAAACATACCAGTAGGTGATCTGGCTATTCTAAATTGCCATGTATGTATAAATATTGTCAAATATTGAGATGCTCTCAATTAGTGCTGTAGTTTTAGAATGGGAGTTCAGTGGTGCCTACAGTGAGGGTTGGGTTATGTACACTTAACTGTCAAGTACGCTGCAAGTAGCTCCAAAAACACACATCCAAACACAAAGTTTACTTGCTGGAAAAAAGAGTGTTCACTTGCTGTTTTGGAAAAAAGATACATGTAAAGCAATGGAGGCTATATCAATAAACTGTGCAAAGAACAACAATATTGAGAGACAAATATTGTCCTACAGAGTCATGTTTTGCTTTCACTCATTGCATCTTTCTCACCAGGCCGGATAATTTTCAAACCGTAATGCGTCATGAAAGCTTTATACAGGGTCATACATCATGGAGGTCAAATACACAGGGTGTCCAGTCACACCCTGAAAACCCCCAAGTTTGAGACAGAATATTTTAGTCTATTTTCGATTATCCTGATTCATAACATCTCAGGGCTTGTGGGCTTGTGTACATGCTGTTGTATTCATTGGGGAAACTACTTAGAGCTTATACAGGCATGGATATGTAATTCCCAATTATAAAGCCATACACTTGGCTGTGCTTTATATATATGAAAGTGTGAGCAAAGAAGAGGAAGACAAAGAAACAGTAGTCTCTAGTACTTATAATCAAAATCCCAGTACTGAGGTAATGGTAACAATGAAAATAGTTGATGCTGCTAAACATTAGCACATTAAGCTTACATTTCTATGTGCAAAAACATACATACACTAACTCTCCATTTATATCTAGTTGAAGTATCTAGTAAATATTTTTGCTAGCAATGCTGCTGCCCCAGTTAAACGTCTCATACTGCAAGTATCTCGTGTCAACCTATGGCAGCATTAACTGTTTTTGTTACACTGGGATAAATTTTCTGGTATGTTTGTAGAGGACCTGTGGCTTGACAGTAGTCTTTCATAATTTCTGCCTCTGTATAGCTGTATTTTTCACTCAGCGTTAGGTGTGTGCAAAGTATGTCCATGCATTCCACTCCTACTCACACTATGAAGCCTTGACTCTTAACATATACAATTCTGTTAGCATGTCTGTCTGTGAAAAGTCCTCGGAAGTCTCTACAGCTGAATTCTGGAAAACAGCCACAAAAGATGGAATGCGTAAATGTTTTAATTAGGCTACTAGCTTTGCCTTGGCATATGCCTGCAGGGATCATGTTGTGTGAGGAGCCGGTTTAACAAACATATTGGTAAATGCAGTCAGTCTGCCCAAAGATGTCTAAACTCTTGCTAGCTAAATACGATTTTCTCATGATTTGATAAGTTTTTGGATAGTTACATGTACTGATTTGGACATAAGCCTCATCAGTTCAGTTTGTAATGATTCCAGCTGTCAACATTGCTCAGAGTTCCTGCGCTGTCAGGCTGTCATCAAATGTTTAAATGACCTAAAATAAAATGTGTAAAAGACATTAATAACAAGGAACTTAGCCAACAGAACAGAACAGAACTGATTGAATTAATCAGGAATTATTTTCCTGATGTTAGCCTGAAGAGTCAAAGAAATGCCGATGAGGCTCCGGTTTGTCATCTCAGTCACCTGAGGGCTTTTTACCTCAGATGATGAGACCTATGTAAATGATGCTGATGATCAAAAGTGCTCAGCTTTTTCCATTGTAAACTTATAATTCTTTAAAATCATGCAGTACTGTTGTGAGATAGGTATATAAGATTCAAGGTAAGCAGGGCATCTTTTAGTGGAATTTGAATGACATCTTTAAGTACAATTTTCTTATTTTTCAGGGGTTTAAAATGCTAAAACTTTACTTGTGATTGAGATACATCCAAAAGAGAAACAGATTTTAGTTCAAAACAATGAAGCAGAAAATGTCAAAGGATGACCATGTGAAGAGTTTTCACAGGCTGCCACACATTATGTCTGTTTTTTTTTTTTTCTGCATGGCTTTTCCAGATTTAATTATACATATCTGTTAAGAAGTTTAATAATAGTCTTTTCTCTTTGGCTTTTATGTAGTCATACTTGAGTTTTCTCCTTGGCTATCAGGGAACACAAACCTTAATGAATAATCCTAATTCCCCTCTCAGTATAGATAAATTGATTAAAACTAAGTTAACGAAGTTTTAGTTTATGTGCTTGTCCAAACAGACATTGTGTCTGAAAGATGGGAGGTCTTTTTATGAGCCTGAAAAGCTTTCAGTCAGATGAGATTGTATTGATCAGTTGCTAGTGCTGTGTGTGTGTGTGTGTGTGTGTGTGTGTGTGTGTGTGCGAGTGTAAGATGTTTATTATTGTCTCACTAAATACATGTGTGTATACTGTCTATAAGTTTGCTTGACTATTAATGTGTTATAACTGCAAGTATAATAGTAAATATGCAAGCAGTGATTGAAGGGTCCAAGCACCAAGGGTGCAGCAAGCACAAAGCACCAGGGTACCTGTTTGATGAGCAATTGTCTCTAGTACTTTTAATCAAAATCCCAGTACTGAGGTAATGCTTATAATGAAAATGGTTGATGCTGCTAAAAGTCAGCACATTTAGCTTATATTTCTATGTTCAAAAACATACATATGACTAATCTCAACTAAAATTGCATGAAAAGCTGACACATAGCTACATGTAATCTGTGGAGACGATGTTAAGCAAGGTGCTTGCGAACTACATCAAAGCTACATTAGTAGCTAGCATTAACCTCCTTGCATAATATATTGTATACTATAGATCATTAAATATCAGCATGTCTTCACTATTCCTTCGGCAACTGTTTTAGCAATTACAAGTTATTTGATTTTAAAGCACCAAGCACCAGGGTACCTGTTTAATGAGCAGTTGTTTGCATGAGGATACATTGCATTTCTGAACATACATTTGAACTTTGTGCCACAAAGCATGATGTACAGTGGAAATATACAACAGAAGATGACTGAATCTGTTAATGATAATGTTAGACAGAGTCAAAAATTGATTACTGAAAACATTTCTTTTTTTTGCTTGAGCAGTAGGTTTCATTGTATAGTGGACAATGAAAATATGCCACATGTCCTGTTTGAGCATCGTCACATCCTGCTTCATCACTGCAACTCTGTTTAAGATATCAAAAGTTCCTTCACAGTTTTGCATCAGGGGTAGCTTGAAATCATGCTGACCAATTTTGGCATAAATTGGATGAACCTAGAAGGAGTATCAAAAAGTTTGGTTTATAAGCCACACATCCCGTTGCCAGGTGGTGGCACTGTGAAAATGAATCACTGTTGGCATGTGTATGTAACTATGCCCCATCACTTAACATAAATATGAACTTTGGTCCACACTGCATGATGTACAGTAGAATTATGCCACACTTCCTGTTTGTGTGTCACAATATGTTAATTGATTACTGCGCCATGGCAACACAATATAATATTTCCAAAATTCCTTTGCAGTTTACCATTGTGGACATCTTTAAAACCTGCTGACCAAATTTGGTTTGAATCTGCTGAATCTCATAGGAAGATTATTTAAAAGGTTGATACCTGTCAAAACTCACAAAATTCAAAATGGCTGATTTCCTCTTGGGTGAAGTTAATGGATATGATTGAAAAATTTCTTTGGCTTAAGAAGACCCATATGTCTACCAAGCATGGTACATGTATGTGAAACTGGCAGCTTATATTTAAAAAAAATGCCAAAGAGGGGACACTGTTGAACCCCAGGACCATGCCTGGCTCCAATCTTTTGCTAGATGGCCAGGACTTCTGATGTGTGAGTTTCATAAGTTTTGGCAAGCATGGAAAGCACCTCAAAAATTAATAATAATAATAATAATTATAATAATAATAATAATCTTTTATATTAATATTTGTGTGGAAGTCATTTGTGACTTAGGTTGTTTGGGAGCTTATTCATTCATCACTCATACATTTATCTTCACTGACAGCTTTCTTTACACTTTAAGGGAACTTCTTAGTTCATCTCCTGTTACACTGTTTTTGGTCATGCAATGCTGCATCACTGTGTGTGTGTGTGTGTATTTGTGTGTGAACACATCACATTGTTAGATCTAATTCTATCAGTGTGACTGAGCTAGTAGTTTCTAGAGACTATCCATCTTGATATATCTAACCACTGTCACCTGAACTTGAACTCTCTCTGTCTCAGTCTTGATGATTCATCTCTCAAATTCCAGTTGGCAAGACTTTGCCAAGACACATAATGCAAAAGTATTCAAAACCATACTAGTGTTTCTCACAGATCTGTAATGTTCTTTCATGGTGGTCATGGGACTGAATGTTTGGGGGCTGGGGGTGAGAGGGGATTTGGGGGGTTAAAAACTGCTGGTAGATTTAAAAGTTGCTGATATATTTGCAGTTGCGTGTGGCTCCTCGGCAGTTGTCAGCAGCAGTATTAAGCTGCTGAAAGAGGGTTCAAAGTGTTGCCACATATTATTGCAAAAAGAAATGATATTGATTTGAATGATCTTACTCTATAGGTCAAATTCTGATGCCTGAAAATGCATTGACTGAATACATTAACATAGATTATTACAAGTGATGGTGGTACAGGCTGTGTTATCTGCTCAATAAATGGTAACTAGTGAAGGTAAAGGGGTAGAAGAGTCCATAAGCAACCTTACTGTCATCTTTGTTGGTGATGGTTGGACATGTCCAATATGTCCAATATCCAAGCATTACTAGGAAAGGACAATGTTTTAACAGCTCCATCTGGCTTTTTTCTCTCTCCTTAGTTACTGTTCACAATTCAGCCCCACTGGTGTGAAATTCATAAATCAGTTCTAGTACAGTCAGTTGCCATCACATAATTAGTAGAATGGACTCCACTTGTGTGAAATTAAAATGTCAAGGAATCTCAATATAAATACAACTGTTCCTAGGGAGCTGTAGAAGCTTGATAGAGAACATACCTAAACAAACATCATGAAGACCCAGGAGATATCAAAACAAACCCAGGGCAAAGTTCTGGAAAAAGTTTCAGTGAGAGTTTAGTTTTAAAAATAACCCACAAACATCCTGTAAATGAATTATATCCAAGAAGGAATATGGCACAACTGTGACTCTACCTAATGGAAGCCATCCACTGACCAGGTCACTGACCACGTAAGGAGGGCATTTGGAAGAGAAGCAACTAAGAGGCCAAGGCTAACTCTAAACGAGCTGAAGAGATCCACTCCTCAGATGGGAGAAACTGTTCACAGGACAACCATAGCCCAGACACTCCACAAAACCAGTCTTGATGGAAGAGTGGCAAACCATATGAGATCCCATTTGGAGTTTGCCAAAACAAATGCTGGAGACTCAGCAAACATGTGGAAAAAAGTTCTCCAGGCTGATGAATGAAAAATTTAACTTTTTGGCCTTGGCACAAAGCTTAATGTTTGGTTGCAACCCAACTCTGATTATCACCATGAGGACACTATTCCTCACAGTGAAGCATGGTCATAATAGCGTCGTGATGAGCATTATCCAAATAAAGCCATTTCAGTTCCTGGTTGTAACACTTGTAAAAAAAAAAAAAAAAAAGCCACTTTCAGATAATTAGTATGGGCACTAAAATGGGCTATTAAGGAACATATAAAACCTCATGTTGGCTATGAATAAAGGTATAAACAATGACATAACTTTCATGGTCTTATTTGTAATATTTTTTATTTATTATGTTTTAAATTAAATACAGATAAAATCAGTATATTGCAGTTGATTTTAGACTATGTGTTGGTGTCTTTCAGTGGAATTGCAGTGGAATCTTTAAATGTGCTGAATCTTTAAAGGCAATTGTCTCACTTTTCACTTTTGGGGTAACCAAACTTTCAATTTTCCTAGGTTTTCTGAGGCTGGCACACACACACACACACACACACACACACACACACACACACACACACACACAGGTACTTTAATATTGAAGTGTCCACTCAAATTTGATATCCTTCTCTCTGTTTCTTTTCCCCAGGTGGATAAAGTGTGTGGCCAGTCTGTGGCTGAAACCCAAAGTGTTCACCCCACCACTGATACAATGATTCCCACAGTAACACTTTCCCCAGAGCCCACGACCAACCAGTCAGAGTCTAATGTCATGAAGCAGCTGGGAAGATTATCCCACCTACGCAGGTTAGACAGCACTTATAAAGCCTTATCTAGTCTTTCATTGTCAATACTAATGCATATATGGATTTAAATAGGTAAATTTGAGTCATTACCTAATTTGAGCACACACAAAAGCAGTGCGACTTCTATTTACTGTCAGTGCACTATATAGCCACCAGTAAGGAATTGGTAAGGAATGTCAGATGACCTTTTTCCACATAAAATCTCTTGTAAGAATTAGATATTTTAAAAGTATTTGGGGCAAAATCAAGCAAGTCAAAAACATTCTTTGGATGATTTTTGAATGCTTTTATACCACTATAAATTATAGCTGGTAGCTTTTTTAGATAATCACAGAAATCTACCACTGATTAATAATTCAATGTTTGTTAACAAAACAATTATAGGGTCCAAAATTGAATCTCACCCCAGGTGAATCAACAGCAATGCACTTTTACTTGATTTTTCTTCTGATAGCAGTATCTGTGCCAGTCAGTGAATAAATATCTCAGTGTTCTTCAGTATAAGTGACCTAGGAAGTGAACCACAACAATGTAAATACTGTTAAGTGAATTTACCAAGGCCTTTGATATCTTACAAACACCAGACAAGCATACAGTGGCACTCTCTGTTAGAGTGGCAGTGCTACAGATCCATATTGCACCAAGCTGGCAGACAGTGTGTTGTACTTGGCACAGGGGTTTGTTCGAAGCCTGAATGAAAGCATCAGCAGGAGATGGAAGAGGCACTTCCTGTTTGGATTCATTCCTGGATTGGATTGGATTTATTCCTCTCAGCAGAAGCCAGTGAGAAAACAGTTAGACCCATGAAGAAAAAAAAAAAGATTACACAAGCTTTGCAGGTGGCATTTCTGAAGAGCTGAAAAGTGTCAGATCGACGTAAATCTAAAATACGTAAATAGACTAAAGTAGAATATATTTATTTCATTTTCTATATTTACATTTATTGATTTTTCAGTTACTTTCATCAAAGTGACTTGGCAGAATCCAATCCAAGCATGATACAACCACTGCAAGCAACTGACTTGAGAGAAGTACACCATAGCTGTAAGAAGAACAAATAAACAAGAAACACACACAAAGAAACACAGTGCGAGGTACAGCTAAGCACTAGGAGATGAGAGTGGACTTTTAACCTTTAAGCCCTATGGCAGACTACAACACCAAAACCTTAACTAGATCCAGTAGCAATTTATTTATATACAATTTAAAGCCTCAATTGCAAGATGTTTAGCTGGGCTTAACAGATGCTTTTCTTTGGAGATGAGCATATGATAAAATAACAAGAAAAAGTATTTGATGTTTTACCAGTAAGTGAAAATAAAAGGAAGCAAAAATACAACAAAAACACAAGTGAAAACTGGATAAAATATAGTAGTAATATAATAATATAATATATAATATTTTTCAAATTATAATAAAATAATAAATTATATTTTTTCATGTTTATATACAGTATTATTTGCTGTTAGTTGGCTCCAAAGGCATGAATGATCAATGCCACATGGCTGCCACTTGTAATTTGCATAAAGTTGAATCCAGCCAGAAGTGATTCTAGGATTTTATTCATGGGGACCAAGGGGGGAGACAATGGCATCAGCAGGGTGTCACAGTTGAGGATATACATATACATATGTGGTAGGCTAAAATCTCAATAAGTAATAAGTACTAAACCACATAATCTCACCACATGAGTAATAAACAATAAGTATTTGCTAACTCTTACAATATCAAAGCACTATCAACTTAAATGAAGCCAATATGATATATGACTTAAAGCAGATTTATAATAAATTAAACTGCACCCCAGGATTCTGAGCTGTGTGCTGTAGTATATTGTCTGTCAATTCTGTGTATATTTTCATCATTAAACTAAACTGGATACTTTAAATATAATTACTAAATAAAATCTATTATATTTGAGGCACAAAAACAGTTTCATCTCTGTTTATGTTGTGTTCTCAGAACCTGCTCATATAAAACCATTCACAAAAAAAAAACAACAAACAAACAAAAAAAAAAATCATCGGCCTGAATGGCAAAAAAGCAACACACTCCCACTGAGGGTTTTTTTTTTTTTGTGGATTCCTTGTGCTGCTTTAACTAGTTGGGTTTGAGTGGTCTGCCAGCAAAGCTTGACACAAATTAACTTTGTTGTCTTTTTCAATTTACAAAACGGTAGAGGTCCGGCCATTCAGAAACCCATTTCTGTGCCTCGCTGAAGTTGTAAACCAGATGGATTGAAATAAAATTGTAGGAAAATCTAAAATGTACCTTTTATATAGTCAAATGACTCACTTGAAACTACAATAACAACATCGCACTGATCACTGATCACCTCAACAGGTAACAAAAAACAGCAAAAGGAAAAAGAGAGCACAGTGATATACAGCCATGTACTCAGAGAAAGAAAGATAGAGAGAGTGTTGATGGTACTGTTTACCTAAGAGGTGTACAGCATGGTTGATTTTCATAATGACATAATAGGTTTGAATTTGCATGTGCATGTCTGACTTTTCCCACAGGATCATGATTTTTTTTTTATCCCTTTCCCTCCTCTTTGTTCTGTGACTTTTTGTTTTCTCACAACTCACCCTCTTCCTGCTTGCCTCATCCTCCCTGGACTACTTCATAAACTTGTGTGACGGCCTGATCAGCTCGCTCCCTCTGAAACCCACCAAACACAATAAAGATAGAAGTCTAAAACAGATTGCTCGGTAAGCACACACACAGACAACACACACTGACAATTAAAAACTAATTTATCCCCTTCCTTCATATGGTGTATTATATTTTGCATGCATCCACATTAAATGAGTAGTGATAATTCTCCATTAGCGCTCCTTGTATAAAATCAGTTACAGCCCACTCACCTCTGGATATCACATGACTGTAATATGATGTCACAACTCATCCGTTATTCAGCATGTGAGTCACTCATTTCAGACCCCTCTAATGATTTACAAATCCTCCTGTTGCATATCCTCATATGAAGTTGGGTGTAAATGTTTCTCTTTCAGTTCTAGTTTTACTTCTAATTTTCCTCTAGCATTATGTCAGTGGAAGGTCCTCACAAAGATAGCAAGACAAATGTGTGGTGTGCGTGTTTATTCTAGTCTAAGATGTATGTTTTTTATATCTAATTTTGATTTTAGATTGTTTAGCTCTAATTTCCAGTTCTGACGCTGATGGATTTGTTAATTTAGATGCAGTTTTGAATTTTAGCTTACATCAGCCTATACAATGTTCGTTTTTCATTTCTAAATCACAAAGACATCAGCCTGGGAAACACAATTGAAATTGAAATCTGAGTCTAGGGGCCCCTTATTTTCCAAAGTGTCACATAGATGGTCAAATGTTGTTAACAAACCTTGTTAACAAAGTTTTTTTTTTTTTAATTTTTTATTTCAGTCTCTTTGGTAAATAAATTTTATAATCACAGTTCTGTGAAACAACAATTTTGTTTAATGCTTATATGTGTGCATGTTGGTTTGGAAAATTTATATATGACATTATATGTAACCCCGCTGTTCTTCTAATGTTTTATCCTGCTCTTTCTTTTGTTCTCTTTCTCTCTCTTTCTCTCTCTTTCTGTCTGTGTGTGTGTGTGTGTGTGTGCATGCCTTTGTTGTATGAGTCTCCTTTAGGGAGTTCATGAAGTATATTGAGCGCTTCAAGGCATTTTTTGCAGCAGTGCCGGAGATGCTGTGTGAAGGAGAGGTTGTGCGAGATGAACCCACGTGCTGGAGCGGAAATGACGTAGTGGAGAGGTGAGTCTCACCTGCTGAATTCTATTCTGCTCTCGTCACTAACATCTATTGTTTGCATAGAAGCAAGTGTTATAAAATTCGTTGATTTAAATTTTATTTTATCTATAGAAACTTGGAAAAAAATTACACAAAGAGAGGGCAGAATAAAGTAAGAATATGAGAGATGGAGAACGGATGTAGCAGTAAAATATACAGAATGATTTGTGAAACACATGGGATGATTAAAGTAGAGAAAAATTGTGAGATAAAAAGAGGAGAGAGTATGAAGATAAAGATTTTATGCAAGATTTTATTTTTTCCCCTGTATATGCATATTCAGTATGTGTGTGTGTGTGTGTGTTGGGGGGCAGGTTTGTCTTGGCTACTCTTGGAAGTATGCACTTGGAAGTATGCACTGATTCACTCGGTGGATTACAGACAGAATGAAGGAATGCAATGTGTATTATGAGAGAATTATCTCTCTAGCCTGGAGTCTCACGGCTAATTGCTTTATAATGACTTCTGTAGGCTTCACTGCTGGAGATGTTTAGTTTAGGTTTTGATGCCTGGTTTTAATCTAAGCAACTATGAACCATTTGTCTAAAATCCACATAAACTGAATATACTTATTTATAACAATTAAAATTAAATGATAAATAGCTTAGTTGGCATTAAATCACACCAATCCAAATGGTGTTACATGTATGTACAGTATGCATGCATGTATGAATATACTGTATGTATATATGTATGTATGTAGTTATTCTTTTGTTTATTTATTTATTTTTAAATACAGCCTTTTTCCATGAAAACTATGGAACCACTATTCCACCACAGTAAAGTGCTAACTGAGCCACATACTCTCTTTATTCTAGCCTTCACTCCCACCTAATGATTGAATTCAATTTTGCTTTCAATTTAGGGTGCTTTATAATAATTATAAGATAATTATTTATGCAACTCACTTGTTAATTTCTGTACCATAAGCAATAGGCTTTTTTTTTCCTCATATGACCACATATTGCTTTTATAACATACTGTCTTTTTTTACTCATCATAAAAAAATATTTCCATGAAGCAATTTAAATATTTATCATTTATTATCATTTAAACATTTTAAGAAATCCACATTCTGAATGTTTATGATCCATTGCTTTAAATATAGTCATCCAATGGACGTCTATCAAAATAACTAAACTTTAGTGATGGAATATGTGTCCTAAAAGTGACACTAGGCTATTGATATCACCTTTGTGATACTTTATGTAATAAATCAATTCCCAACAGGCAATATACAGACAATATTTTCTTTGGCACAGTTACAAATTGTGTTATGTTCGACAAATAGTGCACTAAATAGGTATTACAGTGCATTTGGGTTATACCCTATTTAGGGTCAATAGTGAACAGGAAGCTAAATTATTTAGCCTAACTGTGTGAATAACTGGCTCCTAAATAATCAGTCAAATCTAGCTACATATCTATAAAAATATAATATTGCTTCATGCTTTTAGGAAATACAAAGTTGTTATACTGATAATGTTTGATCTGTCTGTGGTAGTAGACTCATTATGATTCACACTCATTGTATACTCATTCCAATACCCATACTTTAAGAATTAATGTCTGGTTTGAATGTTAAAGACATCACATTATCACTGTTTATAGTACTTATAAAAGCTGTGTTTTAATGCTTTCAAGTGGAGTCTCAGAGCTGGATGTGGGCCTCCATCATCCTTGATCCTAAGCTGTTAGGTCACCCAGCAAATACTTGTCTGCTTCCTAAACGTCTGGCTTCGCTTCTTAAAAATAACTCAGCGATCATGAAAACATTTTCACCATCCCTATCTTTGTCTTTTTTTAGCTGCTTGTTATGCCATTTATTCCCCACTTACTCTGTGCCAAAAGAGTCCCATTTTGAGCCTTTTTCCATGGCAGCACCCACAATCTTAGCAAACAACAGAGGAGGCATCAATGTCACTAAACAGACTGAGAGAAAGAGAAAGAGAGAGAGAGAGAGAGAGAGAGAGGCTCCATTCTTATTTGGTAATGCTGAACATGTACAAATGATGTCATGTAAGCATTCCACTTGCCCATGTTTATAAGTTTTCGTGCACACAGAGACTTTGGAGACAGATTAGGGAGACAGGAATCTGACGTGAGAATAATTCCATTTGATTTCATAAGGATTAAGTTGTAAGAAAAGCTATGTACCTCAACCCAACCCATCACCATAACCTCTTAACCTATTGTACAATTTCAAACATTGGCCTTTGATTATTCTTACCTTTTTTCCACCGTGAAGAGGATTTTTATGCAGTCATTTAAGACAATTTATTCTCTGTGTGCTATTTTTATTAGATTTATATTGTACAGTTATTCAAGTAGGAAAGGATAGCCCAGTTCTGTAAATGCATTTTTGCAAAGATTAATTAATTAATTAATGAGTTTTGCTTGTTGTTCTTCGTCTTCTTTCGGCTGCTCCCGTTAGGGGTCGCCTACCCACTAGTCCTTCAGGGACCCAATGAGTTTTGCTTGTACATTTATTGAATATGCTCTCTAGCATAAAGAGAGATGGAAAATAGGGATCTTACTGTATATTTTACTACTTAAATGCAAATAAGATCAAATAACTGAATTAAAACTCTGGTTTATCAAGTGTAGGTTTTATGGAAATGTGTTAACTGCATAGCTAGAAAACTGTAATAATATTTAAGCTATTGTCACTTCTGTTGTTGACAGATTTGATCATTCATGGAGAATAATCTTTTTTTTCTGGTCAAATGATTTGAATCATTTGCAACATCACTGTAATAGCGGTCATTCAGAGCGGTGTCTTCTCAGCATTTGTTTCTAACATAACCATGGAAAGGGATGTAGCCAGACTGATAGCAGATGTGTATTTTATCAACAAAACCCATGCTATAATACTAGTTTTTAACTTGCAACCTCTAGTTTGCCTTGTGAGTGAGGAGGAGAAAAAAGTGCGAGATAGCCCCAGTAGCCTCCATCCCCAGTGGAAACTACACATAAAACTCCCATCTATCTCCCTCTACAAATGCTGACTATATTATACTCTCTGTGTAATCATGTGTGTGTATATCTAGGCTGTGTCTGGACCATGTGACGCCTTGCAACTGGGCTGTTGTCAAGAGGAAAGAGGTTTCTCTGCAGCCTGATGTGGGATATTTATGTACACATACACCTATACTAGAGCACATGAACAGAGATTCACTAAATTGTGACTAAAGATGCATGTTACTTTTCAGATTCATGTACTTATTTAGATGTGAACATGTACAAGAATGTGTCTGTGTTAACAGTAGTGCATGCCTGTGTGTGTGTGTGTGTGTGTATGTGTGTGTGTCAGTGTGGGTCTTGAGTGTGTTAGAGTTAATGAATACAAGGCCAAACAAAAGCGTAGAAAGAAAAGGGGACCCTAATGTAGAATAACAGAGATATTGGACAATAGACTAAAACAGAAAAGTCGGATGGTGGGACAAATTTTGGGAGAAAGACAAATATCCAGTGAGGAGAACTCCATATGAGACTACCATCTCTACTCTTCCTCTCTGTCTCTGCAGTAACAGATGTGTGAATGGTAAGCAAATGGATTGGTGTAAGCAGATAAAAATGTGTGGCATCCTGTGTGATAAACACTCAAACAACACTCACACAAACACACACAAGTGTGTGTGTGTGTGTCACATGGAAGCTGGCAGCCACAAGATGTCAATGCAGATTACTTTCACTGAGGCTTTTACAAGCATCACTGTCATAGGCACAGTAAACAGTCAGGAATAACACAAACAAATCCATAATCTAACAGCAAAAAAAAAAAAAAAAAAAAAGGCTAAACTTAGTCTGAACCAGAAAGATGGCAAACAATATTTGGGAAACAGCACAACTAAGACATAACCAACTAGGCTTTATCCTAGTTAAGGTTGTGATGGATTCAGATCCGGAGTCTGTGAGATACATTCTGAATGGGTGTCACAAATACTGTAACCAGGACCAAAATTTTAGTAAGGTAGAAAATCTATTTTATCAAGTTAGTTTAAGTTATACAACTGAGTTGTATATTATATTTACATTAAAAAATGATTGGTCTCACCAAACAAACATTTTATTTTACGAAAATGATACATACAGTAAGTAATTAAAAAAAAGTGCAAGAAAATTTGAAAATTTTCAAGTGACTACATCTTAACTAAAACAGACAAACAGCAATGCCTTTCCCCAAACACTTTGCATTTACAGTAAAACCCCATATACACACTCCAATTTCCACAGTCCTAGTATCTCGTCAGAGCTACAGTAAATATAATTGGCAGATGTGTCCTCCTAAGCTGCTGTCAGGACACTTGAGAATCACTCATCATTGCTGATTGGGTAGTTTTGGAATGCAATTTTATCTGCATAGAAAACTACATTCTACCACTATATTATCATGGTACCACTGTTCCCAAATTGAATTTGGCAGATGGAGATGCTACATGAGAGGTAAAAAAAAATCCCCAAACCTTCCAAAAGTACAGAGGACCGGACCTTGGCGTTGTATTATCTAGCTACCCCATGCATGCTCACACACATGTATTTGCACACTAGTTCACACCTAGAGGAAATTTATAGTTAGCAATCCACTTACACAGGTTTTTAGAAAGTGGGAATAAACCTGGAGAAAACCCACACTGATAAGGGGACATCATGCAAAACTTCACACAGAGCTCAGGATTCAACCCAGGACTCAGGATTTTATACTGCACCCTTTTCAAAATTGAACAGTTTTTAGAGCAGGGATGCAACCTTCATAAAACTTTTAAGCCTACACCAATCAGCCACAACATTAAAGCCACCTGCCTAATATTGTGTAGGTCCCCATTTTGCTGCCAAAATTGCCCTGACCCGTCGAGGCATGGACTCCACAAGACCTGTGAAGGTGTGCTGTGGTATCTGGCACCAAGATCAAGCATCAGATCCTTTAAGTATGTCATTTAAGTCCTGCTCACATGCCCATTGTAGGCATTATAGGATTAGGCATTGTAGGATTATATTACTTACAGCATGGGCACCCTGACCGGTCTGCGGCTACGCAGCTCCATACGCAGCAAGCTACGATGCACTGTGTGTTCTGACACCTTTCTATCATAGCCAGCATTAACGTTTTCAGCAATTTGTGCTATAGTAGCTCTTCTGTGGAATCGGGCCAGACTGGCTAGCCTTCACTCCCCACGTGCATCAGTGAGCCATCGGCGCTTTTAACCCTGTTACTGTTTTGCTGTTTTGGAGATGCTTTGACCCAGTCATCTAGCCATCACAACTTGGCTCTTGTCAAAGTCACTCAGATCCTTATGCTTGCCCATTTTTGACTGCTTCAAAAACATCAACTTTGAGAACTGACTGTTCACTTGCTGCCTGATATCCCACATCTTGACAGCTGCCACTGTAATGAGATAATCAACCTTATTCACTTCAGCTGTCAGTGGTTTTAATGTTATGGCTGATTGGTGTATACTTTTTGTAAAAAACAAAATTCTTTGTATAACTGTGGCACTATGGACAGACTTTATATAAATATTGGTGAAATTTTATATCTCTTTAAATTAATGCTATAATTAAGATGCAAAGAGCCAAATGATGCTCTAGTACTCCATTGTGGGTTTAACTCAGGATGTTGTGTGTTATTATCAATAGCAGCATACTGTATTTCTGGTTTTTTTTTTTTGCAAATTTTGCTTTTCTTCAGGGCTACGACAGTCACTACTGCAGGCACGCCATATAAAGTAGGCATTGTGAAACTAATCCAATGATACTATCGAACTTGTTTTGTGGTTCGATAGCAAACAAGAGTTATATGAAGAGCTGTATGTTGTGTCAGTTTCCATAGATTGTTCTACATTTTGTGGCACAGTTCAAAATAATGAGTAGAGCAGGAACTTCTGCTGAGATTTGAAGAACTAAATTTCTGCTGAGATTTGAGGAACTAAAAAGAGCCTGGACTACCTTGAATGACAACTAAACATTTCTGGGTGGTGTTTCCACTGCAAGGACCACTGCTATTATATACAATTACTGAAGTGATGCAAACTGTACAGATGTACATTTACTGACTTACAACTGAGACAGGATACAACTGAGCATTTGAAGGTTAAGGCAATTACTCAAAGGCCCAACAGTAGCAGCTTTGTGAGGCTGGGATTTGAACGCATGACCTTTTGATCAGTATCCAATGCCTTAACCACTGTGCTACAACTGCCCTAAGAAGGTTAAGACTGTGTTGCTTTTGCTTTGTTGTGTGAATATGCTGTTAATAATGTAGTTTTTTATATTATTTCGCAGCTGTGCAAGCGAAAGGGAAAGTTCATGTTTATAGCCTTTTTTACCACTTGTCATGAGTGGTATGCTGCTAAAACACATACAAAACACTCTGCCTCATTTTACTCATATAAAAACAGCTACAGACCCGAAAGTAAGAAATGGTCCTGGTTCCAGTGGGAAGGTCCTGAGATTTTGAAAATGTTTCTGGGTTCCTTCAAGCACAGCTAATATGCTGAAAGCTATATGATGTAAGATTTTTGAATCTGGTAGAAAATGGTATTGTAAGCTACTTTGGGAAAAAGACTTAATAATGTGGGTGGTACTGAACTCTTGCTCCACAGCTGCAATTGCACATAGTTAGAATTAGATAGAACAGGCTGTGCTCCAAACCACACAATGTACACTAAGTAATACAGTATGCCTAAATAGTAATGACACCAGTGCTCTAGTAGTAAACCATTTAGTATGGTTGTATGAAGTATGTGATGCTGCCCAAGTATTCGCAACTCCTGATTGCTCAGTATTACAGAAGTATTAAGACAATACTATTTATTAATTAATTTTAAATTTTAAAAAACTAATAAATTTTATTGTGCAGATCAGTGCTCCTGTAACAATTACTGAGCCCTAGATGAAAAAAACCAAACTTCTCAACAAGTGTTTGTCTTTTAGCTACCATAACCTGGGTAGCTCTCACTGAGATTGACTTATCAAGCAGCAGTGCTTATGAATTACTGACATGCTGTCACGTAAAGCCGAGGTCACATCAGATTTTTGCCATGTGAATTTCTTCACTGATGTGGCGCAAAATCAGGCTATCATGGACATTGCTGGTGGGACATGTTTCTGGAGGGAAACTAACCTTAGCCAACTAGCTGGTGTTTCTTATGTTACTGCTAAGTGCCGCTAGCTGGTTATCACATTTAATAGAATATTATTAGCAAGTTCTTTTTTTGTAATTGCTTTTTAGCTCCTGCTAACCAATTGCTAAAAATATGTATGTATGTGCATGCTTCTGTTGTATAAAACAGTGCATTTTGAAATGCCCTGTATTCATAAGTAGTTCCTCCAAGTTGAGTCTTTCATGATGATGTGGCCCCAGCTGCGCACTCTTGGCTTTCTGTTGGCTCCAAGATTAGAAGACTTTCAGGGTTATCTAGACAAGTTCATCTAGACAAATTTGAGGCGAAGCAAAATCAGAGGGCCTCCTAAAATGAACTGCTACCAGAAGTGAATCCCTTTTTCACATTCCACATTCTCTTACATTCAAGTAAACCTTTTTGCCAGGTGGATTTTATTTGTGTCCAGTGCGAACGTGACTTAACTGTGCTCAATGAGGATTATCATCTATCATTCACTAGCCTCCCAACATATTAGAACAAATAAATGCTTTAGCTGTTCAGCAACAAAAGAAAACTCCATCAGTCCTGAATCCTTTTATCCTCTCATAGTGTAATATTGAATTCTTTCACTCTATCACTCCCATTTGCTTTGTTTACACTATAACACTCTCCTGATTGGCTGTGGCTTCTGCCAGTCCCCGAGTAGCCAGACTTCTTTCATGCCTGAAGTTGGTGTGTGTTTATGTTTGATGTATCTGAGCTGGGGAAAGACATATGCTTACAAATTTCCTACCAAGTCCCGACATCCCTGATACAGCACTGAATGTGAATGACCATTACAAGAGCTCAGGAGCGTCATTCTATAAAGCATGTTTTCCCCTGACAAAAGCATCATATTTTCCCCTGACAAAAGCATCAAGTCAGATATGATTCCCAAAAGACATTGTGGCCATTAAGGTAGTATATCATAACCACTAAGAACCTTTGCGTGCAAATCATTGTCATATTCTGGTGTTAAAACACATAATACCTATGGTATATATGCAGTTTTATGACTGTGAGTTATTTCTATTTCATGTTCTTTGAAATTGCATGTGCAGCTCTCTGTGTGTGTGTGTTTTGTGGAGTCCAGCTATTGAACCATTGAACAACATATGAGTATGTGAAAAACTCTCTCTCATATTAGGGTAGTGCTATATCATATATACCACAGCACACAGAAATGATTGAATCTGTCACTGAAATTTCACCCATGGTTCATTTGATTGATGAGCTGGCTAATAGCACGTGAATACTATGTGAATGATGCTAAGTGTATGGTGTTGAACACTGATATGAGCATATGTGTATAATATCCCCCTGTTCAGTGCATGCAGTTGGAGGGCACATTCCCAGGCTGGGCGTAGGGATTCTTTCTCCCACTGTTTCCCACACCCCGCTCACAGGAGGGCCTTTGTTCCTGGGTTAGGCAGTGCTTCAGTTCCATAGTCCACAATGAGGCTTTCTTCACCCCAGTAGCCCCAACACACCTCTGCACCAGCCAACCCGATCTCATGCCAGCATCATAAGAACTCCACTGAGCGAATGTTTGTTGAATTTCATAATTATGCAGTTTTAAGAAAAGACGTGACCACTAACCTCACCCTTCACACTAACTTTACGCATCCAAAACTTCTGCAGATTCTTATAAATTTGCAGCTGTGAAGTAACTACAATTCTACAGCATGTTGACCTAGACAAAAGTCCTGGCATTATTCATCCTTTACAATCAATTTCTAACTCACTCTTTCTGTTTTCTATTCACTCTCTGATCATAAGTCTCTCTCTTTTTCAGTTCAGTTCAAGCTGTCTTTGTAGATAAGGCTGTATCATTTACATTCCAAAGCACTGGAGAGGCAGGTTGTAGTTTAGACAATGATAATGGACCATGTACCAGACATTCACACCTCCATTAAATTTGAACTTTTTAACTTATGTTCTATGTTAATTCTGCAAATCACCTGTCACTAAGTCCAAAACTTATCTGCACATTATCTATTCACACCAGTCACAGCACACAGATGCTACAGTCATCTGCAAGGTGTGAGAAAAGTCCCATCTATAATTGGTTACAACTAATATTCTATTAGTATTATTTCATTGATATGAAATCTAATTCAGAATTTCAATGACTTTACTATGAGATTATATTAATTTTTATGTCTGTCTGTCTGTCTGTACTGGGTACCAGCAGGAGACAGTCAGTGCTTTCCCATGATCTGCATCTTCCCCTGCAGGCTATGAGTTCGACCTGAACAACACACAAATGCCCTTGGTCCTCTCAAGTATTATACGGACACACCCATGCAAACACACTTTTATACAGAAAGACAAGCCTGTTCTAATATGAGCAAATACACTTTGTGCAAATCCTGTCCAGAAAGCAGATTGTTTGTGTGGGTGAGTGTGTTTTCTAGGATGACTAGATTCCCTTTGTAACAACAGGATGCTCCACATGAATTATAGCCACAGGCAGAAAAAGAGGAATGTAGTGGTGGGGTGTGTGTGTGTACTTTTGGATGAAAAGGTTATATAGTCCGTGGCCTGGGAGCAATTCTTAATGCCTCATATCAGAGAGATCAGACAGCTCCACCAACCATAACAGTGAACTTTTTACATGAGACACAGCAAGAGTAAAGAAGGATCAAGACAGCAAGGCAGAGAGAAAGAGAAGAGCAAAAGAAAACAAGTGAAAAATCTTAGTAATGCAAGACTTTTTTTTTTTTTGATAAATACAGACTAAGTGAAAATAACAGACTGAGTGAAAAAAGTGTGAAAAAACAGGGAAAATGAGAGCCAAGTATAGAAAGTGCTATATAGGGCACATTAAAGGAAAATGTCATATTTATAGATTTAATATTGCAACAAATTGTCAGATTTTTTTTAAGCCAGTGGTCCTGAACTAATATAACTCCATGTACTTCTCATCAAATGCATATAGCTCAACTGTATGTTCATGTAGCATGTATTAAATAGCATGGTCATTATTGTGGACACTTTTTTGTTTGTGTGCCTTCACTTGATCACATAAAAGCCGTTTTCCGTAAGAAACCATTTGCCTTTAGATATTATATTTTATTATATAGACTTTTATATATAGAATATTATTACACTGGATTCATGTCATGTTTCCTCCGAACATCAAACATGGAAAACATAACAGTTATAACCCTTATTTTCATACCAAAAAACAAAAAAAAAAGTCCTTTCATTGGACAATGTGTGCTTAGTCTATCTACTATCTACTATCTACTAGTTTCTCCTTCAAAGGCATTTTAGGAAAAAAGATGATGGAGTAAATAATTCATCTTGTTCATGTTTATTAAACCCATGACTATTTCACAAGTATCTTATCTCAGAAATATAGATTAAATCAAGGGGGACATGACTGTCAATGATAGGCTGCATGAATTCACACATTCTGGGCTAGAAAGAAATCAGCCCCAGCCTCACTTTTTCATACTATTCTGTGTATTTATTTATTTTTAAATTTCCCCTCATTTTCCCCCTAATTTAGTATCAGCCAATTCCCAACCACCAGTCAGGTCTCCTCTATCATACAAAAGCTACCACCTCGTGGAGGGTGAAGGCTAGCACATGTGCTCAAGGATGGCCATGATTGGCTAGTGTCTCTGTGATTGATAGGGGGAGAGAAAAACTTTACCACCCCTCCCACCTAGAAAGCACAGCCAGTTTTGCTCTCTTGGATTCCTGGTAACGGATGGCTATGTCATCATCAGGATCCAAACTCACAATCTCTGGACTATAGGGTGAACACATTTATGTGTATTTTTTTAACGACTATTGGTCATGCTGTTGCATTGGTTCCACAAAAATCCAAAATAATCTGCCTTAACAGCAAATAATCTGCTGTGATTATTTGCTGACGAGCCTTGCTAGCTCATTTATACCAACCACCCCTTGACCACCCCATGTAACTTCACATGACATGAATTTGTATGAAAGATTACTATGAATAAGGTTATGGTTAGGGACAGGGATATTGCTCATACTTTTTCTTACTATATTTTTTACAGTATAATTGAATGAAATCCACTCACATTTCCACTGTTCATTCAAAATAGTGTGCAGTCTTTATGGGATTGTTGTTTATGAGGTTTGCTACATACTTTGGAAATAGCCAGTCCTGTGTCGCGCATTAAAAGTGATGTTCTATTTATTCAATTTCTTGACTTACTATTTATTGCCTTGTTTCCTTTGTCCTCCAACTTCCTTCCATTCCCCTTGCTCATGTATCTTCTGCAAGGCACAGATGTGATGCATTATATCATTTAACACAGAGCCATGCTGTAACACAGATACAACCAAATATCCATTTACAGCAGCGTATGGGACTCCAACTGGAAGAGAAGTTGAGAGGAGAGAGATATATACACAAACTAAGGTATGGTGACTTGTAAAAGCACCAAACAATAGTTCGGAGATGAAATAAATAAACCAGAAAGAGACAAAGAGATAGAAGGCCAAGATGGATGGGCTGGATTGGTTTTCTGGAGCACTCCCTCTGGGAAGATCAGAGAGACAGGAACTGGCAGTGAGCAGGGAGTCTCTGTGTGATCAAGCATCTTAGGCCCAGTTCCAGAATGTAGGCCTGTGCTGAAGATGCCTTCTATACTCAGATCAACTGCTTTATAAGTGCTGATCCGTCAACAATGTTCCCTTCACACTGCATGACCTACAAATTCCTACAGTTCGCCTTTGCACTACCATGTTCTGGAGCCACATCTGAAGTATACAACTTTAAAATCATATCCATCAATATCCCAAATTACCTTTAAATACTCTTAGGGGAAATAATGTAGTTTTGACCTGATTTTTTGTTTGTTTGTTTGTTTGTTTTATTATATCTCGTATCTTTTTTAATGATTCTGAAATTCTATTGTACCTTTTTAGACACATGATTACTGATTAATGCTATAGCTATTCATTTTAATTCCCTATTGCTCACTCTCTGTTATACCTGTATGAGTCTCAGATCACAAAATTCAACTCATATTATATTCCTAAAGGTCATGATGTCGATAATGCTGTCTTGGTGTGAAAGGCATGTGGGACATTCTTCCAGCTCAAAGCCCAAGAATATAAAGACAAAAGTATGTAGCTTTTGCCAGAAGTGAAAAAAAATATCATAAGATTATTGACCAGCTAGAAAAAAAGGAGGAATTTGAATTAAATGAGAAAGAGAGAGGTGAAGTTCGGGACAGTCAGGCTGAGAAGATGTTTGCATTCTTTGACTGATACTGACTAGGCCAAAAGGAGAGGGTGGGAGGATTTTTTTTCTGCTCAGACTCTCCAGATAAACCAATAGTTTGATTTGCTTGTAATCCTGTATTTATTTGTACTATCCAACTATTCCTTTACCATTGGATAGTGCATATCCTGGCATACTAACTTCGAAATCTTAACAGTTGTGTACTGTGAAAGGAGTTTCACTAGCTGAAAATTTAGATGTGGGTATGCAGCCATTTTGATTTCACCTTTCTAGCCAACCAACTGTAACAGATGAACAGAAGAGGAGAGAAAGGAAAGAATTAAAAAAAAAAAAACTGTATTACTGTACTGACAGAGTAGCAAAATAAGACAAGTTCTAGGAAAATGTAAGAGAGACAAGGATAGTTTATATGGTGAGTAAATGAAAGATGTGTTGTCAAAGGGTACTCTGAAGTGTGATATTATTGGGTGAAGATTAAAACACCTTAATCCTTTCTGACGCTCATGCTGTGAATTAGATGCTTGTCTGATCTTGCAAATGTGAATCATCCTGCTGTTTTCACATATTGTTTCTCTTAGTTACTGCTTGTAGCTCTTCCCCAGAACTTCAACCTAACACACTGTGAAATCTATTAGCATTAACATCTTAGTGTCCAGTTGGTGTCTATGTTGGACTTGGGATCAGTTTTAGTGTTGAATGGCTACCATTACACAGAGTATTTAATGATAGAAGGCCAGACGTGACTGTCCGGTAATGCCACACATTTTGCGGTGCATGGTTTTGAAATTCCAGGACACACAAACACATACACAGGGATCTCATGACTTGGCAACTTGCAGCGCACAGAGAGAATCTCACACCTTGTCTCCTAGTTATCTTGCTCTCTCAGTCTCTTCATCTAAGATTCATGCTAGGGGTCTTATGTGCTGACCAGTCAGCATTTTAATAGCAGTCTGATTCTGTGTAACTGACATTCAGCTCTAGATTTAGATTAACTGTTGCTCTTAAAGCATTTTGTCCTGGCTGGTGAGTGTCAGTGAGAAAATGGAAGAAGAGAATGTGGGGGAGGTTGTGATAATAATGTAATACTGGAAGTCAGCACAAGAGCCAAAGATAATGATGTTCAGCTGAATTCAAATGAGCTCCCGCGTCTTTCCCCACTGCTTCGAGAATGTCCTAGACTAATCAGCTCCTTCAATTTCCATGATCTCAGCGACTTCTGTTTCTAACCAAGAGTCCATGGCATAAGTTATTAACTTAAATATGGGTGGAATCAGACCAGTGGTTGTTGACCCTGACTATGTGTCTTTAGGTTAATGGGTTCAATCTCTCTCATCTCAACACTGACCCTCAGGGGAAATTGTTGCTATAGGTGGTATTTGTTTGATATTGGGCAAACAACCTTAAACTGGGGCTATGCATATTGTAAGGTAAGCATAATTCTGTAGAAAAAAATTAACCTCGTTTTCAAACATCTATAGTGTGTATGATACTTCAATGATTTTTTTTTATATATCCAAATTTCATGTCTACAAAATTGGCTACATATATAGGCAAATATGGTTGACAGTTGAGTGTAAACAAATCTTCAACCCAATAAAGATTTAACAGAAAGTGCCTTAAATATCAATCAGTACATACAGTGTTTCATTGCTTCAGATATTTTTATTGCTTTTATGAAGCTTTGTCAAATCTGCTCCTCATTATTTGATGTCCTTGTTACCCAGAAGGCATACTGCTGCCCATATGTGCCAGAAACCCTTTTCATGTATCCCCACCCAGCCTGTGAGCAATTAAAGCGTATTAGCTGATGTTTTCCCACACTTCCTTGAAGTTATAATGCTCAGTCAAGGGTATTGAACTCAACAAGTTAGTGATACTTGTCAGTGTTGTTGTGATTATAATAATACATGCTGAAACATGAGAAACTAACACAAAGTCTCAGCAACTACAGCACTGAAAAAGTACATTCATTTGAAAAATACTCTGGTTAGGATTGAAAATGGTAATTATTTTATGGGGCATTGGTCCTCACCTGTTTTGTGAGAATTCTCAGGGTTACTATTATGTGCTTCAATGGGCATCTTATTGCTTACATATTTGTGGAGTAATATTATATCGTATCTAATTCATACCTGACCCTGACACTGAATTTCACCAAAATATTCCCAGGTTGGTTTGTGTATGTGAAAGGAGTTATTGAGGCAACTGCATGCTTTTAATATAGCTCAGGAATGACAAATGCAAACACAGCGATTTTACCTTGTGTAGCCGTCTTTAAGGAATGCTTGAGGGCCAGTGTTTGAAGGGATAAAACAACAAAGTTGAAGGGCCTGATTGTGTCAGTGTCTGACCACTGTGTGAAGACAGCTGCATAATGGTGGTGGTGGTGGTGGTTTTCAGTTTTTGTGTGGAAATGCATCAGACTTGTAGAAACAAAACTAAAAACTAAAAAGGGGCTAAATTGAGATTTAGGATGTGGGAGACCCTTACTTCTTTCATGGTTACCAACAATGTGGGGACAGTACTGTTCAATTCATGTTATTATTACTTGATTGTAATGTTATATTATAATAATAATAATGTTTTTAAGATGTTTCTGTGGTAAAGAGTTAATTAAATAAGTACAGCTTACGCATCATGGAGTTACAGCATTGCCGCCTATCACCTTCACCTTGTAGAGTTTCTGTTGCCGCCTCTCACCTTCACCTTGTAGAGTTTCTGTTGCCGCCTCTCACCTTCACCTTGTAGAGTTTCTGTGCATCTTCTCCCCATGTCTGTGTGGTTTTCATCTAGGTTCTTTAGTTTCTTCCCACCTCCCAAAGAATATCATTAGGTTGATGGGTGACTCTAAATTGTCCCCTTGGTATGAGTCACTGTGTATGTGCATGGTGCAATGTGATGGGACTGACATCCAATCTGGGGTGTAATTCTGTCTCATGCCCAGTGTTCCTTGGATAGGGTCTAGATCCAGTGTAACCCTGACCAGAATAATGCAGTTAATGAACATACAACTGGGTGGCCAGATCTTAAGATTCCAGTGCTTCAGTTTTGGTATCAAAATGATATTAAAATATATGTAACAACTTTACTTTAGAGCAGAGTTTTGGCTACATGACACCCACATAAGCCCTTCATGACAACTGATGAAAACCTACCCAGACATTTATAAAGGCTTATTCCAACTGGCATCAGCTCTGGTGACATAATGTAAGTCAGGAAAGTTTCATAACACAACTTTGTGTCAACCAAATTGTACATTACTTTACTTGGTTTGACATAAAAATGGTGTCTTGAATGTAGGCAAATTTGAAAAAAAAAAAAAAAAATATATATATATATATATATATATATATATATATATATATATATATAATTTTTTTTTCAATTGCTAATATAAGATATTATGTCTTCAAGTCACTTTCATTCAATTTCACTTGAATTTCTGTTACCATTCAAGTTTGTTTCAACATTCACATAAAAACAGGTGGATGGAAAACCCCACTTGTGGCTTGTTGTGTGTACTTTTCACGGTGTGATGCTGCCATCACAGGACTGAATTACTCTCCATGCTATTTGTGGCTGTGCATTCATTACTTACAGTTGGCCTTTAGTAGTGTCGTGCCAAATTTCACCCCTGGTAAGTGTGTCACCTGTTAGTTAAGTGACCCGGCGAGGCCATATGTTGACTGATGTTCTCTATTGTATGGGGCCACAAAATTGTTTCACAGCTCCAAGTTAGACATTTACATCTATTAATGAAAAGAACTGGGATCAACAGGATATGTCTTTTTACTAGAATGGGTGTGTGTTGAGGGGTATGTGTATGTTTTTTTTTTTTTTTTTTTTTTTAAAGAAATCCACATTTCATGAAAATGCACACTCAAAATGCCCCTAACCCTACAAGTACTCCTTCCATGGTGGTGTAAACCAGTGTTGCATGGCCCAGGTTTGCAATACAAAGTATACATACATATCATATACTGACTCATATTTTATGACACAATACCATTTACAGGTTGTGTGAACTAACTTAGAATTGTAGTCCCTTGTTTCTTAATAGAATGTTGCAAAGACTTGGATTTGACTAGGCTTGACTCTATGTGTGTGTAGTATATTCTGGGCACTAGACCTCCTCTGTTATAGCAGCTGACAGGCAAAACCCTTCTTACCCCATGTGTGTGCACATGTACGCCCATGTGTGCATCTTTGTGTATGTGTAGAAAAGGCAGGGAAAGTATATCTTTATGAGGGCAGTCATATTGTTTCTTTTAGAATCCACAGGTGCCAGAGAGAGTGTGTGTTTGTGTGCAAATGTAGAAGTATGTGTGTGTGTGTGTGTGGTCTAGTAAATGTTTGTGAGTTCATGTGTCAGTTTGTGTGGCTGCATGTGCATATGTTATTGGAATGAATGTAAAGCTGATGGCGGTAATGGATGACACATTTTGACATCTTTTGACATTTATGATTTCTCAACATGTGCTGGTGCATGTGAGCCATTCCACTAGGCTGTGTCATCCTTAAGTGTGGGCAGTGTGTGTGTGTGTTTGTTCTGTTTTTAACCCCCTGCTGAGGCCACCCTCACCACACACATTCTTGCCCTTTCATACTGTTTATTTGAGAGAGATCAGTCTTTCTCACACAGCCTTAATGTTGCTCATGAGTTTGGGCGTTTAACACATACAGTGTGTGTGTGCACACATTCAACCCATATTTCATAGTTTTGCAAAGTTCAACTTAATATGTTTTGTTTTCCTATATAAAACATTTGAAGCTATGGCAATGTGACAGCTATTTTCCATGATATATTTTCAAAGATTATTTCTGTGTAAGACTGACAGTGTGCAAAATTACATTTAATTTTACCATGCATTACAGAGTTTTTATGGAAGATGAAATACTGTATATATTAATGCTTATAAATTGAATATTCCAATATTAAACATAAAAAATGTGTCATAAATTGTGCATTGTTCCACAAATAAGACAATTTTTTAATACTGTAGATTTCTTTGATGCTCTGTACAGTAGGTTGCACCACCTGTTTTTTTTTTTCCTTCAATTTTTCTCCATTTTCTCACCAATTTGGTCACCTGCCAATTCCCACCCACCAGCCACCTACCCATCATATGACAGCTACCCTACCAACCTGGAAGGGTGAGGGCTAACATGTTCTTCCTCCAACATAGAGCAGCATAAACACTTGAGAAAAGTGCTATCTGCCCTCTTCACATAAATGAACATTCATGACTGGTTAGGGTAACTATGACAGAGACAATCCCTTCCACCCAGAGAGTATGGCCAATTTTGTTCCATCGTTTATCGCTACATATATGTGAATCTGTTTATGTGTCTCTGTTTTCTTTCTACAACTACCTTTGGTCACTTATTGGAAATTTGCTCTTGTATCACTTGGTTTTGTATGGATTCAAACTAGATTTCTTTTGACTACATGAGGATATATCAAAGGGTTCAAATGCTAAGTGAGTCAATTAATGCCATATCAGCTTGATTTTATGACAGCGAAAAAGGTTTATTTATTTATTTATTTATTTATTGACTATTGGTCAGTAAAGTGTTTAAGTGCATAGATATGTCAGAGAAATGGGTAATGTAGCCAATACTGCCACCTGCTAGCTAAAGTTTGGAAAAACACGAACAATGTCCACAATGTCCCACAGTTATATTTGTGGTAATCTACAAATACATAACAACAACAGCAACAATAATAATAATAATAATAATAATGATAATAATAATAATTATTATTATTTGTAGCAGTAGTAGTAGTAGCAGCAATAGTAATATCAGTATCATCACTGTTCTTTAATTTTCTAGTGTTAAGAGGCAAATAATCTGTTATTATAAGGAAGACCGAGACATAGTAGCCTTGCTCAGAATAAAAGAATTAAACTTTGATTCATTTTAATGTGTCAATACAAAAAGTGCTCCTTTATTGTTAATTCATTACACTACTCAATTTTTGGATGAAAAAAAAGAAGGAGGAAGAAAGAGAGACCATATGTGCCATTTTCAAAATATGTGTGATTTTCAGTGTACAGTACTTCTTCATTTAAAAATGCATTACATACAATGAAATGAATATAGCACACGGAAATGAAATAGCACTTTTCCGTACTCCATTAAAATGAATTACAGCAAGATGAAGGCTTTTATTTCACAGTGACACCATAAGCCTGGCCGAAAGTCAGAGTGGAGCTCTCTCAGGCTTTTTAACTCTGATTTGATGACTTCCATCTGGTCTTAAGTACTATGTGTGTTGAACACAGGTTCCCATTTACTCCGTGTAGGTCTAAAATGAGAGTAACACAGAAATACATTAAAGCTGTAGTTCTTAAATACATCAGATACAGTGGCACTTGTTGTCCGGCTTTCTAAAACGTGGAATAAGCTAAGCATTAGTTGATGAAGCTCTTTTGTGGTGTTTCAAGTGAGGGAGGAAAATGTGTTCTTTCACACATTTTGCAAAGGTATTAAGCTCTCAAACTCCAACAAACCATGAATTGTTCCAGACATAGGGGATGTGTAGTAAAAAGACTTAAGGCTTAATAATGCATGTTGGAGTGCTTGTGCAATATTCTGTATTGCCACCAGATGACAGAAGTGGTCAATTTATAGTATCAGCTGCAATTACTGACACTGGAAACAAAACAAATGCATATTGTAAATACACACGCAGGTGACATTTAGATGTAACTGATGTGACTTGCCCCATATCTGACAGCATGGATGCTCTGAGTGGTGAAAATTAATTACTAGACAACAAGAGTTCTTCTTTTCCTGTCTGGTTGACACATGTCCCCACTGGCCCATAGTGTCAGCTATAGGACCAGTAATGTCAGCTAGATCTAAATGTCACCTAGTGTGTGTGGGTGTGGTTGTGTAAGAGGCTGGACATGGGAGTTTATATGCCAGTATGCCAGTACCAAACATGGCAGCTTGTACTATACCCCTAAAGTGTTCTGTTACAAAGGAATTCTTGCTGAACAACGAATTACAACTCTGCATTTTAGCTGAAGATTTGGCAATTCATGCACCAAGCAAATCAAGGACTGACATATTTGCTGGGATGCTAAGTATGACTCATAAAATATACCCTTTCTAGACTAGCAGTGTCTCATACTGTATAAAGGATGAAAAGAAGCTAAGTGCTAGCATAAATAATAAACTGAATAAATACAGCATTAACAATAAAATCAGAAGAAGCCTGGATGCTTGGAATGTGTTACAGTGGTGTTGATACCTGATGGTGAAACTAGTAATAAAGGCTGGATTCCAATAATAAAAATGCCAGTTAATAGTCTGATTGTCAAAAGTCATGTGTGTGTATACTTTGGGGCAAGCTGATTTGTTTATGTGGAATTTTGTTTTTGCTGTCTCCTGAGAGATGACACTCGAAGTCATACATCTGTCTCTCCTTGCATGACATCATCACTCCAGCAGTTCTATTAGCCAAAAACACTCATCCTGCTTTTACACAAAAACTCATGTCCTGTTACGCTCCTGTTTTATCAAAGACCATATGTATATATAAAATAAAAATATATAAATACATATAAATACATAAAATTCCCATCTATCTTTCTTTCTCCACCAGTGACAAAGTTTTTGCACCCACCTTATCTCCTCCATACTATTCAATAACTCTTTAGTGGTTGACCTGGTTATCTAGCACAAATAGAATTGTAAGAAATTGTAGTCCAATTTCTTAGAATTCACCCCACTTACAGTTCTACAATCACTCCTGTCTTTTAGATGAGGGCATGCACTCACAAATAGAGGAATGAGACCCTAGAGATATCTGGATCTTTCAGGTATGCACAAATTATTTCTGCAAGACTTGCCTTTATCTATACATGCAGTGTCCATTTTAATAGGAACACCTGTACACAAGCTCATTCATGCATTTACAGTGCCTTGAGAAAGTATGCACCCCCTTGGTGTTTTTCCTGTTTTGTTGCATTACAACCTGGAATTAAATGGATTTTTATAAACAAAACATGACTATCCCTCTGAAGTTGCAAAATATTTTCCTTGTGACACAAGCAATAATGAAGACAAAAAAAAAAAAAAAAAACAGAAATCTTCAGTGTGCATAAGTATCCTAGCCACTGGGATTTTTGCCCATTCTTCAAGGCAAAACTGCTCCAGCTCCTGCAAGTTAGATGGGTTGTGTTGGTGTACAGCAATCTTCAAGTCATGCCACAGATTATCAGTTGGATTGAGGTCTGGGCTTTGACTAGGCCACTCCAAGACATTTAAATGTTTCCCTTTAAACCACTCCAGTGTAGCTTTAGCAGTATGTTTAGGGTCATTGTCAAACAACCTCTGTGCAAGTCTCAAATCTCTGGCAGACTGAAACAGGTTTTCCTCAAGAATTGCCCTTTATTTAGTGCTATCCATCTTTCCTTCTATCCTGAACAGTTTTCCAGTCCCTGTCGAAGAAAAGCATCCCCACAGCATGATGCTGCCACCACCATGCTTCACTGTGTGAATGGTATTCTCAGGGTGATCTGAATCAGTGTTCTCAGCCTTTGTGGGCCCCCACACTTCAGTTCTGGGCAGCTGGAACCAGGGGAGAAGTAGGAGAGAGAGAAAGGGAGATAGTGAGGAAAAAGGGAGATGCCTGGACCAGTGATCGGTGTCATGTGATTCTTCGCCAGCTGAATAGCTTTTTCCAGGGATGCGGGCCAGTGGTACTGGACCCACTCCACCGTTCCTCTCAGTAGTCAACTGACAAATTGCTCCAGTACCACCAGCTTGATGGTCTGTTCCATTTCCCACTCCTCTGCCATCAACCATCAGTGACAGGAGCCCTTCAGCTAACATACAATAGCTTATGCTTTTCACCGAGGTCTAAAATGTTACTACATTTGATATTGGCAACAGTGAAGCATGTACAGTAAGTGACTACAGTTTAGAAGTCACTTACTGCTTCTATCACGGGAGAGTTCTTCAAATCTGGCCCTTGATGTCCACTGTCCTGCAGAGTTTAGCTCCAACCCTAAACAAACATACTTGAACAAGCTAACCAAGGTCTTCAGGATTACTAGAAAACTACAGACAGGTAAGTTTGGAGGTTGGAGCTAAACTCTGCAGATTTGAAGAACCCTGTGATAGAGCATGATTTTCTGTTGCCAGTAACAAATATAGTAACATTTTCGACTTCACCAACAATACATGTCAATCGTAAACATAATTATTTGTTATGCTTATATTACATCTGTTCATTTCTCAAAATGCATGAATAAGGTAGACTTTTCCTCAGATTTCTACCAGACCTAGCTCTGTAACCAGTGGAATCTCAAACTCAATTTTTTACAGCAGAATGCTACTATTGAGGACTTATTTCTGTGAAAATTTCAGGTTCGTATCTGGTCCCCCACCAGAGATATTCAACCCAAAGGTGATGGGAATTTTAAATAATTGCACTTTCTCGCCCCCATAAAAACTAAGAGAAGTCTGAAGCCTGAAATGTTATGCGTACACACTATACTTACCTAGGTACCACCTAAAAAATAAGATTCAAACCAAAAGAGTCTCAAACCCTTCCCATTATAAATTGACCCTAAAAGTGGAACTCGACCACAGCCCTGCTGCCACAGAATAGAAGATGGAAGACTTTTGCTTTAGACAGCATTTTTCTGGTCATCGCTATGAGAATTACATGCATTACTTGTCTGCACTCAGTGTCTTTGTTGGAGACTGGAGCCAAACTCATCACTTTTGCAAAAGATACTGACAGTGCAGTACATCAATAAACCTATCAACCTGCTCTTGTAGATGATAATGTGCCTAGGCAAGCCCGGTGGCCAGAGAGGGCTCTCAAGCACTATGTAGAAGTGACTGCCAGCTGGCCAGTCACTGACCAGCTGTTTGTGTACTTTGACGAGTACCATAAGAGATTAGCCCATTGGGTAAAAGTTACTGTGCACACATCAGGCCATGTTACTAACCTTCACTAACTTTGATACCCAGCCTTTGATGCGTGGTTCTACAAATAAGTGAAAGACTTGCAGTTTACCACCATGTTGTCCAGAATGGCCAGAAGATGAGCAGTATGTAGCAGGGAACTTTTATAGATCACTCACATGGGGTAACTGTGATGGTAATGAGGTCATGATTGGTATTGGTACTCAGAACTGAAACAAGCAAATGAGGAAACAGGTTCGGAATGAAACAGCCCTGGCAGTCCTCAACTAAGTCACAGAACCATGGTTAAATATGTAAACTTTTGTTGTAGGTTCTGTGCAGTTTTGAGTTCAAATTCCAGGACTACCAGAGAGCCTATGTTAACTTTGCTTGTTGTTATTATAAGATTTACTCATTTCCTACAGGTTCTCCCTTTTCTTCTCAATTAGATGCCAGTAGAAATTGCCCCTAGGTGTGTGTGAGTGTGTGAATATGTGTCCATAGTGCCCTGAGATGGGTTGGTATTCCATCCAATGCTTATTTTATTGTGTTGCTCTTTTACTCTCTTTTTCAGTTATAAAGGTCGAGTGGTAGGCAATGGAATTATTGCTCAGAGACACAATCCTGAGGTGAGGGTCAGAGGTCCAGATGCTATGCTAGCAGCAGTCAAGGAGAGACTTGTGCACTTCAACCAGGTGGGTTTTTGCCTCTTCAACAGAGACTTGAAAGTTTCTATATTTCATAAACTTTTGAAAAAAAAAAAAAACATTCTTTGGAGTGGGTGTAAAATTTACTTTAGAATGTTGTGCCATTCTTCAGGGACTTACTATACTATTATGAAAAAAGCAATGTGGGATTTATTGTTTCTTTTTCCCCTAAATCTTAGCACTAATGAGTGCAGGAAAAAAAAGCCAGACAGGTCACAGGGAGAATGACTAAGATTAGATTTAACTATAGGTAGAAGACAATGAGAACATCAGATCCTGAACAGAAGAACAGTAGACACGGGGACAGACAGAGAGACTCGGAGAATGAAGATGATGGTGAGAGTCTGTAAGAATAAAACACTTATATAAGTTATCAAAGGCATTTAGGATATTTGCTGTTAGGATATTTGAATACTGTCATGGTATTCAAATGAGCCACTGAATATCTGGTATCTGGGTGAAAACCTGGAGACAGACTGACCATGTTCTGCCATGTCCACCCCCTCCCCTCTTTTTTATTTCATCAATACATCCTTTTTTTTCATTTTTTCTACGCTTTCTTTCAACCATGTGTGGTTTATGTCTCCATGTGTGTGTCTGATAATTTATTATAACCACAATATTTCTTCCCAAAATATGATTAGGCAAAATTTATATGTGACTATTAAAAGGAGAAGCGGTAGAGAGAGCCTTTATATCAAATCTGTATTCAAATCTTTATATCAAATCTGTATACAAGAGCTGCTAGGGCAGAAGTGCAGTGGCTACCTTAGCTGTGCTAAAGACCCAATCAACCAAATCCTCCATGACACCTTGAGCAACTCAGCAAGAGAGCAAGAACTGATGCAACACAGGGCCCTCATAAATCCACCACCTACAGCAGAGTTTGACACAAGAGAACCCAGCATGAAGGAGGTCTGAAAGGTTGTATAAGCAGCCAGGGCAGGTTCAAGGCCTGGTTATGTCAGCACAATATCCTCCTCTGCACCATCTGGCCGTTACTGGTGTACGAGGTCCCTACATAAACTGCGGAGGCCCAGGAAAAGAAAATCAGCAGCTACTTACAGTACGTAGGTGGCTGGGCTTGCCTCACAGCCTAAGCAGTGCAGGCTCTGTATGGGAGGCATAAAAAAACTGCAGCTCCAGCGTCATGGAGGAGTTCATGGTCTCTCTTACAAGGGAGGCACTGCAATGCAGGGACTCCAGGGACCCTAAAGTCTCAACAGCAGGCATAGAGGTCTTAATAGACAGTAAGTGGAGGGCCCAAAACGAGACAGCAGAAGCACAGCTTAGACACAGAGCAATAGTAGGGATGGTGGCATCAGGACAAATTGGAATAGGTAGCTCTCCAGCACCCCAATATGATAAGGCCCAGGGGAAAGACATGTGGTGCCTACTGCAGGAAGCAGTGATAGCTGGAGTACAGAAAATACCTACCTACACCTGGACAGAGCCTGATATCCATCATAAATGGCTTTGACACAATGCCAAGAAAGCAGTCAAGAAACTCTCAGTGCACTCATACAGAGACCAGCATGGTCAAAGTAGTGACTCAGATACCACAAGTTCTGCAATACCTCCCAACAACAAATGTTGAGGCAAACAATCATGGGTCTTTTCCAAATCCACAACACGTCCCTTCACAAAGCTGTGCAGTCTCTTTTGGATGGAGTGTCGTCTCAGAGCCCTAGAATAGACTTAATTTGACACACCACCATCCAAGGTTTCCAGTCCAAATGCACTGCCCAAGATGACCATACACTGTTAACTACTCCACTCCAACCTTTTGCAGTGCCTTCAACATCTCTGGCCAGATCTCCTACACCCCTGCAGCCTTGTTGCTATGAAGCTTTCTACATGCCATAGTAACCTCAGCCAGAGTGGTGGATCTCAAAACACGACAGATTTCTGGTACTGTCTCTGGAAGGATTAAAAAGCAGAAGCCCATCTCTATCAGCCCTTCAGTTTTAAACAAGATGACTATCTCTGCAATGTAGTGTAAAATGTGTGGTGGATTTTTAAATAAATGTTATGTGTAAGAGCAGTTACTTTCAGCTATATTTTTCTGACATATTTTTCTATGGCTGAATTTCAAATGGCATGCACTAGATGTAGCACACTACAAAGCATATGAACAAAGGTCTATTTGTATTCATATTATTGTATTGTAATTCATATTATTCAAAGTATTTATTGAACACTTTTTAAATACATAATGATTTTCAACAGTTTTAATTAGCACTGTTAACGTGTGTGTGTGTGTGTGTGTGTGTGTGTGTGTGTGTGTGATGTAAAGCAGTGTTTGACTGGGAAAAAAGTGTCCAAGAATTAGGATTATGAATGAGGGAGATCATGTGTTTTAAGTGTGTGAGGTGTTGAAATGTTTAGTTTGGGGTTTGCAATAATGGGGTGTAGGGCAGCATCTGGCACAAACTGTATTTGTTCTATGAGAATTTGGCCCTAGTGTCAAATTTAATTGATGATCTCTGATTTTGTAGTGGCTTTCATTGAAGGAATTCATTTACAAAATTTGAAAATCTGAAATTATATACTTGACAGTGTCTTTCAATAACAGGTTAAAATTGATTGTTTTTTATTGGACTATAGGATTACTACTATATTTATGTCTCATTAAAACTCTAATTCTAAACTTGCATGCCATTATAAGCTGTTAAAATATTAAACATTTTTGTGGAGAATTATACAGACAATTGACCAGTGCTTAATCTAATAGTACAGTAGTATCCAAAAATTAAAGGCCAGATTTTTATCATTACTTATTCTGTTACATTTTCTAGAAATGGTGTTATTTTGTGTGTGATTAGGAGATACAGAAGCACATGCCAGGACTAGGACACAGGGATTCATGGGAAGACCTGGGCAGTGGTGAAGACAGCAGTGGGGAGTGTGACGATGAGGATGGTTGCCAGGGGTCAGGGGAAGGCACAACTGAATCCTGTGAGTAAACATTTCAACATTTCATTCACTTTAGCATTAATAGTTAAAGCTGGCTACATTTTTCTAATACCTTTTGACCCAGATAGGAAATAATAACATCAAGGTCATGATGCCGTACAAAACTTGCACTCTTGTAGAAGCCCTTGAAGTATTTCAGTAAAATCCTAAATCTGGCACACACATCAACTGTGGTGATTTTCACTCTTGCTGTGTAAATAAATCCGCACCTGTGCTCCAGTGCTGGCTGCTGGTTATTAAAATAGGGGACGCACAACTGGACTATTATGAGACTTTTTTGCTCCCTGACAGCTGTTAGCTGAAGAAGGAAGTGACAACTAGCTAGCTAGACCGAATGCAAATAATGCAAATGCAGAACTTTATACTTACAGTTTATTCATGTAATATTTACAAATTAAGCCAACACTGCAGGCTCCAAGTGATTCCGACTAGCACCGATATGTCTGAGATGTCAGTCATGTTCATTCCCATTGTAGTGACTGGCACTTGGTTATGAGGTTCTACCTCTTTGAGAGGTCTACAAATCATCATAAGGAGAAGCTATGCGTCCAGGCGGGACAATCGAAGAGTGCAGTCCTATACATGTTAAGGTGTTTTACTGTGCAAAAACACACCAAGTGATGCCATGCATCCAGGTGTGGCTCAGAATGACATGTTAAAAGCCTGTTGTCCAGTGAGTGTTAATCTTTTGTCCCATTCAAACACCAGTTACACAAACCTGTAATAAACATCAGGAGATACACAGGCTTCACTGGGTTTCTGTTGTGCTGTGTCTTCAAAGTAGATTTTCACACAGTTGCTCTGTTCACCAAAAAACCAGTTTGAGTTAAATGAATGAACAGCATGATACTGCAGTGAGATATTTGATCATTTGATTTGCTAAAATATTGAATTCCACCATGATTGATGAATAATATGAGGTGCCCTTTTTGTCCACTGACAACACTTTTTTCAGCAGTTACTGAGCTGTACACACAGATGCCCAAGAGATCACTTTTTTCATACTCTATATCGTTGAGAAACTCTGAGATGACCAAAGGAAGAAAAAATATATAGATGGAGAGGAGGTTAAAAGAAAGCATTACGTATTCTGTGCAATGTGTCAGAGCCAAAGCTAAGGGACAGCGGGAGATTTTCTTTAGTACACCACATACTCACTGATACTCTGGGTCAATGGCCATGAGAGAAAACATATTTTATATACCTGAATTATTTTTCTTCCTGTCTTTTTGTGAAGCTAACTGGTTAATCTGAAGTACATGGCATCTCATTTTCTTTGTATTATGAGGCAAAAATCAAGTGGCTATTCACCAGACTTGCTTGGTAGGCTTTGCCCTAAAATTTCTTCAGTGTATATAACACTGTTTCTTAAGTTGCAGGCCTATGAAAAAATGTTTGTTATTTTCACCCTGAAAGGATGATTTTGCATGTGCAACAACATATTGGTGGAACACCAAGAGAGAAATGACATCTATACCAAACTGACATGGTTATTTAGTGAATTTCAAGCTCTAATTTTGGTTTGCTTAATTTGCCTTAGAAAAAAAAATATGCGTAATCACAAGTGTATTTAAGAAACATCTTTTTGTTTCTTGTGTCACATCTTGTGTCAGTCCTTTATATCTCTTTTAAATACTTTCCCCCAAAATGTTTTATGTTTACTAAGACACACAAATCATTATGGGTATCTCCATGGTGAAATCAGATGTAATTTGCAATTATACCAAACAGTAATAGAAATTATGATTGCAAAACACCCTTTCTTTCCTCCTTTCTTCCTTTCCACACACTCTATTTTGACTTTTCTCTTGTTTACTTTTGTCTTTCTTTTGTGTTCTGTTTTTCTTTCTCTTCGTCCCTCATTATCAATTGCACACTTTGTCAACCCCCTTTATTTCCCCTCTTGTTCACTTTTTCGGTCTCTCCATATTTATATAACAACCCCATTCTCTGCCCTTCTCTCTCCAGCTAACACAGACTCTAGTGTTGACACTGAGGTGGTGGTGAAATCTCCTCCTCATGAGGCTCCTGTAGGACGCTTTAAACCCAAACTCAGCAGCGCCGCTCATCATGTCCTGCCCTCCTTCACCATCCTCATCCTCATCCTGGGACAGCAGTGGACCTTGAACTGAGAGGTTGAAGATGCACATAAATATGAATAAAAACGCAAGATCTTCCTTCTGCTTGGATGCTCCATATCGTCTTCCAAGACTGCTGCCATTTTTTCTTGGCAGCAAAGATCTAATATATTCTTAAAGCATTTTCTCTTATATACATACGGACATGATCAAGCATATCAATAGCCATAACTGCTTTTAATCATATTCTCTCAGATGAAATGTCACTTAAATATCACACATTTAACCTTCAGCCTGTCAGTGAAATGCATGACAGAAGCACTTCTCTAGCACTAATGGACAAAGACAATATCTGATCAGCAGGGAATGTTTTGTTATTAAACACATACACACAGAGGAAGAAGAAAAATGAAATGTTATTGTTATGCTCAATATAATATGTATATAGTTATAATTCCATAGTGAGGACAGTTTTAAAATGAAAATACCACATCAGAATCCCAACCTATTTAACATAACCCACTTCGATACACACAGAAAAACACACATATGTCTTTTTAACCATTATGAAATGACATTGATAGATTCAACAAAAAAGTGCATTAAATATCAGTTCAGATTAATCTACTGGAATTATCAGGTTTAAAACGTTAAGATTTTACCCTGCATCGAAGCCAATGAAAAAAACAGAAAAACAGTAGGGTCAGATGTACCATATGTTTTTCACATCACCTGAAATTTACTTAAAGCAATGGAAACGTGTATACATCAAATATTTTTATGAAAACTTCAGAATTCATCTTGGTGATAATATGAGTAATATGTCTTCATGTTGTATGTTCACATTCACTACCTAATTTACTACCATTCTTAAAGGACTAGCTAAGTTTTCATCCACTCTAACTTATTTTTTAAGGTCCAAATTCCAGAATAGTCATTGCATCTGAAAACTGAGTCCTGATCGTACATATGTTAGAATTTTGATTGTAAATTCGTAGTTTAAGCTTCCTGTATTACTAAATTCCTTAAAGTTCAAGCGCCAAATAAAATTAACTTTTTTACTGCACTTTAAAAGTGATTGTAACAGTTGATTATATTTAAAATTTATATTTCACTTCGTAACCAGTTGCTGGGATGGAAACATGGTTATTATTATAGGGATCTTCAACCCTGGTTTTTCTGTTTCCCCTCCTTTCCTATTCACCTATACAAACTTTTGTTGCACACCGTTGCATATTTTTACATAGCAGTCGGACATCAGTTTTTTAGGACTGGTAAATTTAGGACTTAAAAATTACTTGTGCATCTCTTCTGCCTTATCGGCATTTAGCATAGCATATGTATAAATGTATATATTTAAGGTCATTCACTGTTTTGTCTGTGTATTACTTTTTTTTTTCTTTTGTATTGTGAAAGGTGCAGTGCGAGAGGCAATGAATCCTTGTTAGAGGTCTGGAAATAAATTTATATATATATATATATATATATATATATATATATATATATATATATATATATATATATATATAAAGTCAAGAAGATTCATTAAAAGAAATGCCATTTTTCCTACTTCCCACACTTCTGGAATGATTTACTTTTTTTTTTTTTTCCAGTTTACATTGATTTCCCCAAAACAAAACAAACAAAAAAAAGGACTATAACAACTCATTTAAACTTGCAAAACATTCTGATTTACTAACTTTTGCATTAACAAGACTTTTGTAAATTTGTCTTCAACTTGGAGAAACAGGAATATGCAAATTTAATAAATGCCTTTTGGTTGTACTAATTACTGACTTAGTAAGTCACACTGCAAGTGCAAAGTTAATCGATTTGC
Organism: Pangasianodon hypophthalmus; assembly: GCF_027358585.1. Classification (NCBI taxonomy): domain Eukaryota; kingdom Metazoa; phylum Chordata; class Actinopteri; order Siluriformes; family Pangasiidae; genus Pangasianodon; species Pangasianodon hypophthalmus. The sequence goes on along the minus strand of NC_069730.1, from coordinate 12,846,581 downwards.
ATTGACTCTACCATTTATTTTGCACCTTTAGGTAGAAACAGCCTTGCATTTTACATATTCATTAAGGTATGTTGCCCTGTTGGTAAATCATCACATAATAATTGAATATGTTTGCACATGTTTTTGCACAAGTAAACCTTTAATAAATCAGTCCATAAGTTTTTTTTTTTAATTAACTAAAATGGAACAATGAATTAAATTGTCATGATATACTGGTGCCTACATCTCTTATTTTGGGTAATCTCTTACTTGGAAAAAACAAACCATTTATATCTTCATAATACTGTATAATCCCAGTGCCATTGTAATTATGTTGCAGTTGGCTCAAGAGTTACACAGATGAACCTCAGTGTGAAGGAATGGCTTTTTTGTAGACTCCATTCAATTTAACAGTCCTCTAAATGACACTTACTTTCATTTTCTCACTGATGGTCTGTTAAGATGTGGTTCAATTGAGATTACATAGCCTAAGCCAAAAGTGAAAACATGTTTACTTGTTTTAAAAATTAATTTGAGAATGATTTATTTGACAAGACATGGATGCAAATCTGAAAATACGACTAAGCTAACTGTCAGTTAGCTGAATGTACGACAACTTACCTTTCTGAATTTAAGATTTTTACATTATATGTTAATGAAAGTCAACTACATGCTTATTTTAAGTACCTTATAGGTTTGACTTAAAATACTGTTGTAAAAGTATGCTGGAGACCTTTAAAAGCCTTATTTGCTTTTGCTTGTTTGAGCAGGGGTTACTGTCATAAAGTCATTATTTCTACAATTTCATTAATACATTGTTTTAAATAAATCTTTACATTACAGCTGTGTGTTGTTTTATGTTTTGTGATCTGTCTTGATGACTGAATTTTCACACCATTCTCAAGATCTTTTTTCTCCTGTGTGCTACTTTTTTCTGTGTTACAATTTTTCAGTAGTGTGTGTGAGAGAATGTGCATTTGTGTTGGGCTGCGTATCTCAGTTTGGATTGTATCTCTGTTTGCAAAACTGCAAACTGGGAATGTATGTGTGTGTGCATGTGTATACATTACAGTATCACTGTACATCACATTCTCTTTCTAGTCATGCTGACGGCTCAGTCTACATTCCTCTGCAGAACACACACACGCACACACACAAAAAGTTTTAGTAAAGTTGTGTGAATGTTTTCACAGGCCAAAAGAAAACTAAGTGTAACTGCTTGACACAACTGTCAATGATGGGCTGCATCAATCTAGCATCTGGGCTAGAAAAAAAATCTGCACCAGTCTCTTCACTATACCATTCTGTGTATTTTTACTTAAGACCACTGGTGTTGCTGTTGTTCTTGGTTCCACAAAAGTCAGGAATATTCTATGTTAACAGGACATAATATGATGTGTTTGTTAAAAACTGATCCTTATTTTTATGTTTTATTTTTTTTTATTTCAAAGAGGGGGGGGGGCTTATCTCTGTTACACCAACCCTGATATATGCACCTGAAATCTAAAAACTCTGCTTAGAAAACAACGCCTATAACAGACAAACAAAGTAGAAGGTTTCTTATGGAATTATGGCTCTACAATTGAGTGGAGGACATTTCCATTTCCATTTGGAGAATACATTACGCAACCTTGCATTTTTCCTCGATTCCCTTGATTTCCCAGCCAGGCTACAGGCTGAACATGGGTTCTTTTATCAGTGTTATCTTTAATCAATCCTGGCAAACAATACATCATTTAATAGTGTGAAAGCCCAAAAATGTGTATCTGGAAACCATTTTGTGATTCAAATTTTAGTGAATAAAAGCTGTTACCTTTTTTTCTTGCTGTGCAACAGAAACATGGGTTGGATTCAGATGATTTCATTGGCAACTATGCAGAAAAGCTTCAGAAAAATATTAAAGCTTTGAATCCCAAATTCCTCAAAATACTAATAAAACTCCCATAGTGTACTCTGCAGTCCTCTGTCGGAAAAATCTCACTTTCTCTACTGGATATGCTTTCACTTACATATAAAATTTTCAAGTTTAGCAGATTCTTAAAATGGTACATGGGTTGCAATTGGATGAGATGTTTTCTAGTCAGGAAAAGATACAAGAAAGGTATCATAATGACAGGAATTCACTTCAGTCCATCACAGTGTACCATGTACACATACACCTCCTTCACACAAACTCCTTCACACTTAGGAGCAATTTAGTGCAGCTATGTCATACAGACAGCAGCATTTCAGTTTTCATTTCATGATTAACACATCTCAATGTAAATAACAACTTACAGCATGGCACCTTTGTTGGCAGAGCACCCAATTTTCAGGTGAGCAAATGTATTGGAACAGATAGTCTTAATGTAAATAACACTGTATTTGGTTGCATATCCCTTGCTTGCAATACATCAAGCTGGTGACCCACTGACATCATCAAACTGTTACATTCTTCAAAGTCCAAGGTTCTTTACTTGTCACATACATTATATACATGTGATGTATTAATGTAGTGAAATGTTTTTCCTTAGTGCCTTGTCCCACAGTGCAACAGTGATACATAATAAAACAATATAATACAAGCCAAATATAATGTAATGAATAAAATAGAAAAATAGAATAGAATAGACAAAAATATTGATGTCATATGTAAAAAATATGTTTAGCAGCTTGGAGGAATCTTAGCAGCTGTGTATGTCTGTGTGTGAGGTAGTAGTATGCAGACTTCTCAAGTGTCTTCATTCAGTAGCCAGATTGCCTGAGGGTAGAAACTCCTCCTGAGTCTCTCTGTGTTGGTCCTCAGGATCTGGTAGTGCTTCCTTGATGGGAGCACTGAGAAGAGACTATTTCTGGGGTGGTGAGAGTCTTTTACGATCCTCCTGGCCCTGGTCTTGCATCGCTGGTTGTATATGTATGTGATGCAAGGGAGAGAAGTCCTGATGGTCTTCTCTGCTACCCTCACCACTCTGGACAGTACATTCTGGTCCTTGGCCGTGGTGCCTCCGAAACAGGTGGTGATGATTCCAGTGAGAAGACTCTCCACAGTCCCAGTGCAGAAAGCCTTCAGCACCCTGTGAGAGACCCTGAACCCAGCCAGACGTCATAGATGGTAGAGACACTGGTGCGCTCTTGTCGCCAAGGTATTTGAAGCTGCTCACACTCTCAACCATTGATCAACAGGGGGCTGTAATTCCTCACCTGCTTCTTCCCGTAGTCAATAATCATATCCTTAGTCTTGGTGACATTCAGGGAGAGATTGTTATTCCGATACCATGTGGAGAGGATATTCACTTCCTCTAAGTAGGCCTTCTTGTCATTGTTGGTCATTGTTCCCTCTACAACCAGTATGCAGGATGCAGGAGTATGCAGGGGGCTGAGGACGCAGCCCTGAGGAGCTCCAGTGCTGAGGGTGAGTGTGGAGGAGGTGTGGTTTCCCCATCCTGACCACCTGGGGGCGTCTAATCAGGAAGTCCAGGATCCAGCGGCAGATGGAGGAGTTTAGTCCAAGATCCTGGAGCTTTGTGCAGAGGTGTGATGGTGTTAAAAGGCGGAGCTGTAATCCACAAACAGCATTCGCACATAGTTTCCTTTCCTCTGGTCCAGGTGGGAGAGGGCAATGTGTAGGGTGTAGTTGATGGCATCATCTGTGGACCTGTTGGACCGGTATGCAAACTGTAATGGGTCTAGGCAGCTGGGGAGGAGGGAGCAGATGTAGTTTCTTCTTTTGTGATGCTTTTCCAGGATTTCAGTTGTTGTTTGTTTTGAGAGATTTCTTCCTTCAGTCTCCTCTTCAAGAGGTGAAATGCATGTTCAATTGTGTTAAGGTCTGGTGATTCATCTTTGTATGTCTTTGCAAATTGCAATCCAGCCTTCAAATGCTTACTGTTGATGAGTGGTTTGTATCTTGTGGTATGGTCTCTTCTTCAAACAGTAGATTGTGGTACCTTCACCCCTGCACTGTGGAAGTTGATGGTGATGTCTCTGTTGTTTTTTGGGCATTTCTTCACAGCTCTCACAATGTTTGTCATCAACTGCCATTGTTTTCCTTGGCCGACCTGTTCCATGTCTGGTTGTTAGCACGCCAGAGGTTTCTTTCTTTTTCAGAACATTTCAAGTTTGTTGTATTGGCTATGCCCAATCCGTGTGCAATGACTCAGATTGATTTTCCCCTCTTGTCTCCACTTCAAAATTGCTTGCTTTTCTCCCATAGCAAGCTCTCTGTCCTTCATGTTGGTTTATCTTTTTTAACATATGCAGTCATCACAGGCAAAACCCAGGGCTCAGACCAAGAGTAGACATTCAAAGCTATTAATTGTTTAAACAATCAATCTAACAGGGCACAACTGGGCAATAAGAAACACCTATCAGCCACATGTTCCAATATTTCTGATCACTTGAACAAATGGGTTGGTTCAAACAAAAGGTGCCATGTTATAAATAGTTCTGATCTATCATGTCATTTATTTTTTAATCTCAAAGCCAAATGTCTTCAGTGTATAGCAGAAACAAAAGAATTGCCCTTGCCATTCCAATACTTTCAGAGGAGCTTGTATATGAGAAAAAGAAAAGCTAGCAGTGTTAGTGATACATGTTCTTGTTATTTTTTATTATTATCTTTGTTTTATTTGTGTTAAGTTTCATTCATTATAGTACAGGGCTGGTGATGGTCTCAGTAGGTATCCAGGGCAGAGTCAAGACACAGGTAAATGAATCATTCACTGTGGAATAAATATTGCAATGTGGCACAGCAGGGACCAAATTATGGTTTCTTCCTGTAGGCAATTTACAGCTATATTGTGTGTTTTTGCAGTAATAATTCATATACTTGTAATCCTGTTTAAAACAGATTCAAAAACAATTACAGTAGTTTACTGGCAACAAGATCTGCCCTGGCTTTACAAGTTCTGTATATGATGTGTGGGAAATAAGCTACCATGTTGTCAGCAGCACCCTGATTATTGTACACCATCATGCATGTAGACACCAGAAACTACTTAAATTCTGTGTGAACAACATACACTGCTCAAAAAAAATTAAAGGAACACTTTTTAATCAGAGTGTAGCATCAAGTCAATTAAACTCCTGGGATATTGATCTGGTCAGTTAAGTAGCAGAGGGGGTTGTTAATCAGTTTCAGCTGCTTTGGTGTTAATGAAATTAACAACAGGTGCACTAGATGGGCAACAATGAGACAACCCCCAAAACAGGAATAGTTTTACAGGTGGAGGCCCCTGACATTTTTTTTCCCTACTCATCTTTTCTGACTGTTTTTCACTAGTTTTGCATTTGGCTAGGGTCAGTGTCACTACTGGTAGCATGAGGCGATACCTGGACCCTACAGAGGTTGCACAGGAAGTCCAACTCCTCCAGGATGGCACATCAATACGTGCCATTGCCAGAAGGTTTGCTGCGTCTCTCAGCACAGTCTCAAGAGCATGTAGGAGATTCCAGGAGACAGGCAGTTACTCTAGGAGAGGGCCGTAGAAGGTCCTTAAGCCATCAGCAGGATTGGTATCTGCTCCTTTGTGCAAGGAGGAACAGGATGAGCACTGCCAGAGCCCTACAAAATGACCTCCAGCAGGCCAATGGTGTGAATGTCTCTGACCAAACAATCAGAAACAGACTTCATGAGGGTGGCCTGAGGGCCCGACGTCCTCTAGTGGGCCCTGTGCTCACTGCCCGGCACTGTTGAGCTCGATTGGCATTTGCCATTGAACACCAGAATTGGCAGGTCCGCCACTAGTGCCCTGTGCTGTTCACAGATGAGGGCAGGTTCACCCTGAGCACATGTGACAGACGTGAAAGGGTCTGGAGAAGCCGTGGAGAACGTTATGCTGCCTGTAACATTGTTCAGCATGACCAGTGTGGTGGTTGGTCAGTGATGGCCTGGGGAGGCATATCCATGGAGGGACGCACAGACCTCTACAGGCTAGACAATGGCACACTGACTGCTATTAGGTATCGGGATGAAATCCTTGGACCCATTGTCAGACCCTACGCTGGTGCAGTGGGTCCTGGGTTCCTCCTGGTGCACAGCAATGCCCGGCCTCATGTGGCGAGAGTGTGCAGGCAGTTCCTGGAGGATGAAGGAATTGATACCATTGAATGGCCCCCACGCTGGCCTGACCTAAATCCAATAGAACACCTCTGGGACATTATGTTTCGGTCCATCCGACGCCGCCAGGTTGCACCTCAGACTGCCCAGGAGCTCAGCGATGCCCTGCTCCGGATCTGGGAGGAAATACCCCAGGACACCATCCATCGTCTCATTAGGAGCATGCCCCGACGTTGTCAGGCATGCATACAAGCACGTGGAGACATACAAACTACTGAGTACCATTCTGAGTTGCTGCAATGAAATTTCAGCAAAATGGACTAGCCTGCTGCATCATTTTTTCACTTTGATTTTTGGGGTGTCTTTGAATTCAGCCCTCTATAGGTTGATAATTTTCATTTCCATCAAACAAAGTGGCATCCTTTCGTTCCTAACACATTACCCAGTCCATATCAGTATAGATATCCAGCATGATATTTTTCCCCATTGAGATCTGATGTGTTTTCAAAGTGTTCCTTTAATTTTTTTGAGCAGTGTATGTTAGTGATGTATTTTAAATTTTAGTTCCGCTCATTTAGCCAGAGGTAGGCAGTTTAGAGCTGGTAGCAAACTTCAAATCTGTTTCTCATCCTCATCCGATGCAGTACCTGCCATGTCCCTCACCTGAATTAACCTCATTGAAGTTGTGATTATGATGATTTTTATGCCCTGGCATTACTGTGGCACCTGCCAATGCTATACTGCCTGGAGGACTGTCACTCTCTGGGAAAAAGTTCCATCTCAAGCTGTACCTTGCAGTCTTCCAACTGACAGACTGAGGACTGGCTGCAATGTGGCATATTGCTGCTAGTTACCCTGTACTGGTCTCTTTGCTTTCCTATGTGGTCTGCCCAAATATAAAAATATCCTCCCCCATCAATAATCTGTCTGCACAGTTACGTATTAGTTTGTTTCACAGACTTGGTAAACTTGGTATTCTTACTTCAGTGTAATAATGTGTTATCGCTTTATTAAAGTTAGAATATGTTGTGTAGGGATTTGTATTGTTAACTGTTATTTTTATTTTAAGATTTAAGGTTGTTTGCTAGTTAGATAGCTTGTAATTAGCTGTAACAGAAGACAGAAAGGCTAAAGTAGGAGAAGAAAATGGTGTGGATTTTTTATTAACAACCCTGTTTGCCTCACTTGATTCTAGTGAACAGGCTAGATTAAAGAAACTGCGAAACCTGAAATTATTTTAACAATGAAGAAGCAGAAGTTGGCTAGGCCTGCAAATTATACAGCATAATGATATGGTAAGAAGAAACAGAGATACATTTAGTGACTGATTGATGAGACTGTTTTACTGATCATGCAAGTGTTCTGTGGACATGAAGACATGATACAAAGCTGATTCAGCTAACTGCGACAATTACGGAAAACTGGTGAATGCAATTGCATTGTATGACCTTTTATTATCTGAACATTTAGAGATCCTGAATTTACTGATAAGTCATAACCATTCAGAAGGATCTGATTGCTTCAACTGCAAAAAAGCATCAGTGCTGAGGTTTAAAAAAAAAAAAAAAAAAAGTAGTTGAAACTGTCTTCCTTTTCTCTCGGCAGATCACCAAGCCTGCAGATATTAGCTGTCACTCACAACAGTCTGTTATTTTATGTTACATCTGTTCACAAACATTACCCATAATTGTCCTTGGGGACCCCATACAGTCCACATTTTACTCTCTCCCTACACGTAATATGCCAAAACCTAGCTAACACCAAATACCCAATACAGGTTTGTTGGTAACTGGAAGATGGCAAAAATGTGGACTGTCTGTGTCCCCTGTGTTTTCTGTGGAAAACACTGCACCTGTTGAGAGAGGTCAGAGGAGAACAGGAAGGCTACAGAAATTCAAATAACCACTCTTGTAACCGGGTTAACAGAAAAACACCTCAGAATGCACAACACATCGAATCATGAGGCGATTGGGCTACAACAGCAGAAGACCACATTGGGTTCCACTCCTCTCAGCCAGGCACAGGAATTTAAGGCTACAGTGGGCTATAGTTCATCTAAACTGGACAGCTGAAAATAGGAAAAATCTTTGCCTGTTCTTCTTGTACTTTTCAGCTTATATTTATGTTGTTTTTAACCATGAGGTACAAAAATGTACCTGAACAGTATCCCTTTTTTTCCTGACAGTTCAGTAAGTTGTGCATGCAAATTGTTTGGCGAGTTGCCCAGTTAATTGTGCAGGGTAGAAGAGTTTCATCATGCTATTGGGTTGTTCCTCTTCACATATTAGTGAGTGAAATAAATAATTAAATAAAGTATTAATGGCAGCTGGTCAGTAGGGAGAGGTGGGCCACCATTTAGATCAACCGTTCCATAAAAATGAATCATCATAAAGTCACAACTTCAAACATTTTAAATTCTGTTGAAATACTAATTACCTTTTTTGAGTGTCCAACAATTTAAAAAATATTGCTATTTGAGAGATATAAGCAGATGTTCCATTGATTTGCCTTTCTTGATGTTGCACAGTCAGGGGGCAGTGCATTCACTGCCCCAATTAGCTTCTATAGATTTATATAGACGCTATACTATAGATACTATAGATTTAGTGGTCAAAAAATAGGAACTACAACAAGAGCTAATACAGGCCCACTGGGGCAGGAGCAAATTACCCACTTTGTTCTTACTCTTAACCAAAAACTTTTCAAATAGAAAAAAGACATTAATCTCCTAGTGATAAATTTTAATGAATACAAAAAGTACTGCTTTATTGCTAATTCATTACATTACTCAATTTTCTGGCAAAAAGAGGAATGAAGTAAGTCTATATGTAACATATGTGCCAAGCCACACTTCATGCAATGCATTGAAAATGAAATTGCCCATTTCCGTATTCAATTAAAATAAACTACAGGAAAATTAAGTCTTTTATTCTACAGTGACACCATAAACATGCGTATTAAGACAGGGTCCCATTTACACAGTAGTGCTAAGATCAAAGTATCATACAAGTTGATAATAAATACAGCAGATACAATAGCATTTGATGTCCAGCTTTCTGAAATGGAGGTGGAAAGATCTAATTAGTAGAGCAAAAATTAACATCTTTTTGAGAAAATATGTTGCCTTTCACCCCCAGTTTCTGCTATGTAAATGAATTGACCTCTTTAACTCCAAGGAACCATGGATGGTTCCAGATATCCCCTCATTAATCTTTAACATAATATTAGATTAATCCTTGTTCCAGTGTTTTCCATGTAGTTAATGGATTATAAACCTTAAAGGAAAACTCCACCCTTATATTTAAAAAATATGTTTTTATTTAAGCTTAGTGATTCTGTTGCTAATTGACGTTTTGGAACTTGATTTGTTGAGTACAGTGTATAGATGAGGAGGCAAGAGACCTGGACAAACTAAAAGACTTCAGCACTGCTGCATCGCTCTCTTCAGGCAGAGATGAAGTGATGGCAAGATCCCACTAGCACCACTCTCAGCAGGGCGTCAAACAGCATTGTAGGTAACGCAGAAAATGTTAACTTTCGTGAAACCTGTCAATGAAAATGGTTTTAACTGAAAACGTGAATTTAGAATTTAATTATAAAATAAAACTGAAGCTCACAAGTTGATTTTAAATATTTACAATGGGATCCAAAATTGAAAATTGAAACCACATTGAAAATCTGAGATTTTTTTTTCTCATTTAAAATAAACAGAAGGTTTTAGAATTTTGAAATATTTAAAACATAGAAAGCAAATGTTCAGTATCTTGAATCTTTTATATTATATTTAGATTATATATCTTGAATATTTTATATCCGAGATTCTGCATTATTTCTAGGTCCATATTTAAATGTAAGCAAATCTGTCATATTGACCATGTTAACTGCTTTGTATAAAAGGTCAGATTTTCCTCATGTCTAATGTATTCTATTGAAGCATGTGTTTAGCTGACACTTTGTTGGATTTGAACTAAAATGGATCATAAGTTTTTGCACAACTTGTGGAGTCCATGCCAGCTCAAGTGCACTGTTATTAAAGCAAAAAGGGGACATGCCAAATACTAAGAAACTCTGAAATTCATGTAAATATTTGAGATTCAAATAAATATGAGTCTAGTTTTCAGCCAAGTTGTTGTCAATAATATAATTTGTAATGAAAATTGTTGTATTAAATTAGAATTGAATGCAAAATAGCAGCCTTTTCACTAGTGGTTTCAGACTTTTGGACCCCATTGTATATCCAAGTCATTCACTGTGGATTTTTCCTACAAGGTTAGTAAATGCAGTATGTTGGAGTGATTGTGCAATATTGTATATTGCCACCAGGTGACAGAAGTGGTCTAGTTATTGTACCAGCTGCCCATATTGGAACTGCAAATAAAACAAAGTTCACACAGGTGACATTTAAATGTGATTAATCTGACTGCCTCAATTTCTGACAGCACTGATGCTCTGACTGGTGAGAAATGATTACTAGACAGAGAGAGTTATCTTTTCCTGTCTGTTTGATACATGTCCACACCAGCCCATGGTGTCAGCTACAGGGCCAGTAATATCAGTTTAATCTAAATGTCACCTAGTGTGTGGGTGTGGTTGTGTAAGAGACTGGGCATGGGAGTTTATATGCCAGGATGCCAGTGCCAACCATGGCAGCTGGCACTGTACCTTTGTAGAATTTTACACTTGGAACCTGAGAGAATACCCCTGAAGTGTTACAACCGTATTTGTGCCAAAAAACCATTCCAACTGTGGATTTTAGCTTAAGATTTGGCAATCCATGCACCAAGCAAATCCAGGCCTGAAATACACTAGTTTGCTGGAATCCTAAGCACAAATGTGGCCTAGACCCTTAAAGTACAGATCCAGAAAATACACTCTTTCTAGAACAGCAGTGTTTGATACTGTGCAAAGGATGAAAAAGTTCAACATTGAAGGGAATGCATATTAAGAACGAATTTAGAGCTGAAAATCAGAGGCCTAGCTTTGATTGGAACATGCTACAATGGTGTTGATGCCTTGCGGTGAAACAAATCATAAAGGCTGGTTTGCAAAATAAATGTGGCTGTTAATGGGCTGGCTGTCGCATTCTGAAAGTGTTGTGTGTGCGCAAAACATTATGTCTAGGAAACAAGTGGCAAGCCTTGGCATTATTGTTGTGTGTGTGTATGTGTGTGTGTCTTTGTGGACCAGCTGATTTGTTATGTTTTGCTGCTGTTTCTTGAGTGATGACTCACAAAGTGTCTGTGTCCTTGTCCATGCATCGGTCTCTCACTGCATGACATCACTCCAGCTGTTCCATTAGCCAAAAACACTTATCCTGCTTTCACATGCACACATGTCTCACACTCATGTTTTACTAAATTCTGCATAGAAAACAATAATACAGAAACCACTGTGCATCAATTTATCCTTTCTGGGTCACTGTAGACGTGGAGCTTACCCCAGGAACACTGGGTATAATGCCAGTCCATCGCATGTCACCATTCATGCCTGGATTGCACACTCATTTACACCTGGGGCAAATCCACGATAATTTTTCAGGACCAATTTTATCCTCTTTCATCTCTTTTCTCTTTCTTAAGCAAAACTCCAAAACAGTAAATAAAAAAAAAAACATTCAGCTTGCTGCACAGTGTCTTTCGATACAAGTAAACATGTTTGTAAACACTGTGTATAGAATAAACAGATGAAGGAAATGGTGTTGTTCTTTCGGGTGCTCTTCTTAGGGGTCACCACAGCAGATCATTGGTGCGCATGTTGTGATTTGGCACAGGTTTTACACCGGATGCCCTTCCTGATGCAACCCTCCCATTTTATCTGGGCTTAGGATCGGCACTGAGAGTACAATCCAAGTGTCTGGGTTGGTTCCCTGCCCGGGAATCAAACCCCGGCCTAGGCGGTGAGAGAGCGGGATCCTTAGCGGTTAGACCACCAGGGATCCAAATAGAAGGAAATAAGCTTTCATTAACATAGATGGAGAATGCTAAGTTAGGGTTGCAAATACATATTGCAGACTATGTAATGAATATCATTCAAAGACACAGAAATTAATTAAATACACATTCTTACAAATTAAACAACAATTATACTCACAAGCAATGCTTTTCCAAGACTCATCAAGAGAGGATGTGAAAGATATTTTGATAGTCACCACAGGGAATGTGAAACTTTGCTCAGAGTACTGCACAACAAGCCTGAAATTGAACTATGATCTTAAATCACATGAGCTTACTAGCCAATAGGAAGTAGAACAACTAAAACAGTATATTCAAAGAACAGCCTCATATCAAAAACGGTCACTAGATGGTGCTGTAATACTTTAAAGATTTAGAAAAGGCATAACACTATGTCTGGTATCGAACTCAATACTACTACAAACAATTCGAATTACAGGAAAGAACAACAAGCGCAACAGTGAAGAATGTTCGTACATTAAAGTTTAGTTCCCGGGAGACACAAGAGGTATCACCTCGTTGATGGCCTGAAGAAACATCTTAAATGTCCCACCTTTGCTGACTGTTAGTTCTAGCTTTCTGAATTTTCTGTCAGTGTGGGCCTTTGTAACTACTACCATGGGCCACTCATTATGTTTCATGTGGCTATCTTTGAGCAGGACCACATCACCTTCTTCAATGTTGCAGCAGCGTTGTGGCTCTGTAAAGTCACCAAGTACTCTCTCCTCCAGCTGCCCCAAAATGTGTTAACAAGATGCCAGACTCTTCCAGTGCTGACAGTAGAGATCTGCATTATCAAAGGATCCTCAAATAGGATGTGGATTGCAGCTCTTCTGAGTAAGAATCACTGGAGTTAAGAGGTAAGGTGAATCAGGATCTATAGTGATTGGTATAAGAGGTCTTGCATTGACTATGGCACATACTTCTGCCGTGAGGCAAGTACATTGTTAAAGCTTCATGATTCCTCGGACTCTACAAATTCTACGTGTATTGTGCATACACTTAAGCATGTAAAGATGGCTGCCCACCTCTTGCTATTGGCTTGACGTTCACGAGTGAGGCAAGTGGTTATACTCCAGGACCAAACACAATGATCCCATTGTTAGTAAAAGGCGGTTCTGTGCTCAATGATCGGAAGGCAGGTCTCCCAACCTCTGCACAGGTGCCCTACCCCACTGTGTACTACATGCTACACAGTTGTGAAGAAAACTGTTAAACTGTCTTTTAGCCCCTACCAACAAAATATCTTCTGTATGCAAAGAAGTCTCGGTGATGATTCTACCTTGATGTTTGACTATCTCGTGTTGGTAGTGTACAAGGAGAGTAGCTGTATAACTGCAGAAAGGAATGATCAGTGGGTGATTTCCACTTCATGGAGTGAAAGATTCATCAGCTGACCACCGATTCTCAGGAGGCCATCAGAATCGATAACTGGATTCAGTTTTCAAAGACAACTGCCTCTTGAGATGTTCTGTCCCTTCTGTAGGACAGCTTGACCCTGTAAGCGTCTCTCTGCACACATTCAATGATGAACGTCTTTGCTTCAGATACGAGTCCAAGGATGTGTGACTTTTCACAAAGATGTTAACCTTTACATGCCTCTTACCTCTTGGAAAACTGAACTACATGGATAAGTGAATCTAAAACTTGGATGAGAGAGTATCATGCAGAAAAACGTTCAAAACTGTGGGACCAAGAGAGGTGTTCGCAATGAGGTGCAAATGGTAAGGAGTGATCACACCTCAGCAACAGAATCCAGATTGACAAGATTAAAGGGTGGGTCTTCTGAAGAATATTTTGATAGAGGAGTGACTGAGGAATGAGCTTGGCCTTGCCAATGATGAACCTGGCATGAGGATTTCCATACAAGTCTATGACCTTCCAAGATGACGTGAATTTCCTTTCTAGAAGCAGAGGAGAGGCATGTTGTAGTGTAACCTCGCAGTTACTCAAAGTAATCAAGGTCTCTACAAACAAGCCATTCTGCTTCCTTTTCAGCTGGGAGAGGTACATCCCAATCCAAAATGGAGCTGGTGAGTTCTCGTAGGATGAGATTGCCTTGCACAATGATAGAAGCCATCAGGCTGAGAGGGTCGAACAAGCTGTTAACTGTGGCAAAAACTCCTCTGCATGTAAACAGCCTTTCTCTAATGGTTACACAGAAGGTGAACATGTCAGTCCTGATGTCCCAGCTCAGTCCTAGACTGCGCTGAACTGGTGGTGCCTCTGTGTCTAAATCTACGTCCTTATGGTCCTTAGCAGTCATCTGAAGTAAATTTTTGCATAACCTCCTGACTGTTGGAGGCTCTCTTTTGCAATCTCAGATTGGACAATGCAAGCATACCTTATGCAGCTTTAAGTAGACAGATGGTATCTGAGGGGGGAGGCAAGGACTTAAGCTCTTCACCAACATAGAAATCTCTCAAGATTAATTTCTTGGCTTCTGTGCCAAACTCGGCCTCTCCATATGCTGCAGCGCATTTCAGCTCATACATGGCCACAGGTGGCGAAGGGCTATTGCCAAGCACGTGGACCCTCATTCTGTATTCAATGATCTCATTGTTCATGGTGTTATCTTTAAACCACAACAATTGTAGGAAATTCCTGTGACCTTCCCTGACAAAACTGTTAAATATTGGCTCGTTGTCTACAGTGAGGACTACTGGCTCACGTCTGAATTGCAGCAGTACTCCCCGCAAAATCTTGTTTAAGTCACCTAATTTGCCCTGGCTTGCATGGGGATAAATAGCAAAGATCAGCAGATACCAGGCTTCTTCTCCATCTTTGAGACAAGGAGCTATTTAGGCGTGATGGTGGTCCAATAATAGTGGTAAAATGATCTTTCATTTCAGGTCCCCTCTCAAGACTGCAGCAGAGACGTAAGGCGAGTGAGAGCCTGTACTCTATTATTAGGTAGCTGTGGTCTTGGTGAATGATAAAGGGAGCATCTGTCCCATTCGCCTCTGCTTTGAGTTTGGCTGATGGGGTTCAGATGACATGCAGGCTTTTTCTAGGGGAGGCTCAAACCTAGGCAGTGGGAACATCCATCTCAGGAGGCTGGATAACTCGGCCACATTTTCCAGGCTTGGGTGTTCTTTGAACAACCAGGTTTTTGGCCCATTAGTGTGCTCTGCTTGTTATTCATGTCAACATAAACTTCATCCACTCATTCTCATCAGGCTTTGGGTCCATCAGGCTTTATGTATGTTTACCATCAACATTTCTTGGGGAAATTCCATAGAGTCAAAGGCTGGCATCATGAAATGCAGGTAGCTCAGCTTACTAGACCCCTGTTCAGTGGCATGAGCGCTCTTGTGTTGTGCATGCTGGTTAGTTACATCCCTCTTACATGAAGTTTTCAGTGCCAGCACTTACTGATAAATTTTCCAGAAATTTGCTGCATTTATGTTTCAGTCAAGCTTTCTGCCAGATAGTTGGAGTCAGAAGCAAGTGCAAGTGGTTGAATAAAAGAAACACAAATGAAAGAAACCAAATCAAGGCAAGAATTATAAGCACGAAATAAGATAAAATGTACCTTTACTGCAAATCATAAGAAATATGCTTTCATATATTGAGACGTTCCATACAACCCAGGCAGACTTCACTACGCACAAACCTGTATATCTCGCGGGGCTCATCCTAAAAATAATCATTTGATTAATTTAAAAAATAATATACAACTTGTATGTTCATTGCGCATGATTTTCGCCATTTTTAAATGATCATTCTTAAAAAGGAAACGTTCTCAGAAAATCATACAGACATAATCTTGAAATGCCACTTAAAGGACCCCATTTAGACTCTCAGCAGCACTGTAAATGTGTCCCAGTTTCATAATAGATTCGTAATTATTTTCTGATTTTTCTAGAATGTAACGAACCCAAAAACAGAAGTAACTGACAAAATATTATTAGATGGTTGTTGTTGTCAACTGTAGGCTAAATTGGTGAAAGACTTTGTCTTTGAGAAAGATATTCTTGTGAAACATAGTTTGCTTACTGAGTCACATTAAACAGAAAATAGAAAGCTTGTCAGAAAGTTCAACAGGGCATCTAGTTCAGACGTCTGGTTCAGGAGTCTGCAAATTGCTATTTGTTGTTATAATTTGTGAATGAAAAATTCTTCTTTTTGAGCAGGGCTGTTTTTTTTTCAGTGCTTTCCACTGTGTTTCTAGATCATTGTAACAAAAAAAAAAAAAAAAAAAAACCTTCTAGTACAGACCACACCCACTTCTGGTTTACAAAAAAAGTTGCAAATATTTTGAGCACTAAACAGATATAGATAATGGCATTGTGTTACACCCCTACACTATACTCACCAAATATCAGAATACCTGAGGAAAAAGGGAAAAAAAAAAACACTGAAGAAAAAAAAAAAAAACCAGAGCCAGAAATGCCAGTACTATCAGCATGGTCTGAGAATACATTTTGCCAACCTGAAGTTCGTAAATGGTTCTCAACTAGATATACTATGCATGGATGAATGACAAATGAATGAACCTTGTAAATGCATCGTGCTTGTTCACATTCACATTAACGAATATGCTCTTGCTTTGTCATGCAAGTCTCAAAAGAAAGTAAAACCCCCCTGCTCGTGTGATTTTTTTGTTTGTTGTTGTGGTTTGTTGCTTCATGTGGGATCCCACACCTCTAATCCAACCAATAAGCAGAAGTTGTGTCAATAGTTTCATTGCAATTACAACTCACCTTGTAGGCCTCAGAGGTCTCTAAAATTACAAACTGCTCCTTTAATCATTCCAAATTTCCAAACTGGCTCATGCAAAAGAAATCATAGCAGAGCACCAGAAGAGCTGATAGATGCAAAACCATGTAACCTCCATTGGCATAATAAAGGGTACACAGAATTAAGTCTAAGGAGGGTTTCCCTGCACTTTCCAATCTGTGACCATCTGACCCAAAAATGTAAATGCACTCAAAAGACACACTTCCAACAATATATCATGAACCGAGAATGTGTTGCTGTACTGTGACAAGAAAGAAAACAATTGCAGTATAACAATAGCAAAAAAACCTTCATCAATATAAACATCTGTACAGTCACTTAGATTAAGGCCAGTTCATTCCAGTCCACTGTCCTTTACAGTTTCCATAAGATTGGATCAACCTTACCAGTATTTATATCAGACCTTGGCCTAGTCCTACTGATAGCCCTATGGATGGGTTTTCAGGTTAGCTCTGGTTGTGGAGGCCCCAAGCTTGTCCCAAAGTTGTAGTTGAGCATACAGCAATTCTGGTTTCTCAGGAAAGGAGATAAAAGGTTTCCAGAGAGCAAGGAACAAACAAGTGTAACAAACTCCCTCTTCAACTTCCTCACAGGAAATGCTGCTCTACTTCTTTTAATGGTTAGAAGAAGTACCAAGTACCTGGGGGTGACCCCTAGTGGAGCTCAATGGAATTACCATAAAATAACGTGGTTCTTGGGACTGTGTCCGTTACAACCAGCTCTGTCTCTCTCTTTTAAGGTGCACAGTATATAGATACTAAAACAGAGAAAAACATGAGGGAGTCTTGGAGAGAATTACAGACCTCATTAGTCATAACATCTAAATAATAAACGAGAGTGTGAGTTTATGGGTATGCGATGTAATGTGCTACCTGTGTGGGTCAGGCCTGCACTTGAAATAATTGACACAGGCATGCACACCACACTCATTACTCTGGCACTGAGATTTCCACAGCACTGTGACCTCTGGATAATAAAGAGCTCCAATACTGCAGCGGGTTCAAAGAACAGGACATGCACAGTATGGTGTGTCGCCCCGATCAGTGGGTGACACACACACACACACACACACACACTCAGACACACATGCTTTTATGTGCACATTAAAGCTGTTTTCACCCTGCCTCTGTCAGCGCAAAAGCCTATTAGCTTTTCATGTTTTTAACAGAACTTTTAACAGAACTGTTACCATCAAACATCAAACATAAATGTGTATGGCATTGACTAGAATTTACTGTACATTCTAAGTATATAAATGTGTGAATGCTACT
This sequence comes from Pangasianodon hypophthalmus, assembly GCF_027358585.1. NCBI lineage: Eukaryota > Metazoa > Chordata > Actinopteri > Siluriformes > Pangasiidae > Pangasianodon > Pangasianodon hypophthalmus. Next base: position 12,828,600 of record NC_069730.1, on the reverse strand, counting down.
ATGTGCATGTTACAGAGAAAGAAAGAGTAACATTATTTACCCTTAGGCTCTAATGGCTGTGGTTTTTCTGGTATGCTGCTGAGGGACAGGCACTTAGATGTGCCATAAAATTCTGCCCTCATAAAAAACAGTCACTTCCTTTATATGGGCTAATTTAGATGCTATGACATGCCTACAAATGTGGATTCCTTTGTTCTTATAATATATTCATTCATTCTTTCTCCAACACAAAGCTGTTTACTGGGGTCACTGGGGGTTTGGGTTGATTCCATATCAGCTGAGTCTAAGTTCAATGAATATGTCAGGAAATTAAAAATAGCTGACATGAGCAGATACAGATTTGTTGGTTTTTGCAGTTGCAAGAGTGCAATAAGACATTTTGTAGAGTTTCTGTTTTTGTTGTTGTTGTTTTTCTAACAAAAGTAACTCTATTCTTGTGCACTGTCAAATAAAACTGGGTTGGGATCCTCAAGGTCTGCACTAACCTTATCCATCACAGACCCCATTTTAAAAACAAAGAAAAGTACCCATCACATCGTTTACTATCTTAAACACTGCTAACACTAAACTTTCTAACCTAAATTGTGTCACTGACTATAACACACCAACTGCAGGCTCAGAATCCACCATGACCCTGACCAGAATAAAGGGGTTATTGAAGAAGAATGACTGAATGAATTCCTCTACATCATATGTTAACTTATGATAATACACTGGGTTGCCTGTTTAATTGACCCTGTCCCAAATGGCCCACTGACCTTAGCAGTCCTCTTGTAAGTCTGCACTTCATTGCAGGTGCAGATGTAGTCTTATTATACCTGAGTATTTTAATGGCATGAGGGTGTAAAACAGATCATTTCAGACAGTCCTCAACACTTTACCATATTGCAGGATGTCTGCTTGTTCAGCGTGGTGCTTTTGAAATAGTTTGTCAGATAACAATACCGAAGATGTCACAACATCACACTGTCATTACTCACTCAATTACTCTTGTCATTCATTTGGAGACAAATGAAGTGCAGAGATATTTCATCACTCTGTTCCCCAAAGAACAAGATCACACCAACAAAAATGAATGATATGCCATGATGAAATCAGCTTCTTAGCAGACTCATTTCAAATGATTTTGATGAAAATGTAGCAATTCTGATCATGCTCTGCTTATTTTTTTTTAAACATAACACTGCTCAATGATAAGTTAAATTAATTTTAAAAGACACTCTCCCCAAAGCAAACCAGTAGACTGTGAGTGCATAGAACCACACGTAGAGAAATGGGGCACCCTACAGCCGTCTGGATCTTTCAGGTATACACAAATGAGGACTACAAGACTTACATTTATCTAGACTGCCTTGTTACTGGTGCATGAGGCACAGAAGCATTGCTGCATTGTAGCATTGGTATCTTTTTGTCATGTTCAGTTTGTGTTAACCATCCATTATTCTTAGATCAGTGGTCTGTTTCTGACTACTGGATCATCACTGGCTGGGTTTTTTGGTTTGATTGACAGTTCTTAACCCAGCATTGACACTAAGGTGTTTAGAATCCCACTTTCTCCACTTCACTATCACTACCATGCTGTGCTACAATCCTATGAAGGTTCTTTTCCATTGATGGATGGGTAAAAGAACGATAACAAATTGTACGTAGTCGCTAATAGTCCACTGTCAGTAATTAACAATTACTATTTTGTACATTTACTAATTGTTTACCAGAAAAATTGACCTTTATCATGGGTGTTCCTCATAAACTGTCAACTTGGTTTAAATTGAACCATATTTAGTAAAGGGTGTGTGTTTTTCTGCTTGATGGGTAGAGTACCCAGGACATCAGGGAGACTTTTAGCTCTAGTTAATATCAATGTTATTGCAGCAGAGTCAAAGGTTGCCATTTTCTCCTACTGCCTAACTAAATTTGCCCTTCACAGCATGCTGACTAACCAGCCCTCACTGACCTAATCACAGGCTGTTCCACGAGCCTTCTTCCACATACCACATATAGTTTTTAAAATAGATTTTCTTTTATTTTGGTTGTTCAGTTTCATTTGGTTGTTCAGCTTCACACTTACTTTCATATCACATATTAGTGGATTTGGCCTAAAGCTTTGTCTCTAATCTTAAGGAAGATGAGTTAACTGACTTACAGAAAGACATAGTCTGTGGGAGAGAGAAAGAGAACAACAATGATTGATATCTGTGTACATAAATACATTGAGGCTACTCTAATCAGATGTGGTATATTCATACAACTATCTCATAAGGAATGTCCCCTTTCTTTCCCTTTCATTCTCAGTTTCTCCCACAGACACACAGCTGTAGCCCATATGGGCATTTGCCCCTGCCACTAGCATCCACAGTCTGCTTTCCCATGAGTTTTCTGTGGCAGCATCAAGCTTGACACATTTCAGCCATCCACATGGTTTGACCCTTCAAGCATCTTTCATTATATTCAATTCCCCTTTATCTTTCTTTCTTCTCTCTGGTATTCTTTCATATTCTTTTCTAGTTCCATTTACCAGTGACTTAAATTAAACACCGTGGTCAAGAGTCTTTTATTGGCTATAATTCAGATGTAAATGAAATGTTTCCTTTAACACTGGTTTGTGCTTGGGAACAAGTTATCCACCCATGGAAAACAAGAGAAAGACACTGGACAGCTGGAAAAACAGTTTTTCTGAAAAAGTCTTGGCATAAAAACATTCTTCGGAAACTAGTTTTGTGAGTGTTTCCCTACATTCTGAGACTCCGCTTATTAACCTCTTGAGCACTTCAATTAACTGCTAACATTGGTGCATTGGATCATTGCATCTCCAAATCAGTTCACACTTTGTTAGCAGTTAGCAGAGCTTGAGAATGGTTAATTGTCTGAAATCAACTTGATTGTGTGCCACCAATGATATCTTTAGAGAAAGTATTTTTGTTGTACCAAGTCTTTTTAAGAGCCAGCGTCTGGCTTGCTCTCATTGTCTCTCTGAAAATCTTTGAAATCCTTGTTTAAACCATTCCTCCTAGCTACAGCATTATTTACTGACTACGATCAGCAAATCCATCTTTCCTATTTTCTCACATGATCACAGTACACTGTGCTCAGACTATGACAAAGCAGTTATGGTTTGTCAGATGTCTGTGGGAGGGTGTGTCTCAGCAGACAGTGATTAGCATTAGCAGAACTGACTAAATGGTGACAGCCGATTTAGCAGCTGTCTTTCGATCTGTTTGTGCTGGTGATGCCTCAGAATGTAAATTTGCCCCCATGAGATGTACTGACAATCATACTATGCTTTACAGTGCACTAGGCTGATACACTATGCCAACACCATACCTCTTATTATATCTATGAATATTTTCAGTCATAGTCATTTTGAAAATTACATTTATTGAAGAAATAATTGTTGACAATGTTTTTTTGGATTAAAAAAATCAATAATATTGTCAATGAAACTGTTTGTCAATAACAAAAAAACAAAAATAATGTCTATAAAAATGTGAATAATACAAAAATAAGATTTAAAAAAAAATCAGCACAGTGAAGAAATTAAAACCATTTTAAGCAATCTCAAACCATCTCAAGCAATTACTGATTGAAATATTCTGAAACATAAATACATTATAGACCTTGGATCTATCTGATTTGAAAATGAGTTAATACTGTTTTGCAAACATTCCAAAACATTAAATTTAACTATAAATGCATAAAAAGTAGGGGGTGTCATTGGTCAGTCAATTAAAAAAAAATTAATTGTTGGCAAATTGCTGGAGCAGCATACTCTGTCATGTTTTATTCCCATTTACTGGATTTCTTTTCATGTGTCATGTGTTTCATATTTTCTTAGTTTAAATGTGTAGCTTGCAAGGTAGGTTGCACTGGCTGAATGAAAACATTAAACACAAAAAGAAACACTTTTGAAATGTGTTTGAAATAGTTTTGGTAGTTTTTGTTCTGTTAGTTTGAAAAATGTGAATATTTTGTTGACTAAAGTTTATCCAAACACTAAAACTACATAATTAAGAAAAAAAAAAATCTATTTGAAAATAAACACTGCTGAGAGGCTTTATCACTTACCAAATGGTGGGCAATTTCACACCATTTTAAGCTCTGTGTGTCAGAGAATCTATTCTCTAGAGAACAATAAAATCTGTGAATTGTTGTGGCGACATTGTAAGTAGATTGCGTCTCTTCCTTATATTCAGCCATTTTTGCTCTCATGTTGCTTTTTGGCTCTAATTTAAACCAATTGACTTGTGGACATCATCATCGTGTTTAGAAAGCCACCACACACTGTATAATTAGCACTGGTAGTCCGGGTCACGGCACCAGCAAGGTGAATCAGGGTGAGTTTCCCCACTAAGGCCTGGGCAAAGTAAACAGCACTCAAAGAAGTGGAACACAGCCAGCGGCAAGATCAGCAGGCATTACGATAGCTTTGATCTAGTCTCTCTGAACTGTTCATTCACTTTGAGGGCTTTAATCTTTTTGGATAAAAAGAGAGATTATTGGATATATACACTTACATGCTCAGAAATGAAAATCAAAGTTTGGTGGTAAATAAGTCAAATCAGTTATTAATTACTGTTATATATTTAGTTATTTGTGTCTTAAGCTAAAATTGGTTTACAATATTCCATAATGGTGCTAAAAGATTAAACGCTCGAGCTGCTTGGAAACCTGTATGTGATGATTTCTATGTGTTTTGGTGCGGTGTTTGAAGGTTGGGAAGACACATGTCTGAATTTGACCAAGGCGAAAATCCTACTCCTGTTCTTTCCCTGAAAACACATGGGATGGAAAAGAAAGAAGGAAAAGGAGAGAATGTGTCTCATGCTAGTGAAGTGGGTGCCGTGTGTTCCATATGGTTGAGTTATTTTAAACTGTGCTGCCACGTCAATGCTGTTTCTAAAAAAAGACAGACACAAGTTTGCTCTATCATCTGTAACCTCTAACATGGCATCACTGGGGGAGTCATAGATTGACAGTAAGTAAGTCTCTGTTAATCCAGTATGAAGCAGAAATAGAACACAGGCAAAGGGGTCCAATGCAAATTCAGATACAACTGGTCACCAAAGTGATATATGTAAAAGTACTATTTACACTAGCCAAATGATTTTGTTTGCCAGTTTCTTAATTTCTCTTGGCTTAATGATTGTGGAAGTGCTTGGAATTAGGATAATTACACACTCCTGTGTGCCTGGTTATCTTCTGCATGCAAGACTTTCTGCATAATTGTTAATGGTTGCCCAAAAGTGGGCCATGTGCCACTGGAGTACTATAGTTTAAAAAAAAAAAGGCAAGTGAAAGACAATAGCTTTCTCCTAAGTGCTCAGCATGCAGAGTTGGATTCAGCGACAGGCCTAGCTAGCAATTTACATGTCTGTGACACGACACTCGCTGCCAGTACAGCACAGGCCAAACCTATAATCCATCCAGAATTTGATTTGCACATTCCTAGTGGTTTTCTTTCAGCTTCTCTGCTTTGCAACCACCTCTTTAATTACAGTGTAGACAGCATGTTTGCAAGCTGATATCTCAGTTCTCTCTCTCTCTCTCTCTTTCTCTCTCTCTCTGTATCTCCTTACTTTCTCTCTGCTTTCCTCTGGACTGTCTACGTGACTGCTTTTCAAGCTCCACCTACCTCTCCTTCACTTTCTCTCTCACTTTCCATCTTTTTTCTGTCTCTTCCTATCAACTCACACACCTTTTACTTACATCTCTCTACCTTTTACTTAAATCCGTATATGCTTCTCTCTCGCTCTCTCTCTCTCAGTCTCACTGCCTTTATGACTCATTCTCCCTCTCTCTCTCTCCCTGTCTTTTTTCCTTTCTCTCTACTGATTCTCACGATTTTTCTGTTTTTGCCTGTCTACTTTCCATTGGCCTTCCTATCTCTTCTCTATGGATTTTTCCTTATTTTTACCTCTATCCTCATTTTTTCACGGTCTGGCCTTTCTGTATGTCCTTTCATTTCTTTGCCTTCTTTTCTGTGTACCTGATTTTCTGTTTCTTTCTTTTTTCTTTTAACATACCTTTCATTCACTCTCTCTTAACGTCACTTTTTCTGTCTCGCTCAGTGTTTTCCACTAACGTCTCTCTTTGGTTCTGGCACACTTTTATTTTCTCTCAAGCTGTATGCCATTCTTTATTTTATTATTATTATTATAATTATTTCTCTTGTGATATTCTGTGTGTTTTTGTCTTTCTCTTATATTGTGTCTCTCCCATGCTCTCTTCTTCCTTCTTTTTGTTCATCCTATCGTCTTTCTCTTTCTTTTGCTTGTTTCTTACTCTCAACGTTTCTCTTACTCTCGCTCACTCCCTTTTCTCTCTCTTCTTTTCTCCATTTGTCTCTCTGTGTATCTGCTTTTCTGTGTTCTCCCCCTTCCTCCGATACCGCTTTCTGACTCACAGTATGCTATGTGCTGCAGGAACCACAGTTATGCTTGCAGGCACATTCATAAAACTGAGTAATAAATGTTAAAATGATGCATACAGTTGAAAATGATTCAGGTTACCTACCAGTCTGCTTATATTTAAAAACAAATTTGCCTGTTGATCATGTTGTGTACAGCATGTGCATGTGTGTGTGTGTATATGGGCATGTGTACATGTGTTTAAACATCAGCTACTTTGATAATCTGAGTTGAGCTGTAATCAAGCAGTCTGTTTTTTTTTTTCAAACATCTGCTTATGTTAACTGTAATGGGAAAAGTAATCAGTGGGACAAAATACACTAAACACACAAACAGAACTCATCCATCTGCAACAGGCAGTTTAGTCGAGAGAGTTTCTCTAACTACCGCGTTCAAATAATACATTAACAACGTAAAACACATATTATTGCATGATCTGAAGGGGAGTACAACACATATTATTGCATGATCTTTAGACTTCATACTTTCCACATAACATCTTACATATGTTTGTTTCTTCTATCAAGTGCAACTTTGTCAGTTGTAACACCATTCAAAAAATGCTGTAACTTACTTGTACATAAGGGGGAACCATTGTTAAACTGCCATACATTCACTTGCTTTGTGTGATAATACTGTACCTTTGAGAGTAGCCTGTAAAATATGGAGTAACTGAAATATATCACTGAATGTCCATTTGCTCTCACACAGAACAAATGCTCATTTAAATGCTGATGTATTAAACAATTCAAAGGCAATAAAGGTTGTTGCATAGTAGATGCTTTGCAGTTGTGCCCTATGAAAACATTGTGCTGGTTCTCTTCTATAGCACTGGTGAATATTACAGTGTATTTATCTAGCTTTTCATACCACTAAGTCACCCTCCCTGTTCTTTCTCTTTCTGCAGAGCTGACTTCATTTCAATCCTAAAAGGCTTTCTGTTTCTCTGGTATCTCTGTACAGACTTACTGGATAATAATAGTTCTGTCATGCTTAGAAAATTCATGTCAGATTTCATAGCAGAACATTCATGTCAGTAATAAGTCACAGCTAATACTTTTGTACTTTTTCCTCCTCTTCCTTGCTGTCAAGCTTCTCCACCCTAGTTTTCGCTTTATATTCTCATCAATAATAAGTGATGTATAACAGTGGCAGACTTAACGTATTACATGCCTCATGGGGAATCAACAAATCGATAAAGCACCTAAAACAAGGGGCCTATGACTTGACACAGATGGGAAAAATGAGCTGGTAGTAAGAAAGGTGTAAGTGAAAAGATTGATGACTACTGATGAGCCACAAATGTACAAAAGAGTGAGCAAAGATTTATTAAGTTGCTCAAGAGCTTTTTTGTATATTTGTTTTTCTGTCATGGCAAAAAATAGGTTAATATAAATACAGTGGATATAAAAAGTCTACACACACCTGTTAAAATGGCAGGTTTTTGAAAATTAAACCAAGATAAATCATATTAGAACTTTTCCTGCCCTCAGTGTGAAATTACAAAATTATATATAAAAAAAAACAATCAGAAACATTTAAGGGAAAAATAGGAAAAATAAAAAAATTAAAAAGTTACAATAAATGTTACAATAAATGCATAAATGTGCACACCCTTTTATAAGTGGGGATGTGGCTGTATTCAGAATGAACCAATCACATTCATCTTGTGTTCAAAATTAATTATTATACAGCTGTCATCAATGACATAATTCTGATTAACCCCAAATAAAGGCCAGTTGTTTCTGTAGGATTTTCTTGACATCTTCCTGGTTTCATCTGACTGCTGAAGCCATGGTGTGCAAAGAGCTTACAAAGCCTGTACAGGGTCCCACTGTTGAAAGGAATCAATCAGGAGAGGAGTACAAAAAAAAAATTCCAAAACATTAGATGTACCATGGAACACCGTGAAGGCCATCATCAACAAGTGGAGAAAATAGAGCACCACAGTGACATCACCAAGAACAGGACGTCCCTCTGAAACTTACAAAAGGACAAGAAAAAACAAATATATAAATAATATAATATAAATATAACATAAATAAAAACTTACCAGGGAGGCTGCCAAGAGACCTACAGCACCTTTAAAGAAGCTGCAGGAATATCTGACAAGTACTGATTACTCTCTGCACGTGATAACAATCTCTCGTATTCTTCACATGTCTGGGCTTCCTTCACATGAATGACCTAGCCAAAACCCAGACCTGAATCCAGCTAAAAATCTGTGGGGTGATCTGAAGCGAGCTGTGCACAGGAGATGCCCTCACAATCTGACGGATCTAGAATGTTTTGCAAGAAAGAGTGGGAAAATATTGCCAAGTTAAGATGTGTCATGCCGATAGACTCTTACTCAAAATGACTGAGCAGAGTAATAAAATCAAAAGGTGCTTCAACAAAGTATTAGTTTAGGGCTGTGCACACTTATACAACTACTGTACGCTTTTTATTTTTGTTTTTTTATTTACAAGGCAAGCCAAAAAACTTTTAGTAAAGATGCAGCTCCCAACAGCACATACTCCATTACAAAGAGAATAAAGTATGAGGCACGGTTTTCAGGTCTACACATCTCCTACCACCGCAGGGGGTTTATGCATATCTCATACTTTTTTTTTTCCCTAGTTCGTTAGAGAAATACACCTGCATTGATGTGGCTAATTAGACTGAATTTTATGTTTGGCTTGAATAATATCCCTGATAGGAATAACCAAAATGCCACTAAGCTTAGGACTAATACTTAGATGCTTAACTTTGCCTGAGAACAACAATGTTTTTTTAATCATTATTTCCTATTGTATGCAATTGTATGGCACATATTATTATATGAAAGTGGGTAAAGTTGGAATAATTTAAACTGATAGATCAACATCATTTCATAGGTGTAAATTAATAAGAATTTGCACAACTTACAGGCCAGTGTTACTATTTTGGGAGAGTTTAGTTTTTCTTATCATTTAAATCACTCTTGCTTAAAATCTTGCTTAAAAAATTTCTGTGAACTGGGTAACATTGGATTGAATCTAAAGGAAACTGGTTCTTGCTTGGAAACATGTTCATCACACTTGTCTATAGGAGAATGTATTTATGGTTATTTATTTGACAGACACTTTTATTCAGAACAACAAAAAAATTAATAAATAAAGTGCAATACAATCCAAATAGCCTCTACTCTTCAGTGGTTGAGAGTTGAGGGCATTTCTTAAGGGCTTTTGGCAATCCTGGACAAATCTTTAATCACTGGGCTAACACTGCCCTTACATGCTACTTGGACAGTTGTATATAAGCTGTTGGATATGACATGTCTCAGTTACGTGAAATTCTCACCTTGAACTTAAGGGAGTTTTTTAACCGGGATATCGACATGAGAGAAGACCAGAAGTATATTTCAGAAAGAGCAATATTTCATCCTGATAGTCATATTTGGTCAGTGTAAATACAAAAATCTGGCAATCTCTGAGTCATGAACTACACTCAGGTAATTTTAATAATCTTTTAATAATTTAAGCATCTACTGAATGTGGTCCTTAATCAGTATAAACTAGGACTAATATTACACTAGAGTCTGTTTTACTCTATTGTACTTACTCTATTAAATTGTGATTGCAGATCATTTGTAACTATTTAATAATAAAATATCGCTGAATCTAATAATAAAAAATACATTTTTACAGTAATCCAGCCAAAAGGCTTTATGTGTTATGTGCAATAAATGCCAAGGTAAGAAAAGTATCAGATTTCACTGTCTCTGCATCATCTTCATCATCACTGTAAGTGATCTTCTGGCTTAGTCTCCAGCCTTACATTATTTTCGGACAAAACAGCTAATGTTTATTACAGAATATAGAATTTGATACTTTAAGTGTTTAAAAGTTGACTTGTTGGTGTCCTCATATTACCCTTGCATGCACATTTTGTAACCTATTAATAATACAAGACACACTCACAGAAGGTATATAAATATTTGCCTTGTTAGTTATATGACAAAATATCAATATCCAAAAGTGAAAACCTTTCAGGGATAAATTTATAAACTTGAAGTTTATATCCTGAATGTATGTATATATTTCTGTAAAGCTGCTTTGTGACAATGTCCATTATACAAATAAAATTGAATTTAATTGAATTGTATTGAATATAGGCATTTATATAATATTTATATTATATAAATGCCTATAAATATTTATAATATAAAAATAATTCATATTTATATTTATATTTATATAATGTTAAAAAATTATATAATATAATGCCTATATATATTTATATAATAAATATTAATATATATACTGTATATCATACTGTATATCATATGATTTACATTATCTTCTTACTCATCAAACTATTCATACTATTAGGGGTTGCACGACTACTAAGTTTTACTAGTTGACCAGTAATTAAAAAAGTGCACAACTAGTCTTCTTTTCTATAGTTAAAGCAAAAACTGTCCAGGACAGAAAACTGTCCATTATTTTTAGGCTGCTTTATATTTTAGGCTATTTATTATTATTATCAGTTAACAGCCACACAGGCTACAGGTTACAGTTCCAGGTTCAATGCTCTTGTAGCCTAAACTATTAATGAGTTAATAAATCAGTGCAATAAATGTGAAAATTAATAAATCTGTGTATCATATTATACTATTTAAGAATGTACCCATTTTAAATGCACTTGTGAGGATGAGCTGGTAGCTCAGCTGAAATCACTGATTGGGAACCAGATAGTGTGGGGTGCAGAAGCTCCTTATAATTTAATGATGGATGGAGGATGCAATGTCTACAGCAGTGTCTGGGAGGTTTTTCTGCCACGTTCAACTCCGGCCTCTATCTGAAAACGAGCCTGGATGTCTTTCAGCATGCATTGCTGATCTGACTCTAAACTAGCTTAGTGGGATTGGATAGTGATGTGTAACCCATGGCTCTGAAAGCACTCTTTCACACAGCACTAGTCACAACGGAATTCACTATGCCACAGTGCAAAGATTTTTTTATTTAGCTTTAAAGAACAGGGTCCCTGGTGGTCTAGTGGCCAAGGATCCTGCGCTCTCACTGCTGCAGCCCGGGTACAATTCCTTGGCAGGGAACCAACCCAGCCACTGGGAGTGTACTCTCAGTTCCGGGCCCAAGCCCGGATAAAATGGGAGGGTTACATCACGAAGGGCATCCGGCATAAAAACTGTGCCAAATCAAAAACATGCAGACCAATGATCGGCTGTGGCAACCCTTAACAGGAGCAGCCAAAACAGCTACAACATTTAGCTTTAAAGGACAACAAAATAACTGCAGGAATAATTCCTTCAATAGACAGTCTTGTGCACTGTGATATCATGCAATGTGAGATCAAATTGTTAACGGTCCTAATGACCTATTCTTTTTCCCAGCATAGTTTTTTACAGATGACCGTAGAATTGGCTTCATCTAGTCTGAAATATTTTCACACAAACAAAGTAAATTTAGCCTGCTTTCTTTACCATCTGCCAGCATCTCCTCGCTGTCTGTCACTGTTTTTTTTTCCCACAGCCTTGACAAGTTGACAGCCTCACAGTGGGGACTAGTATGTATTATTCGACTAGCCTAAGCGACCAGTACTTAGTATTGGTTTGCATTGACATTCCTTCTAAAAGGGACAAGTGGACCCAAACCATATGTGTGTGTGTGTGTGTGTGTGTGTGTGTTTGTGTGTGTGCCCTGATGACTAATAACTCTCATGAGTGCCTGCATCAGATAGATGAATAATGTATGTCTGACTGTGTGGGCTGATCTCCTTGTGCGTCAGTTTTGTTAGCATGTATGCTAGCCTTATCAAGCTCTACTTCAGGCACTGCCTACACTTACTGTATCTACAGAGAGTGCTTCCATAACATGCTGATCATTGTGCTTTTGTTAGTAACAGGTAATAATGTTCTATCCCATTTTCTTTCTCCTCTTGCCTGTTATCTTGTTCCTCTCCTGTTCATAGTTTTTCTTCTTTTTCTTTTCACGGTTCTGTTATTTGCCAGGCAGGGCCAGTAATTGGATCCCTGGTGAGTACTGAGGCTTCACTAGGCCTTTCATGGCCATTTGGACAGCCAGGCTCAGTCCAGTCCTCATCTTCTTATCTTCTAATTCTTTTCCAAACTCCCCGACCCCTCACATGCTGTCTTTCCTTACCCATCAGTGCCCACAATTCTTGTCAGCCTCTTGTTATGATAAGCTCAGCTAGTATGTCCTTAGTCTGCACCCTCTAGGTTTTTCAGTGTCTCATCATTCTCTATCTTTCCTTGAGTTTGTTAGTTGACACCAGCTGACACCACTCCACTACACACACACACACAGACACACACTGTGAGAGAGATAGAGAGAGAGATTGTTTGTCTTACTATCCATGTGAGGACCATCCATTCAAATAGATGTTATTATAGATAATAATCCTATGCCACACTTAAATCTAACCCTATCCTTAACCACAGTAACCAAAAGGAAACATTTTGGCTCTATTAGCTGTTGTAAAAAAAGCAGTCATGGGAACCAGCCAAATATTTGCAAAGTGTCAAAATTATGAGATATTCCTCTTATTTTGTGGGATCATTTGATCCCCACTAAGATATAAAAACATGATTTGAAGGGTGTCTGTGTGGGGTTCTTCTGTGTTCTTTGGTTTTCTCCCACCTCCCAAAAACATTCTAAATTGCCCCAAAGTGTGAATCAGTGTGTGTCTGTGTATGCTGATACCTGGCGATGAACTAGGGTCCCTTCTATGGTGTATACCTGTTTTATACCCAATATTATCCGGGATCCACCATGACCCTGACCAGGATAAATGGTGATGAAGGGTAAACAATTCTGTCCTTGTTTGAGATTGTATTATGTTGTCTTGGATGTACACTACACTCACCATTCACTTTATTAGGAAAACCTGTACACCTGCACATTCATGCATTTATCTAATCTGGCAGCAGCGCAATGCAAGAAAAAAAAAAAAAATCATGCAGATACAGGTCAAGAGCTTCAGGTCATGTTCACATCAAACATCAGAATGGGGAAAAAGTGTGATCCCTGTGACTTTGGTTGTGGCATGGTTGTTGGTTCCAGATGGGCTGGTTTGAGTATTTCTGATACTGCTGATCTCCTGGGATTTTCACAAACAACATTCTCTAGAGTTTGTGTGAAATTCCCAGGAGATCAGCAGTTTCTGAAATACTAAAAATAGCCCATCTGGCATCAACAACCATACCATGGTTAAAGTCACAGGCATTGCACTTTTTCCCCATTCTGATGTTTGATGTGAACTTTACCTGAAGCTCTTGACCTGTATCTGCCTGATTTTTTTGCATTACACTGCTGTTTGGATGATTGGATGATTGGATGATTAGATAGCTGCATGAATGTGCACGTGTACAAGTGTTCCTAATAAAGTAGATGGTAAGCATATATGGTCAAAAGTAAGTGGTCACCTGACTATCACATCTATATGTGCTTTTTGAACATCCCATTCCAAAACCATGAGCATTAATATGCCCATTTGCTGTGCCCATTCAGCCACAAAAGCATTAGTGAGTTCAGGGACTGATGTTGGGCAAGAAGGCCTGGGTAGCTTTTGGTAGTGTATCAGGATTTAATCATGTCAAACCACCACATGATGATCAGTGTAGGCTTAAGCACATTCACATGTGTTGAGGAAGCAGTTTTGTAATAATTCAGTTTTAATCTGTAAGCGTTACAACAAGTGAAAGCTGTTCTACAAGAAAATCTGTAGACTTTCTTTCCAGTACACTAATGTTAGCTAGCTAACTAACTCATTTATATGGATTTTTTTTGGTCTTTCTTTAAGTTTGACCACTGGGCACAACCCACGTCTTAAAAAATACAGTATTAGACAATTGTTAGCACAAACCCAGGAATATATAGGTATGAAAGGTCAACTAAATACACAAATAATGTATCTTTAATTGATATTTGCTATGTTCCATGCATCTTGAGCAACCCACAGATGGAATGCTTACATAAATCAGTGTCTAAAGTGAGAAGTCAGCTTCAAGCCTGATATATATTTTTTTCATAAACGCCTACATAAAGTGCTGTTCATTCCAGCAATGTCTGTTCTGATCATATTTAACTGTTATTATGTAACTTTTTTAAAGTTACACAAGGTAAAATTAAGTTATCATGTTGTGCATGACTACTTAAAAATGAAATATATTGTTTGTATATGTATGTATCTATTTGAATGTAAATGTAAATATTCTATGCAGATAATTCTCTAATAGACTTTACAATTCATCGGTAATGCTGTGGGAGTTCAGTATTGATGTGTTTTCGTTGCCTGACAGCTTTCTTTGCACATTAGCTCTAGACAGCAGTTTGGCAGGATGCATGTGCAGGGAAAGTTTATTAGGATAGGTGCATCATCAATATATGTAGCATAGATAAGGAAATAAATGGGTGAAGTAATTCTGGAGCTGAGAGGCTTCCAATGTTGGAAGGGGAAAAAACCCAAAACAATAAAATCAAGCCAGAACATTTAGGTGCCCCACAAATGGAAAAAATGGGCATAATAATAATAATAATAATAATAATGATAATAATAATAATAATAATAATAATAATAATAATATCACTCCAACTTAAAGTGATCAAGTAAATGGTTTTAATAGTTCAGTTTTTTCTAAACATTTTTTTTTTATAAACACAATTTTATGTTAGCACAACAAAAAATTAATTTTAAATTTAATATTTAAAATTCTAGCCACTTGAATTTCTTATGCATAGATAATGATAAGTCACTTAGTTATAAAACCACAGTAACATTTCTGTGTTCTGTGCTTGGGAAGTTTCGATTTCTTAAAACCAGGATTACCAGAGAGCCTACTCTGACTTTCTTTTGTTCTCTTTTCTTGTTATCCTATTTCTGGTTCACTGAGATTTTAGGGAAGAAGTGGTTGCATGAATGTTGGATAACATAACACTGGTTATTTGTAGACACTCATTTTATATGCTTTCACGTTTTACTGCAGGCAGTACAGTGGTGCAGCGGGTAGCATTGCCACCTCCCAGCTCAAAGAGCTCCAAGGCCCACAGTTTGATCCTAAGCTCGGTTCCTGTCTGCGCACAGTTTAGAGCATTCCCTGCATGTGCATCCAACAGATTCTCTGTTTACTTATGAAAAACATACCATGGATTGATGACTCTAAATTGCCCCTAGGTGTGAATGAGTGTGCAAATGTGTGTGTGTGTACTCTGCGATGGACTGGTGTCCAGTCCAGGGTTCCTGAGGTTCTGGAACCACTGTGACCCTGATCAGGATGTGGTTACTGAAGGTGAATGAGATGCATGAAATTTGTAAGAATTCACACATGCCAAATAGTTAGTTTAAATTTATGGCGTAAGGGCGCATTGTTTTTGTTGTTAGTATTTTTTGCTTGTTAGTATTAGCATAGGTTTGGGTTAGGAAATTTACATATCACACTCCATCCGATGTTTCTCCTGTTCTCTTGCTCTTCTACTCTCTTTCTCAGTTATAAAGGTCAAGTGCTGGGCAGTGGAGTTCTTGCTCAGAGGCTGAATTCTGAGGTGAGGGTCAGAGGTCCAGACTCCAAGCAAACGCAGTCAATGAGAGACTTGTGTGCTTCGACCAAATGGATTTTTGCCTCTTCAGTAGAGACCTGAAAGTTTCCATATTTTATTAATCAGTGCCTTTTCAAATGTTTAAACATTCTGTGGAGTCGTAAAATTCACATTGGACTGTTATTCCTTACTATACTATTCCTTATTATACTTTATACCATAGCACTGTTGAATTCTAGAAGCTGTTGGTTAGAAGGTGTTGATTTTTCTATAACAGCACAGCTCTGACAATATTTCCAGTTATAATTCAAATGATATGTATATTTTAATGCGGTTGCTCTAATACATTATCATAGCAACTCATTCACAGGGACTTGTATAGCAGACACACCACACAAGTCTACAAATATGTTGTTATTTAACAAAGAAAAATGTATAATCATTGTTGAAGCTTTCTGTAACAAGTCATTTATTTAACCTTTCTGGAAGAAGGTTTCAGCACTATATAACAATCATTAGGTTTTCCACCACGAGAGTTTCTCAGTAACATGATAAAATGCATTTTTTTTGTCTCTATACTTCTGATGGAAATTTAATTCAATATATTAATTTTAACAGAGAGAACGAAGAGAGGATTATAGCTGTTAAAATGTAGGTAATAACAGCAACTAACATGGATGTTCCACAACAGTAAATGAAACTATTAAAAAAGTAAAAAAAAAAAGCACAATGTGTAATTCTTTAATAATTGAAAAAATGTAATTGTTGGCAAATCACTGTGGCATAAGAAGAATAAAACAGTTGAGGCTGTGCTGTTATTGGAAAATAATCCTCCTGGGGGTGGTAATGGCCATATCACCACTTTGTGTTGTGTCACCCCACCCTGTCATTGAATATTTTTATATTTTTCTGTAAGAGCATACCCTGTAGTATTGTATTCCTTACAGAGTACATTGTGTCCAAAGAGAAAATATCTGTGCACTAAATGTAAATTTAGCCGTTTGTGTAACAACTTTCCAAGATTGGCTCAGATTAACTATCTAGTGTCTGAACTCCTGTAAATTTTGAGCTTTCTCCTTTGCGTATTTTTGAGGATAACATGTAAGCCTTAGGTTTCACTCCAGGTTTCACTAAAATCTTATGATCCAGGTAATTACATACATGCCATATGAGACTGCACAACAGTTAAGCACTTCTTGGAAGAAAATAACTAAGGAAATAACTCGTTTTCTAAATAACACCATCCCACTCTCCCCTTCACTCTGCCTACTCAGAGATACATCTGGGATCAACATCACAAAGGAAAACACAACAGTTCTTCTTACATCGCTAACCATTGCCAAGAAAACCATACTAACAAACTGGAAATCAAAGAATAACATTAATATCACACATTGGAAAAACCGAATAGTCGAATACATAATGGAAAAATTGTCTGTCTCAAAAATACAACTACCAATTTTAACTCTATTTGGACACCATGGAATCACTTTACAATAGGTAACAATAAAGGCCCTACAGGCAAACCACATAACCAAAGCCATACCACACAGCTCAAGCATAATACTCACAAACACACGCAAATAAATTACACACATACACACAATTTCTCAGAAAGTTGGTGTTAATTAACTCAACCGACATACCAGCTACTACTCTTTGCACATCCCCTCCATACCCCCCTCCACCCACCATCGACTGTCATGCCTTGTCTTGTCTATTATTTTGTCTAGTCTACTGTCCTGTCTGTTATGTCCTACACCCACCACTCACCCATACTAACCTAGAAATACACATCTACGAATATGAATAAAAGTAAAATAAAAAAATAATCTCAATGGTCCCCCAAAGACGGGGTGTGGCAGGCAAAAAAAAAAAAAAAAAACGAATGTTTTGTACAAAGCATTTAACATCATCAATATCAAAAATTTACTTACATTTAAATAGGGACCTAGAAATAGTGCAGAACCTTGAATATTAAATATTCAAGATATTGAACATTTACTTTCTCTGTTTTGGTCTCAGAATTTTGGACCCCACTGTATGAATGGATGTGTGTGTATATGCAGTACATATATATATATATATATATATATATATATATATATATATATATATGTACACTGTACATCAGATATTCCTATGCTTAAGGGGTCCCAACCAAGATAAAATACTAGCGCATATGCACACAATCTCACACACACACACACACACACACACATTTTTTGACAAGTTATCTGTGAGTCATCTGTGTCACTGAAGACTGAAGAAAACCACAGTGTAGGAAGATCATGGCCTAATATGCACATAAACACACAGTCACAGGCAAACAGTCCACCTTTCCTTCTCAGGAAGACACACATAAACAGAAACAGTGTGAATGAAATGACATCAACAGCAAATGACATCAATGCTGTGCTTTCATCTCCTGGGATTCAGTCACTACTTATTCATCAGTGTAGGTGTTTGTACAGTATCCTGCCCACTCTTTCCTTCTCTCCAATACTCTTTTTCTCTCCTTATTCCTCTTTCACTGCCTGTCCGAATTAAGATGACTTTCATTCAGTACTGTCTACCTCATTTCAGTTCAGTGTAATTTTCTGGCATGCCAAGTCATTAGGCCTATAATTGTCTGCCTGCCTAGGTTGCTGTCTATCGCTTCTAATAAAGAAGAATAAAGAATTTCTAAAAAAGATTTTTCAATGAAAAATACACCATTCTAGAGAAATAATTATAGAGAATTGTTCACAACAGGAAATAAGGTTCCACAGTGTTCAAAGTCACTAAAAGTGGCATCACTGACAGACAGATGTGAGAGAGAGAGAGAGAGAGAGAGAGAGAGAGAGAGAGACAGAACATAAAGTAACTTGACGAAACAAATGCAAGGGGGCAATATAAAACAAATTTATAATAATTTTAAGCATTTATTTGCATGTTTTATCTATATCAATATATATATATATATATATATATATATATATATATATATATATATATATATATATATATATAATTTCTGTTTTTTTAATATATACTGGTCCCTAAATAGTGAATTATGCAGAAACTGTGGAAAAAAAGAATTCCCTTTTAAGATTAGATTAGTGTTACAACCAAAACTGTTCATGAATTCCTCTTCCCAGTCATCGCTCTCTGAATTGAAATTGTCTCATTTATTTATTTTTTCCCTTCTCCATTTAACATGGTGCAGTGAACTGCTTTACATGCATTTGTATTTACAGAATAAAATAATATCTTACTAAATGAATATATAATGTGATCATTTTTACAGACTGCATTTTTTCACACTGAAGGAGAAAAGAGAAACTCCATCATACATGCTGTGCTGGTGGCGTCACTTATCAGTGCTATCAAGCTGTGTCTAGGGTCAATTTTGTTCATTTGCATTGTTGATGGGTCTTGACCTACATGCAAGTTCATCCCCATGCTGAGTTATGCTGGTCTATGGCAGACTTTCTATGTACATTGCTATGCATTATATGTAGCAGTCTGGGAAAACCTGTACACAGCCATCCTGATATAAACTAGCCTATAGCCTACACTATTCACCTTAATTAACAGCTTGTGAAATTGTGGTTTTAGCTATGAAAGAGGATTGCAGATGTCAACTGTGCTAATGAGATGTAGGTTATAACGAGTATTTGGGTCTCAATCAAGAAACATTAACATAATGCCAACTAGGTATTTATCTACTCATGAGCTAATGTTATCTTCCTTAATGTGGTACAACAAATTTTAGGTACTTTTATATTCGATAAATATTGAAGGCAATACTCTTAATAAACAGTCTGCCTCATCACTCAAAGTGATGTCATGACAACCCTTGTTAATGCGAACTCTAATTGTACTCCACTGGTCATCATAGATTAAAATAAAAAGCTTGTAAAAGGGGAAAGCATAATTGGGATTTGCAAAAGGACCCAAGTAGCCTAGCAACCTGAAGATACTTGGTTACAATCTATGTTTATACTAAAGAGAAATTGAAGGCATACAAGTTTCTTAATTCTTATAACTTTGTTGTTTGTGGGCATGTTCAAGACATAAAGTTTTATGATTACAACATCAAGGATATCTTGGCACTGAAAGGCAAGATGCTGCCCAACCAGACGCTATAAACCCATTTTGTAAACTGAACAGAGTTACACTATATGGCCAAAAGATTGTGGACACTTGACGATAACACTCATATGTGCTTGTTGAACATCCCATTCCAGATTTAGTCCCTTCTTTGCTGTTATAATAACCTCCACTCTTCTGGCACACCTTCCACTAGATTTTGGATCGTGGCTGTGGAGATGTGACCATTCAGCCAGAGCATACGTGAGGTCAGGCACTGATGTCAGGGAAAAAGGCGTGGGGCATTTCGGCATTCCAAATTCATCCCAAAAGTGTTCAGTGGGATTGAGGTCAGTGTTCTGTGCAGGCAATTGAGTTCTTCCACTTCAACTATAACCACGTCTTTATGGACCTCACTTTGTGCACAGGGGCACTGTCATGCTGGGACAGGTTTGGGCCCCTTAGTTCCAGTGAAGGGAAATTGTAATACTACAACTTACAAAGACATTCTATACAATTGTGTGCTTCCAGCTTTGTTGCAACAGTTTGGGGAAGGCTCACATATGGGTCTGATGGTCAGGTGTCCACAAAAATTTGGCCATACAGTGTAGCTAGATAAATATGTCCATTATTGTCAATTCCTCAACATGAATGTGACCTAGATATATAACATTAGATTGCTAGTTTCATGATGTAGATTTTAGCTAAGCTACATAGTTTAGTTAAAGCAATATAAATTAGGGATGTTAGCTAACTGGCAATCTAAGCCAACTTCACTGATACGTTACTCAGCTGAGTAAGTGAAGATGAAATGAGCACTGCAAAGAGGGAACAATTATGCATCCTACCTGCCTGTAACCATAAGCATATTCTGTTGGCGTAAAAAGGTGTCCGATTTGATATTTTGCAGTAAAAATGAATGTGCTTATGAACACTTTTCTGTTTCTGACACCCAATTTTAGAAACCAAATTCTGGAATGCTCTTAAAAATAACTGTAGTCTCCTGCTTTGTGTTTGCAAACAGGAGGTGTGGCTGATATTAGAGTGATGTGTATCACTCGAGGCTTTATTTGGAGAGAGAGAAAGCGAGAAATAGAATGATAGACAGACAGACAGGTCAGAGATTGAGCAGTATTTCGGTGTGTTTGTGGAGATGTCTGTTGTTAGGCTCTGAAAGGCCTCTGGGTGAAAAGTTCAAGACAGACAGATCACTGTCTGCCATGCCCTCTCACTTTCTTTCTGGAGGCATACAGTACTACAAACACACACACACACACACACAAACACACACAAACACACACAGTGCACATCACCTCAGGCCTGTCCTGTCCACTGTACAGCAATAAATAAGTGTCAGTATGCGTAACAGGAATCCTGCGCTGTGGCCAGTGGAGCAGCTGGATCTGGGTGTGGACACACAACAGCCGCTCTGTGTTCCCTACTGCATGATTGTGGTTTAGGATGGCCGTTAATTATGTACACTCCCTCTCTCTCTGACTGTTTTTCTCTCTGTTCTCTCTTTTAGTTGATATGCAATGCATCCTTCAGTATCCACAAGTAGTTCCCACAGAGGACAATTATGCTCAAAGAAAGATGTTTTATTGCTTTGATCATGTAGCTGCATCTTGCTATTAACTATTTGTTACGATGTAGCTGCTCATAATTTATAAATCCGTGTTGTTTTTAAATGGTTGACAAATAAATAACAATTTCCTCCTGTTGTCATAGCAACAGTACAACACCACTCCCAAGCCACTGACCTCACTGGGTTTCTAGGATCAGAAAGGCGTAGCTGATTCTAGGTCATTTATTAATTTCAGGTAGTCTGAGGGCCAGACATATTCACATTGTCCTTACACTGCCATTACTTTCATTTTTTCTACATGTTGTCAAGTGTGTTTCATTGTTTTCACTTTTGAAATGTTGCACCAGGTCTTGAAGAATGCTATTTTGTTCTACTGTACACTGTATATGGCTAGTATGACAACAAAGATCTCTAAACTAGTTGTGCAAAATGCAATTTGATGCGGCTGCAAAATGCACTCCCACAGCGCCTGAAACTATTGTTCAATTTGCTAAAGTTGTATCTTTACTCAGAAACTGCACTTGGAAACAGCTATTACATGTGTGCTGTGTGAAACACGAATTGAGGTTTAAAAGCTGCTCTACCATGGTATAGACAACAGCCAAAAAACGACTGGCAAGTAACGAATAAAATTTAATAAAAATAAAATAAAGTTCTTATTAAATAAAGACTCTCGTGTCAGAGCATGGAGTGATAGGCATTAATACAGATGATTTTACTAATTGGTTTTAATGAAAAGCCTGATGTGCATAGAATTTAAAAAAATGCAATTTACTGTCATTCCACATTTCATGTAATCATTGTTAGATTCGAGAAAATTGTTGTATGCGATCATGACGTATGATCAGGGTTGCCAGATCTTTGTGACAAAAGCAGTCTGACTGACAAGCAGTTCTTTCATGAAGGACCTAAATAACATGTATTATATATATATATATATATATATTGTCATAAAAAAGTATGAGAATTAATAAAAACATCAGGTGGCAGTATTTAGAAAGTAGTCCCGTTCTGAGGGTAAACTATGCACCTGGCAACACTACACAGCAACTACTCTCAAAAACACACAAGTTACACATGGTTTTAGGATGTCGGCAAAATCATACACACCTGGCAGCCACTGATTGCCCAAAATTTAGAAGTTATAACAGAATATGTAATCCTTTTTACTCTGACTTTTTGGCACAGTCAAATGCATATGTATGAAGCAATAAGTGCACTTTGAGCGTTGCCGTGCCCATATTGCTTAAATTGTGTGTTTAGATTGCATATTTGTACAGCAGTTGCATAACACTCAATGTCTTTAACACATAATGCGGCCTATTTACGCCTGGAACTGGGCACAAACAGCTTACTACATCTACCCCTGAGTGTGAGCTGTATATACTGATTCAAAATCTCTCTGTTCATTTACTTTACTGCTTTCTGGGCCACCAGAATGGCCAGTAAGAATGCAGACTATTATATTCTCTGGTTTCCTTGGCTGGTTATTAGTTATCCTAAATGTACCTAGGTGTGAAAGAGTGTAGGTCCACTGAGTATTCCCGGCTTGCACCAAAACCCTGAGCAGGATAAAGCAGTTACTGAAGATGAGTCAATGAATTTTTTCATGATTTGTCCAGTCATTTCTGCTGCAACCCAAAACTGCAGCTAAAGCATTTTTACCTCTGCCTAAGCTTCAGACTTTCTGCCCCTGTCAGTATGAAATACTATGCTAGGTCATGCTCATTGTGGAAAATAAAAAACTGCTGTATCAAATGCTACTGAGCTCAGGCGACTGTCTATGTGGAGTTTCTGTGCACATTGTTTAGGATCAAAGTTTGCTTCTCTGTATTTTAACTAAAGTACTGGCAAGTTGCTGTATCTTAAGCTCAATAGTTCATCCTGTAAGAAAGACATTCAGTAACAACAAGCACATTTTAACTTTTCAAATTTTAAAATGAAATGTCTGGTTTCATTTAAAGTTTTTTTTTTACATTTCAGGTAATATTTTACTAATCACTAGTCACTACATCATAAACTTACAGAGAAATCTTCCTACTTTAACGGAAACCAGCACAACACACAGAAAGGATACAAATAGGATAGTTTTGTATCTGGATTTGTTGATTCCTTCTATGCTGGTTAGTGACAAAGAGCTATTTGATGTCATATGAATCAGATTTATAACAGTCTCCATTACTAGTAAATAACTAATGACAGACCAATGCATCCATCCTGCAAACCATAATAAGTAGAACAAATTTGCTTGTAAACAATCATGTACAGAGTTTTATTTTATTAGTGCTGTATCATGCTGACCTACACATTGAAGAAAGGGTCCTTTCAATGAATAATCTTTTTAAAGAGGTTCTATGTCCTTTTTTCTGAAAGGCAAACTCTTTACTTTGTTGCATTCTACACTGAACGCTTAAGGGACAGAGGGACAAATCAGAGAATTCTTTATAGTTCTTTGAGTGTAGAGCCACTATCTATTCTTCTAGTGCTTTTTCAGTCAGACAAGTGTCAATGTCCAATGCTAAAATAATGCTGATATTAACTATTTATAGCTTTTTCACTGTCAGGCACATGTACTATATCATAACATATCATAACATCATCCTCTGACCATAATAATGCTTGCATAAATTATGAAACAATTATTAGACAGTTATTAGTTGATCTCTCTCTGAATGTTGGTCTCTGTCTCATACTCTTGCTCTTAGCAGTTCACTCTTCTTCTCTCCGTTGGTGACTCATGTTTGTGTTCTGGTTTCATCTTAGAGACAGTCATATGCACATACATTTTGTAATGAGTTTTCAAATGCCCCACACTCCACATCAAACAAATCATCTAGCTAGCTTTACAAACTCGCATACTGCCTGTCTCACTCCTGGCTTGATATCATTAAAGAATATGACTACTAATGAATGATGGGTTGTTGATAATAATTGGCATTGGCTCATCTGCAAATTAGTAGCATTCATTATTAGTAATGTTAGCTGTTGAAGTCACACTGTTCCTTTAAAATAACATGTAAAAGCACACATCAGTGGAGAGGTAGCATGTGACTTGTCAACACTTGCTTGAATCATTGTCCAAAAAAAATGTAGTGTTGCTTGGTTGAAAGATCCTTTCTTAATTATATTGTAGTTTTTTAATTACTATTTGCAAGCTACCTGGAAAAACTAGCTTGGACTGTCTTTAATTGTTAGTAACATCAGCATTGTTCATTGTTAATTATTGTAAATATGATCCTGACTCAAAAGTTGCACATAAACACCTAAACAAGTAGGAGCTTCCAAAATAATTTTGACACCCATATTAACCTTCACCTATTCATTATAACATATAGCTAATTCATTATTGTTATAAATATAATTTACATATGCATGTATATAAATATAACTCAACATATGCATATGTGATTTAGATTGATGTAGATGTAGATTTTTACAATACAAGGAAATGAGACACCAAAATAAATCAGCCTTCTGGTGCATAGGAACACAAAGACTTTGTAATTCTGGGTTTAAAAATGATTCCATGAGCACATGCAGGTGGCAATAATCCAGAGACAGTTACCATGCTAACTCAGGGTATGGCAGGTGAATTGATTCTACCAGTATGAGACATTTTAACATGAGAAAACAATGTATTACACATAATGCACACAGAATGCAATGAGACAGTGTGAAAGACTGAACATGATTTTCTATATACAGTGAACAATGAACTTCAAATCGTTCACTCTCTCTCTCCATTTCAGCGATTTTACACTATAAATATGCTGCCAGCTCCAAAGCGGAGTCATTAGTCGGGGTGGAATCAAAATTATGTCCCGAGATGTTTTAGAGAGAAAATAATGGTCAAAATATATACTTATTGGGGCAAAAGCTAATGAACATGTCATCCATGTGTCAAATGCACCGCTGTAAGCAGGTTCACGTCTCACAGGTTAAAATCCTGTCAGATCTGCATCTAAAAAAAGATTCAAAAACATGTTGCCCTTTACTGTGGTTTAATGATTGACTCCAAAACACAAAATGTATTACTCAGTGTAGAGCCTTACAAATATGCTGAAAAACAGAAAAGTTGTGTACAAAGACAAGAGAAATAGGTGTAAGGCAAGAGAAATGCTCTTGGCATACAAGCCTATATGAGTTCTTCTTAAATCTGTTATCATCTTACCATGATATATTTGGAAAACAGATATAGCCTATATAAGGGTTTGCACAACTATTAACATTTTGAAGTTGACCAGTAGGCCTAATTAAAAATAGTTTTCCATAGAAAAGCAAAATTAAAAATAAATAAATAAATAAATAAAGAGTTCAGTACACTTCATCCAAAGTAACATTAAAGTGAAAACATTCAACTAGTTGACGTTCCCACAGTGGTGACCTGTGTATGTACTAGTCTATACACCCCCTAATATATTTAAAAATCAGCATAATAAATGCTATAACATAATACAGTTGAATAGTTTCTTTTTCCTAGAAATATCCTATTGTACTTTCAAAGAATAAATAATAATTCATTAAAAAAATGAATAGCCTGATATTATGGCCCTTCAAAGGATCATAAAAATATTGACGTAGCCTGGGCAGAATTTGAGTTCGACATCCCTGGTGTACCCTACAGTCGCACTGAAGCTACTTAACTATAAATGCTGCTGCCAGAAGCATCTTTACCTTAAAAAATAATTACTTTAATTGACAGCATCTGTATTTTTACAAATACGTTACCATAAAACATTGTGGTTAACAACGATGCTTATTTCTGTTCAGAAACAGGAAAAAATGTGCAGCGTTGGACCTGACTGTTTGTCATGATTAAAAACAGAACAGGTTTGCTGCATATACAGAGGGGGTGTTAATGCTTATCCCAAACAAAATGTGATATCTAATGATATTGTGATATTTATTAATATGATATTAAAAACATTTCTGATAAAGCAGTGTTCATTCAACTTAAATATTATTTAGATTTTCAAAAAAGTGTGATTTAAAGATAAATATGAAGCTCAGGTCAGTTTTATTTGTATACCAAAGAATAACAAGTTGGTTAATAAATAGATCTGTGAAATTGAAGGGATATCACATTATAGCATGATATACAGTATGATACTACGATCATTTTAAGCTGTGAGAGTATATATCTCGTTGCCACTACGAGCTTGAATTCATTGTTAGCAATATTAGCATTGCTTGCTTGAGGGATTCCTTTAGAGAGCCTCGCTGTCTGCTGGCTTCTTTACAGTATTGTACTGTTTTAATCCACAGAGACCCATGTGAAATGGAATTAGAGTCTGAGTGGCTGGTCTGTGTGACT
Source organism: Pangasianodon hypophthalmus (assembly GCF_027358585.1). Classification (NCBI taxonomy): domain Eukaryota; kingdom Metazoa; phylum Chordata; class Actinopteri; order Siluriformes; family Pangasiidae; genus Pangasianodon; species Pangasianodon hypophthalmus. The sequence goes on along the minus strand of NC_069730.1, from coordinate 12,801,687 downwards.
CCATATGAAAGGCAAACGCAAGTATATCCATGGAAATTATGATCTTATTTGTGAGGCAGCAAAAAGTCAGTAAAAATCTCTTTTAATAGAGGAAGCAAGGTCAGTGGAGCTGCCAGAAAGAGCTGGGTCTGTCCCAGAGTGAGAGAGAAACAAAAAAGAAAGGTAGAGAGGACTTATGTATCGTCAATTCCATATATATTTCTCTCAGAAGAAGTGAGAGCATCTGTTTGCAATGCCTGAAAATGTCCTCTCTGCTACCTCCATCATTTTTTCTATTTCACTTTTTCTGACACCATTATACTGTGCACCCAGGTAGTGATAAGATAATACAGCCTAGTCTGTCAGGATTGGGCTCACACACACACGCACATGCACGCATACACACACACGCGCGCGCACGCATGCACACACACCCCCACACACACAAGCGAACACATGGGAGAACGCACTTTATGTGTGTGGGTGTGTTAATGACAGACCTTCCGGGAGTCATGAGAAAGAAACATGGACAATGGAGCTTTTTCACCACTCACTCACTCACTCACTCACTCACACACACACACACACACACACACACACACACACATGGATGCTCTGGTGCTTTTTAACGACTTAAGGATGTCTGCATCCATGTCTCTCTGGTGTGTTATTGTCCTTCTCCACTTTCAGTCTGACTCATAAATCTGTTTATACCTACTGTACTTCTGTACTTCTTTCTCCGGTTTTGTTCTCCTCTCTCTCTCTCTCTCTCTCTCTCTCTTTCTCCCTCTGGCATAGTGTACATCACACTGTGATCATAATATCATATTTTATTCCAAACTATTTCATATACCTCTGGAATGTGCTTTTAGAGCCCTGCTGCTTAGCTTTTCAACAAGCCCACAGTGGTTATCCATTCCCTTCCATCCTTTACAGACACACAAACTCTCAATATTCATACACACCAGCCATTTCTTGACAAGGGATTGGTCACTCCTGGCAACTTGGGATTTAGAGTCAATAAAATTCCTCAACTCAAGACAGGAATTTAATCTTATGAATTCCTTTGGCCTCTCTCTCTCTCTCTCTCTCTCTCTCTCTCTCTCTGTCTGTCTCTGTGTGTGTGTGTGTGTGTGTGTGTGTGTGTGTGTTTAGCCCTCTGGAGACCAAAAGAATACTGGGCAAAAACACTGCACATTTTTCAACAGTTTAAGCTGCATTGAAAGCATTTGGTATATAAAGACAAGATTTGTCCTTGCAAAGTAATTCTCCCATAAAATGACAAAGTACACATTACTCTTCCCTACAACACATCCACGCATGTGTCATTCTGCAATAAAATTTCGATAAATAAATTCTGCTATACCTAAACATTATAGAATCAATTATAGAATTAATTAAAGAATGTGCTAATAATTAAAAAAGTTTCATTTTTCTCCTTAAAACCTTAAAGAGTCAATGAAATAAGCAAAATTTAACTCCTTCTTTTACTGTACTTTTTTTCAATTTCTCACTCTCCCTATTTTATCAATTTTCTATTTGCAATCAGGTAGCATGTACTTATGTCCTCGCTGCTTATGTATTAATGAGAAGGGCATGTCTTATTTACCCAGGCAGTATCTGATACATCTCTGGCTAATCATTATTCCCAAAATTTGTCATAGCCTAGGAATAGCAACACCATATTAAAGCCAGTAGATTTCCGTGACTAAACAAAAGAAATACTGGATGTTAAAAAAATTAATTCTTAACAATATTTCTGATGAAGTAGTGCACATCTTGAATCTTGGCATATTCTTTATATCACCTGCTGTCTATGACCTGTCTATGTGAATACATGCTGCGAGTGTGTTTGAGTGATTCCCTCCATTCCTTAATATCCACTCCAAGTGGGGCCTCCCTATGCATTTCAGCTCATTCCTGCATCCCCTGCAGCAACATTCTAGTGAGGTCTAATGGCATTGCCTCGCGTATGCCATGAACAGGCAATACAATAGCCTTTTTGCCACTTGCATTGGTATGGTACCTCCAAGATGCAACTATTGACCCCTCTGTGTTAGAACTGAGTGAAACCTTGCTCCAGGCAGTGGGAGACCTAGACAAAACTATCCTATGTGCCAGTGTTGCTCTTTGGGCTTGCGGAAGCCCTGGATAATTAAAACCCATCATGACTTAATTGACTGGCCATGTAGCCCCCACAGACTGGCTCTAGAGATCATTTGAGATAAATTTAAATCTATACCTATATCTGGATATCTGTAAGCTGCTTTGTGACAATGGCCATTGTTAAAAGTGCTATGTAAATAAAATGGAATTGAATTTAATTCAATAGAGTCTATAATTTTCATCATGCAAGCTCTAATCAGACAGAGTCACACACTCAGGTCCCTAGCGGGTGTCTGAGCACCCCCATTTACCTGGTGGCTTGGCCTCCAAAGAGTGCCTCCCAAAATTAGATGATCCCATGATCATGACATTAATCATTGGCCAATGACTACATTAAACCAGTGTGTCCTAATGACAATGTAGCAGGGGTACAAAAATGTCATTAAGGCAGCTAATGGACCTTTTTCACACTTCCATGAGGAATGAGGAAGCTGGCTGGCTTTTCTGTGTTTGTCAAAAACATTTCCCCAGACAACAGGTATTTTATCTGTCCATTCAAATTAAGAGGGTAGAGCCACATGTTTTAGGTGTTTACAGACAGTGGCTTTGGAGTAGTCGGATTCTTTGAAATGCTGGCTGCAGATGTAAGTACTAGCTTTCTTGCAGGGACCGCTAGGCAGCGGAAAGTCCCTGTCTACTTTGAAGTATATGTGTTGATGCAAAAACGTTTCATAGCCTTTCTGAATGGAACAAGTAGCTTTTGTTTGCCACACCCTCCAATCCGCCAACCCCCCAATCCCACCCCGCTGCAATGTGGATATGCAGACTGAATCAGGTGTGAAATGGGTCTAAAGACCCATAAAATGGTCATTCACTCTACAGTCTTACTGCACTGTCTTCTTTGCTACACTAACTCTTACATTAACTTCCATGTAACAGGGTTTAGCTTTATGGTATTCTGAAACCATAGCCTGTTTGCACCAGCGTGAGGATATATTTTCAACAGAGACTTCAGTGCACTTCTGTAAGTCGCTCTGGATAAGAGCATCTGCCAAATGTTATACATGTCAATGTAGAACCAACTGTTTGTTTGTCAGGCAGTCTATACACCAGGCCCCTCCCATGACATGACACTCTACGAGGAATGTTTTCTCAGGAAGACTTGGAGCATTACCTTGTACCTTCTCCAGGTTCATGGTTAACACTGGCCCTCCTACCTTAGCAGAACCTCCTGACTAAGGAACTCCTTCTTCCCCTCAGCCATTAGACTTCTAAATGGGTAGCCAGTGGACACAGACTAGTCTCACACATCTCATAGATTAGGTGGACTGAACTGCTACAGCCCAATTGGCACATTTGTAAATGTTACTGCTGCTACTTCTTATCAAGAAGCTTCATTTCAATTTGCACATTGTTAAATGTGACAGCTGCTATTGTTATTGTGTAGTTGCACTCAATTTACTACAGGCTACTGTACTATTGTTTTTGTTTTTGTATTTGTATTGTATAGTTTTGTACATAAGTCAATATTGCACATAGAGATATACTTCATATGCACAAGTCAACATTGCACACTCACACATACAGATGTACATAGTCTATATTTCTATATATGTAATCTATATTTCTACTTCTGTAACATAGTCTGCACTTTATTATGTTTGTTTGTATGAATGTGCATGTCTGTTTTTATTTTTTATTTCTATATAGTTCTGTTATCTTGGCATTCAATGTGGACAGCAAAGGAAGAATTTCATTGTTCAGGGAAACTTGGTTTCCTCACTGTGCACATGACAATAAACGCTTTGAATCTTGAATCTTATGTAAGTCCAACGAAGGTTTCCAGGTTATTCTAACTGCCCCTGGTGTTCACAGAACCACAATTACACACAACATTAGAGTTTTCTCACATAAAAGTGTTTCATTATTAGTATAAAATACAGACAAAAACCATACCTTAAGAAGAATTATAACTAGCATAACAGACTAACCATCATAGCACCCACTACCACCTCTAAGAGCAAAAGTAATGATGAAGGACTCTATAGCTTTGTTTTTTGTATCTTAAATTTGGATATATTTGTACAGACAGAGGCAATCTCTTATTCTCAGTTACTTGACACACATGGACACACACTGGACACTAACTTTTGAAAAGCCATTGAAAAGCCACCACTTCTATGACTTGAGTTTGCTATGAACTGTGCTGTTTTAGCAATGATGGGCAATGGAGGGTGTGTGTAATATTGTGTGAGAGGAAAGTGGTAGTGAGCTAGATGCCAAAGCCCAGAACAATCTGTGCATTGTTTCCTATGCCAGAGATTACACAGCAGCATGCTGCAACCAGTCTGTGTGTATGTGAGAGTGTGTGTCTGTTTGTTGGCTTTATGTGACTGCGTTTTTTTTTTTTTTTTTGTCTGTGTGAACATGTTAGATCAGCAAAAGAATGTGGCTGAGGATTTTTTCTTAAATTTTCTATTTAATGAAATATAATAAAATGTATTACTTTTAGTGTTGTGTGAAATAATACTGTCATTGTTATTTAACTTATTTAGTATACTGGAGTTGAAATTAAATAATCCAAAGGTTTAAATAATTACATCCAAACCAGTTAAATGGTGAAGGATTAACGGCACTTTTTATGTGGCTCCCTTTTTAAGGGACCAAAAGTAACTGGACAAACTAACAATCAATAATTAAATTGTCATTTTTAGTACTCGGTTGCAAATCTTTTGCAGTCAGTGACTGCCTGAAGTCTGAAACCCAGTCATCACCAGTCACTGGGTTTCTTCCCTAGTGATGCTCTGCCAGGGTTTTACTGCAGCTGTCTTCAGTTCCTGCCTGTTCTTGGGGCTTTGCCTACAGCAAGTGAAATCCATGCTCAGTTGGATTCAGGTCAGGTTATTTGCCTTAAAAAAGTTGGGTTGCTTTCGAAGTTGTGCACATATAAAAAGTGCATTAATTCCTACACTCTTTACCCAATTTGGATGTAAATACACTCCAATTCATATGGAAAGTCTGCACACTAAGCGCATATTCATTACCTAATTTCAACTCCAATATACTGTGGAAGACAAAATAACAATAACTTGGTCAATCTCCAAATATTTATTGACCTGACTGTACATGGAACCTTTCCAGAGCTGGGATAAAATATACACTGCCATGGATGAAAGCACCAAGAGAAAAGGCCAAAACCCACCTAAATGTGACTCTTTGTTCCATTTGCATCTAACTGTATACTACATTTCACTTATTGTCTTCTCCTACCTTTGTCTGTTCTATATTAGATTGTCCACTGTCCTTGACCTGCAGTTAACCATTTTGTTCTGTTAATCAAATTATTTGCCTCCACTGGCTCCTCTTCATAATGAAAGATTAAAAGGTTCTTTATGCTGTTTCACAGTCCTCACGGGGGCATATTTGATTAAATGCATTGTTTGTAGACCTGCTTCTGTAATTAATTAATTCATTAATGAAATCAATAAATGTCTTATTTTATATATTATCCTAAGTAACTCTGTTATAATATTATTATATTCAGTTTGCATTTGGAATTTATATAATTTGGAATTAATATATAATTTATACATTGGAGTTAATATATAAATTAATCCGATTCATACCCCCTACTTCCTCATGGATATTCATGAATATTTATTGACTACAGAGTGCTTCCTCCGAGACACATGAAGCCAGCCACCACATCTTTTTGAACTGCTGCTCATGCTTCATCACAGGGCAGATGAAAACACTATCTGCCCACTTCATACACTCAGAGATGCCCATGATTGTTTAGTCTTGCTCTGACTGACAGGGGAAAGAGTAATGCTATCACTCCCACCCAGACAGCATGGCCAATTTTGCTCTCTTGGACTTCCAGCCAAAGATGGCCAGAGAATCATTGGGATTTAAACTTGAGATCTCTTGACAATTAAGGGAACGCTTTTCTGTTGAGTTACGCAGAAGCCCACTTTCTCTGTATTTCTCTCTCTTGCTCTGTTTGGTTGCATGTCCACATGTGTAAAAGTAAGTGTATAGGATAACACATGGGTCTGTGTCTGTATGACTATAACATTGTGTGTGACTGTATGTATGTCTGTATGTATCTTGGTTCTATATAGATATAGAGACAGTTACATGTTTGACAGCTTTGTACTGATGGTGTAAGTGTGTGAAAGGGCTGGGCCGCCTTTATATATGTGTCCTTCACTTAGTATAGAATTATATTTACGCTAAATTATAGGAATTTAGAATTAACAGTGGGCAAGTGGAGAGTATGTGTGTGTGTGTTCACCTGTGTGTACACAAATAATGTCTTTTAGTCATTGTGAACATGTACTGTACATTTCACCTTGTTTAGCCTTGTTGTTTTTTTCTTGTTTCTTCTAACAAATGAAATAATGATCCAGAAAAGGAATGAAAATAAACCTCTACCAAAGTGAAGGATAGGCCAAAGTGCGGAGAAAGAAAGGATCTACTCATGATACAAAACATACATGCTCATTGGTCAAGCACAGTGGAGGTAGTGTCATGGCTTGGGATTGCAAGGCTTCTTCTGGAATGAGCTCACTAATCTTTATTGATCATGTAACTCATGATGGTAGCAGCAGAATGAGTTCAGAAGTCTGCAGAAACATTCTGCCTGCCAATTTATAGAGAACTGTCTCCAATCTAATTGGGAGAAACTTCATCATGCAGTAAGACAATGACCCAAAACACACACACAAAAAAGGACTACATCAGTGGAAAAAGTGGAAGGTTTTAGACTGGCCAAGTCAATCACCAGTCCTTAACCCAATTGAGCATGCATTTCACCTCCTGAAGAGGAGACTGAAGGGACAAAATCCCCCAAAACAAACAACAACTGAAAGACGCTGTGGTAAAAGCATGGAAAAGCACGACAAAAGAAGAACGTAACAATTTGCTGATATCATTGCAAGCAAGGGATATGCAACCAAATATTAAGAGTTATTTACTTTATGTTCCATATAATAATAATAATAATAATAATAATAATAATAATAAGTTGATTTTATATAGTGCCTTTCTGCAAACTCAAGGTCACTTTACAATATGAAAATAGATAAACATGACAGCAGACAAAGAACAAAGGAAGACATTTAGGTAAGACTATATGTTCCAATACTTTTGCTCATCCAAAAGTTGGGTGGTCTGACACAAAAGGTGCAATATTCTAAGTTGTTTAACACATCTACATGTAAATATCAGGAAATGAATGCTGAAATCCTGCTCTATCATCTCATATTCATTTTTTGATCTCAAACCCAAATGTCTTCAGTGTTTAGAAAAACAAAAGAATTGCTGTTCCAATACTTTCGGAAGGGACTGTATGCTTTGATGAAATGTGAACTGTAATACCATCCATGGAATTTTCCAATCAGCCAATCATGTGGTAGCAGATGCACAATGCATAAAATTTATCAGCTAATGTTCAACAAACATCAGAATGGGGAAAAAAGGGATCGTAGTGAATTTGACCATGGCTTGGTTGTTGTTGCCAGAAGGGCTGGATTTAATATTTCAGAAACTGTTGAACATTCTGCAGGTGGAAATGCACTGATGGGAGAATGGCCAGATTGGTTCAACCTGACAGGATGAGATACAGTCAATCAAATTACTTACAAATGAATTACTCTTTAAAACAGTGGTGAGCAGAAAAGCACAGCATGTTAAACCTTGAGGAGGATGCACTACAACAGCAGAAGATCACATCGGACACAACAGCCAAGAACCTGGTTCTGATCCTAAAGTCAGCATAGGTAAACTAGAAAGCAAGAAAGATCAGATTAAGACATCGCCGTGTCTTTTTCCAATCTTTTTTGTTGATGATCATACAAACAATCAGCTGGTGCTTAATCTAATATGAGATGGCAAAATCTATCAATTTAAAAATAAATCCCAGATTTTTATCAACACTTACTCTGTTACTTTTGCTATAAAGGGTGTTACTGTATTTGGGATTAGGAGACACAAGGGAGCAAACCAGATAGAAGTGGGGATCGTGATGAAAAGGATGGATGCTAGGGATAACAGGAAGGCAGGACTAAATCTAGTGAGTATACACATAATGTTCCTTTAGCATTAATGGTTGATGCTGTACTAAGGTCATGATACAGTACACAACTTGCACTCTTGTAGAAGACATTTTACTTTAAGATATTGCTTCAGCCGCATTTATTAAAGCATGCAGTCAACGGTATATTCTAATCCATATTTGTCAAAGTAAATATACTTTCACTCAAGACTGTAAAATGAAAAGTATAATTAGCTAATTTGTTGAGAGAAACAGGAGACGGATCAAAAGATCATCCCACCTGCTTCTTATTGTCATTGTGCCCCTGAGCAAAATGGATCAAACATAGCTGTGTAAGATGACCTTTGTTGGTCATTACCAAATGCCTGTAAGGTAGCCTTTGGTGAAGGTGTAACTGCTCTCAAGTGGCTATATACTCCATTCTCACTGCCCTTGGTCCATATTATTTTACAATGTACCAATTTCTATTTTACTGAAAAAGGTTTTGCATCTACAAAGAATGCCACTTCAGAGGACACTCTACAAAATGATTACCTACTTGTCTCTCGTAATTTATTCTATCAAAACTTGAAAAACACCATTAAATTCCTTGATCACATTGGCCAGTGTGTCAGTGACCACAAAATATATCACTCAGACCGTTCCTAAGGACACAAGGTGATTGTACTAGCAGTGTGCATTAGTCTTTGGGCTAATTCCAACTCCAAACCCCCTTCAACTTTATGACCCCTTTCACTTTGTTGTAGTGACTCTTGTGACCCTCATTATGTTCCATACAGCAAATACTAAAATCTGCCACACACTTCATAATTTAGCTGTGGTCATTTTCACTCTTGCCATGTAACTCAATCTGCACCTGTCCTCACTATAACAGCCCAGTGGTGCGCTTCTGGTCCACTGAGACCACTTGTTTCACATAATCAGTGGTTACTGCGCTGCAGGCACTGATACATGAGAGACCACTTTAATCTCTACATCATGCACTATATCATTCCAGCTGAGCAACAGTGAGAAGGTCAAAGGAAGAAAAAAAGAGAAATGGATAGGAGGTTAAAGAAAGAAAAACAGAAGGTGAGGTCTTTCCATCATTTGAAGCTGTCACCCAAGGCCATAGTCTCCCTTGTAATAACTCAAATAGCAATGCTGTCACAGCCATGCTAGCTTTTAGGACTAGCTTCTGTGGATTTAGTAGAAGGTTAGCAATGCTGAACAAACTATCAAAAGAAAAACAGATAAATAAAGGTAGACGTTTCTCAGAGGCCATGTTTGTATAGATGACAATAGAGAGCCATTAATTCCAGTTTGGCTCAGGCAAGCCATGGTTGTATAGGACATCTAATGTTCCCTAGAGCAATGCAGCAATGGAGCATGCTTATTAGCATGCTGGAGAAAAGAAAGGATGAAATAGGCTTGAGAAAGTTAGAGTGAGGATAAAGAGTGAGGGATAAAAAAACATGCAAGGAGGCACAGGCTGTTGTCTTTGGTAACATCTGGGTTGTGGCATCTGTTTCATTTCAAGGTCATCAGTACTGTCTCTTTCTTTATTTATCTCCCTCTCTCTGCCAGTTGTAACACATAGTGTCATGGAGCTTAAATTGGTGGTCCTATGACAAACAGAAAACAGAATGTTCTAGAAAACGGTTGAGAAAGACATAATAAATAAATGAAAGTACAGAGGAGCGTTGGAGTGGAACGTTGTTTGAGCGGCATTAGTGTTATGACAGTACACGACACCTGCAGGGTTTTACAAACAATCAAAGATTCGGAAGTTTCCAAGAACATCACAGTAATCTCTACTTACTGATGAGCAATATAATACCACTTCAATTCTTGATAAGCAATGTAATAGCTACATCATATAACCAATTATGCTGAAAATCGAAGTTCTGAATCATTATCAAAAAAGGTCTAAAAAGGTGTTTCACACTTATAGCCCAACAGTATCCCAAAATTTGCACATTTTGGTGTTTCCCATGCTCCATCTGTGTTGAATGAACTGATAGCTTGTAAGTCAGATGTGGTAAAGGAGGGTAAAAGACTAAACTGTGCAGCAAATGGGATCTTTAGTGCCAGAAGTGGTGGTCTAGGAATACGTCATTTCTTATAAATATTGTTATATTCATTTGGGGTATAAAAGACAAATATGATCCTAGATGTTGATAGGTTTCCAAATATATATATATAGCCCATTTAGTGTGAACTGGAGAATAAAGTGACAGACACAGACACAATCCAGTCCCCTGTGCTGCTCAGTTTAAGTCAAGTCAAGTGGGATTTTATTGTCATTCCTCTATATAGCTTGTATACATTGGAACGAAATGTTGTTTCTCCTGGACCATGGTGTAACACAGAACAGTACGCGAGAATACATATACTGTACATACCTACACATACATACATACTGGGTTAGGTGTTTGACAGGGTTTTGAGTAATCTGACTGCCTCAGGGAAGAAACTGTTGCGGAGTCTGCTGGTAGTGGCATGGATGCTCCTGTACCAGAGTTTAACAACTAATTACAGTAATCATTTCATTGCTAAATATTAAGCTTAGGTTTGTTGTGGTTGACTGGGATCTGAGTTTGCTATCTTTAGTTTTAGGCCAATGTAAATATTAATCCTGATGCTAAACTGCATTGTATTTAGACCTGCCATGATGTTTGTGAGAAAGTTGTATGTAAAATATGAATACTCTAACCTGGATGTTTACTGTCTTTACTGTCTGTTTACTGTTTAATGTTCTTCATATAACCTTCATACAATGACAAAAGTAAAAAAAATAAACAGTAACAGTTGAGAAATTTTTCAGAAGGATATTTACACATCAGACCATATCTATTATGATAGATGCCCTGGGCCTGTTGGGTGTTATGAGTATGTATCAGAAAATCTCTTCTTAGACATCAGAGAGGACAGAGGTCTGTTACTGGCAGTTTGTCTTGAGGAAATTGCTGCTGTTGACTACGCTACACTATTGACCTATACATTTGTGACCTCTAGGTTGTGTAACCAATTCCTTGTCTTATTTTCTTAATTTCTTATCTTTGTGCCTCAAAAAACTCTCTGTAGCAACAAACCTGATAACTGAAGCCTGTATGCGCTATCTTCATTGTGTTGGAATTTACTACATCTTTTATCTCTAGATGCTTTGTGGAGAGCACTAAGCATTTACCTTACAACTATGTGAATAGGTCATTAAACCAACAGTTCAATGGATCAGTGAATCAGATAACCCTACTCTGACGTCCTTCTTGACTTGACTAAAGATTCCACTGTGATCGTTCTGGTTATAACTAAGTCTTTTCTCGAGATCCTGTAGATTCACATTGTCCTGTATGAATGTGAGCCGAACACCTGTCACCCATCCATACTAAGGTCATTCAGCTGTTCATATTTTATGGTGCATTCTGACAGTGCTAACCCCCTGCCCTCTATCCTTCTTTTCACAACATATCAAATATCCCTCTTTCACTACTCATTCACTCATCCTTGTCATCACATCCTTGTGATTTGTGATATGTTATATGCCCTTTGCTTACTTCTTATTTGGGCCCTGAAATCATGCTATGTTCATGGTCATCACTGTGACAAGGCCCTTGTGTTTTTTTTGACCGACATCATTGTACCTGGCCTCATAGGCACAGCATAAATTAAGCACAGTGAACTTTGACCCAGGAAGGATCAATCCATTTGTAAATGTATTCTGTGCAGTGTTTCAGGGCAGGCGCTAAGGGACTGAGGGTAGACCACATATCCATTGCTACTGTGGGTCAACAGGTCATGACCAATATTTTAATACTTATCTGGTTTACACAGGGCAAAGATATCGCACTATTTTTCTTCCTTTCCTTTTTAGAAAGAAAACTGTGTAATCCTTCTAGGCTTTTTTTTTTTAATTAAATATGAAAATATAAACCCTACCACTGTGCATCCAGAAATATAATCGATTTCGTTGGTTCTATTTCGTAAAATACACTCACTGGCCACTTTATTGGGAACAGCTATACACCTGCTCATTCGTGCAATGTATAAAATCATGCAGATACAGGTCAAGAGCTTTAGCTAACATCGAACATCAGAATGGAGGAAAATATGATGTCAGTGACCATGGCGTGGTTATTAGTGCCAGACAGGTTAGTTTAAATATTTAAGAAACAGCTGATCTCCTGGTATTTCCATGCACAACAATCTGAAATCAAAACAATCAAAACAAACAAAATAATCCAGTGAGCAGCAGAAAGGCCACATTGATGAGAGACATCAGAGAAGAATGTCCAGTCTGGACTATATAGACTACAGTTACAAGGCTACACTAACTCAAATAGCCACTCTTTACAGCATAGTGGGCAGACAGCTACAGCAGCAGTAGACCACAACGAGTTCCACTCCTGTCAGCCAAGAGCAGGAATCTGAGGCTACAGTGGGCACAGGCTCACGGAAACTAGACAGTTGAAGTTAGAAAAAGACCATGCGATGGTTATTTCAGTCTTCAACTGTCCAGTTTCATTGAACCTGTGCCCACTGTAGCCTCAGATTCCTGTCCTTGGTTGACAGGAGTGGAACTCAATGTCATCCTCTAATGTTGTATTGTGCTGTTGTCTGAACCACATGCACTGTGAAGCTTTCTTAAAAAAAACTGTTCAATTCAAATAACAATAATTTTTGCTTACATCCCTAGTAGATAGTTATCTCATAATTGAGCAAATTACCCTATTTTGTCATTTGCACTGTGAGGGAAAAATCAAGGGAATATTAAGGCAAGTGGCCTGGTAGGTCTCTGTCTGGAGGCTGCTAACATCCAAAAGATATTACATTTTCATAGGGATAAATCAACTCTATTATTTTATATGACAAGTAATTATCATGAACTACCTTTATAATGAAAGTGATAATTTTTTTAATTGGTAGCTTAATTCTAATGATACTCATTCATCACCTCGATAAAATGATATATTCTCTTCAAATCTATTGAAATCCTTTAGCCTGGCCTTGTTTTTGCTTGAAGGGCTTGATAAATAGTGTGTACTCTCATTTTACACTAGGGAAAGATTGTGAGTCGCTATGCACTATTCGTGCCTTTTCTTTGGAGAATGAACCATTTCACACAGGGAAGAAAAGTCTCAGTGACTGAACATTTGATCCTTACTGCCTAGTACTTCATGTCAAGCTTGATCACAGGTATACATAAGTAAAAGTTTGAGAAGATTGAGTGTTTAAAAAAAACACACACTCCTACCATAGTTCTAATCTTACCTTTCGCTATCCTCCATTTTGCACTTGATGAGACAGGTCACATTCTGCTGCTCTGTGTATGGTGCGCTTTGTTGCCCAGAGACTTGGTATTCAGACATTCTGCAGCTTTTTGATGCCTGTATAGTCTAAATCTCTCCTGGCCCTGCTATCACTCTCATACACAAAAGAACAACACACAATACAAAGTTCACAAGCAGTCGCTCAAACTGCTTTTCTGTGTACTGCCTGCTAAGCTGCAGGATTCCACAGCCATAACTTCCTAGAAACAGAGAAGTAAACACAATTTAATGGCCACACTTTTTCCCCCCAGACACATTTTTTCTATCTGCCCTGTTCCTTATTTTACTTTTTTTGGTGCCAAGTGAAGATTCCAAGCCATTTTGGACAGAGCATTAAGATTCCTTAGTCACATTGTTGCCTGTTGTTTATGGGCCTGGATAATTGGCTAGCATGGCAGGAGACAAATACCGATTTAAAATGCTTTTCCGTTGATTACCAGCTATGCTTTTCTTTTTCTGCAAGGAATCCAGTAGCCTACAAATATCTCAGAAATCCTTATAAGTTATGAAGTCATGAATTGGAGGCAGGTGGATTTTTATTTTTTAGTTTTATTAACAATCCAAAACAGAGGACAAAGTCATGGTGAGTCTATCAGGCAAACAGAACAGTGTAGGATAAACAGAATGAAAATTAACAGTAGACGTACAATCAAGTCAGTCAAGAATAGCAACAGAGAAAACACCACTCAGAATTGCAAAACCTAATAAAGATTTTAGAGAGGGAATTGTTTGAAATACACTGAGATGTGTGAAGGTAAACAGGAAACAGGTATAGTATAATCACGGAAGTGGGAGCGATATATTGTACATGCTGGATTAGGTTGAGGAGATCTGCTGGCTCCAGGATTGGCAGTGCATTCGGATGTAAAATAAAAAGTTTACTAGCTGTCTTTTCTAATGTTGAATAAACCAAATGTTTCATGTTACACAGCTAGCATACGGCATATTACCGGCATATTTGAAATAAATTAACAAAAACCTGCAAAGTTTGCTCAGTTAGCAGTTTTGTCATTAATGAATAAGAAAATTTCTGCTTTTCTTGCACAGGATGCATATACCACCTCAATTGCAATATTATACTATTACATTAGCAAAAAGATGTATTAGTATAATCATAATCACAATGAAATTTTATATACTATATATAAATGTCTCCGTTTTTATAATTTTTAATTTCCAATAATGATACCTGCATAATGTGTTAAAAATAAAGGTATGTATCATTAGGTTTGGTTAAATAAATAAAAATAAATAAATAAATAAATAAATAAATAAATGGCTATTTGGTATTGTGACTAGATTATCCTACATAAGGCACTGAGCTTTATCTCCCCAAATATGGAGTTGTTATGTAATTCTCTTTGTCTCTTTCCTTCTCACTTTAAAGGGCTTTAAATGTCAAGGAGTTCTGACTTTCTTTCTTGAATTCTCATTCTCTCTCATTGATTTGCTGTGTTTGAAAAGGCAGCCCACTCACAATTACCTACATCACAGCATGTAATCCTTATAGAGAATTTATGATTCAAAGTAAGCAGTTTCATGCAGGGCATGGTTTATTTGATAATTATTTTGTGGGGGTTTATTTATACTTAATACATAATACCATGATCTCGTTGATTCTGGAAGAAATATTACTTTCCTGAGCTTAGCCAACCTCTCTCCCAGAGATTCTCTATAACTGTATCCAATGATACAGATGTTTCTCACAGCAGGATCTAGAATCCTTCGGCTCAAAGAGGGAGGGGGGAGAGAGAGAGAGAGAGAGAGAAGACAATAGAGATAAAAAAAACAATAGGGATAAAAAAAAATAATAAAAAAAAAAGATTTGGCAGGACAATGTGCCGACTAGCAGATTGGACTAGGGCAAAAGATAAACATTCTTAGCCTGAGAACACAGTTTTCCAGGTGACAAATGAAGAAATTCCTCATCTAGGCTCTGTGGAGCTTTTTATCTTCACTAAACAAAGTTGTTCCAAGGTAATTTAGAAACAAACACAAAAAGATTCATTACACAGTGAATTAGGTTAGTGTCCCAACTTGCATAGGAATTTTTTCAGTAAACTGTTTGTTAATTCATTAATGGCTAAATTAAGCTATGTTCACATTACCAGGTTGAAGTGACACAAATCCTATGTCTATCTGTA
This sequence comes from Pangasianodon hypophthalmus, assembly GCF_027358585.1. NCBI lineage: Eukaryota > Metazoa > Chordata > Actinopteri > Siluriformes > Pangasiidae > Pangasianodon > Pangasianodon hypophthalmus. The sequence continues at coordinate 12,786,091 of NC_069730.1, read as the reverse complement.
TCTCTGTATCTCTCTCTCTCTCTCTCTCTCTCTCTCTCTCTCTGTGTGAGACAGTGTGAAAGTGAGTGTGGAGTGTGAGACGTGACAGCTGGCTCTGGTGGCAGCCAGACTACATCAGTGTCAGACTTTAGCATCACAGGAAGTGGCAGCTGTGTGTGTTTATGAACTTGTCTGTCTCCCTGCATGACATCCTTCTTTTCTCCATACCTGCCACTGTTACACACACCAGCAAGACACCTGTGTTTTCTTTCACTCCTTGTTTGAGGAGAAAAAGGTCGATTTTATTTTCATCCTGAAACTACATGGTTTATTTGCAGAATACATGATTAATTTCTGTGACAGCTTAGTCACATTCCTTTGAATACCAACGCTATTGCTAACGTCTCGCCATCAATAGGCAACTATTTCATTGCAACGGGTCCTTGTCAAATGTATTAGTGCATTATTGGTATTACTGTATGTACTGTAAATATTCTCAACTATTAATTTGAACATAAACACATAGTGCAGTGACCGATGTTCCAAACATCAGTCCATATGTTTCCACATGCTGTATATGTATTTTTGCATCCATTAGTGCAAGCAATAAGCTGGATAAGGGTGGCAAAAAGGGAGCCGAGTCAGAAAAAAATATATTGTCAGGAGTGTGCATGCAAACAGTGACACTGTCATAAGAAGTTACAGATTTCACTTTTAGAATTCACAACAAATGCATTTTATGTATTCTTGTTTTCTCATTTATATCAGCAATTTTTATGTGTTCTCATTTATATCAGCTATTTCCTTGTCTCCTATGTTCACAGTAAATTTGTCGAGACTGGTAGTAATGTTGTGTGTCCTTGTCACAACAGGCAGAGAGAAGTGCACCTCCAAATGGACAGAGATCTTTCATGGACAGGCATCTGGGGCCTTCAGCCATGTGCCTTTATTTTTCTTGAACTATTCGTCCAGCAGGTGCATTGATGGGCATGGCATTCCAGGGGAATAGGGGAGGTTGATAGCTGAGCACACATTGACAGGGTGTGAGCTGTGTTGCGGCTTGACCGTCCAACTTTTGTGCATATTTGTCTCATGGGATGTCACAGATACTATACCCTCGGGATACCAAAATACATAATTTAAATAGTAGTTCAGCAGTTTCAAAAGCTGTGTGTCAGAGACAGATGTAAGTCTAAGGGATTTTGAAAAACTGTCAACAACAACTAAAATGGATGTCATGTCCTGGGAAAAGGACATGTCTGTGACAACATCAGTGGCAACATGGGACCAGAAGCATTTAGGAACTGGAAGTGGGTAGCATTCTGGGTACTTTGGACAAATGCCTGTAACAAAGAGGACTTGCTGACCAGGCCATATGGAATTACCAAAGATTCATAGTGTCCTGATCTGATCAGGTTTCAGGCACTGGGGAGATTGGAGAGACCAGGCTATAATTTTGTGTTCTGGCCAGGAGATTCTTGGTTTATGGGTCTGCAGCTATGGCAATCCCAAAACAATGGGGTATTTAGGAGATTCATTGATAAGGAGGGCACAGCACAGCTGTCAGTGTGTATTGGGACAGTTTGATAGATGATAACACCTAGTTTTCCATCCAGAGCTTGTGGAATGTGGACTGGAGTTTACAAGGGCTGTACGTTAGACAGTGTTAAGATCTATGAAGTTTATAGCTGCATCATTATCAATGAGCACTGAAAGGAAAAACACAGTGGAACACTGGTACTTTGGGCAAATCCCTGGGTACTTTGGACAAATGCTTGTAACACAGAGGACTTGCTGACCAGGCTATGTGGAATTACCAAAGTTTCATAGTGTCCTGATCAGGTTTCAGGCACTGGGGAGATTGCTGATACCAGGCTATAATTTTGTATTCTGGCCAGGAGATTCTTGGTTTATGAGTCTGCAGCTATGGCAATCCCAAAACAATAGGGTACTTAGGAGATTCATTGATAAGGAGGGCACAGCACAGTTGTCAGTGTGTATTGGGACGGTTTAATGGATGATGATTACTGGTTTTCCATCCAGAGCTTGTGGAATGCGGTTTTCAAGGCTGTACATTAGACTGTGTTAAAATCTACGAAGTTTACAGCTGCATCATTATCAATTAGCATTGAAAGGAAAAACATAGTGGAATAGAACAGGAAAATGATTTTATGGTAAGGACATGTGCAAGGAATGTACTCACCAGTTCACCTCATCACAAGCTGTCTTATAGGAAGAGCCTTTCTTGGAAAGTGTTGGATCATGCACTGAGAAATAAGATTACCTTCCAGGTGATACTGATGTTCAGAGGTGGTCAGTTGCCGATTTGCCTGGCTTAGTAGTGAGCCATGTCTCCTTCTTGGTGGTGACTGAGGCTTGACTGGCAACATGCTTGATTCTGTCAGCAAGGAGTTCATCAGGGTGGATTGCAAGGCCAGTAGCAGTGTCCAGCTGTAACGCAAATCCTTGGCACTTGAACGGCTCGCTGTCATACACAAGAAAAGACTGTGTGTAGTGGTTGCTAATGTAACATTTAAGAAATAAATAACACAAATACCCCCAATCTCCCTCTGTGTGTGTGTGTGTGTGTGAGAGAGAGAGAGAGAGAGAGGGAGAGAGGGAGAGAAAGAGTCAGTGCCATTTCTGCATTATAGGTGGTGGAACACTAATTTCATGTTACATGTTGTTTGGTTCCTAGAGACTTGTTGTGTTGTACAATTTGGTCACTTGTGTGGCTGTTGAGTCAGTGCAAGAGGAGTTCACCCTCACTGCACTCCACTGTGGGTTATTGTCTGAGGATACTAACTAATTTGTCCTAATACTATTATAATTATAATTACAGTTATAGTCCTTATACATGCCTCCATGGCATGACCTCAGGTGAAGGGCTCTGGATGAGAAGGGAAGAATGGAAGGAGGAGTGGCTAGAGAGAATAGAGCTAAGACAGAGTGCTCCTTGAGAGAGTGCTCTTGCTCACACATAATCGCTCTTTGTTTGTCTTCACTCTCCCTCACAATTATTATCCAGGCAACTCTTACTTTATTCATAAAAAATTTAAAAAGGAGGGAAAAAAAAATCGAGTACGGAATGTCAGTAGTTCAGGAACTGCTGATCTCCTGGGATTTTCACACACAACAGTCTCTGCAGGCAGAAAAGTCTTAATGGCCAGACTGGTTCAAGCTGACTAGAAGGGTAGTGTAATTCAAGTAACCACTCTTTACAAATGTTTTCTGGAGAAAAGCATCCCAGAATGCACAACACATCAAACCTTAAGGCGGATGGGCTACAGCAGCAGAAGACCACAACAGGTTCCCATCCTTTCAGCCAAGATCAGAATTCTGAAGCTACAGTGGGCACAGGCTCTTCAAAACTGGACAGATTAGAAAAAGACCAGGTGATGTTTTTCCAGTATTCAGCTGGCCAGTTTCACTGAGCCTCTGCCCACTATAACCTCAGATTCCTGTTCTATCCTGGCAGAAGTGGAACAGGATGTGGTTTATGCTCAGGACCAAACCAGGGACTCTGTAGCTGTGAGGTGGCGGTGTTGCACCACCGTGCCACCCTGGGCCATGTCTACATGCAAAAAATATCAAGCTCCTTCATAATAGCTCTCTCTGTAGAATCTCTATAGTTCAGACTGCAAATTTTTAAAGGGGTCCAATCTAAAAACTAAATGCCATCTACTAAACATTTCTATGTTGATTTGGATGTATATTTAACATTATATTGTTAAAATATATATTTACAGCTACACTATAATCTCCTGGCACAGTTTATCCAGGTTTTGAGTTAAAATGTTATGTTGCTTAGCACAATTCATAAAGATGTTGATCTTTATAAGATCCATAATGTATATTTTACTGTGCGTGTCAGGTGCTAATTCAGTCCCCTTTTTTGGAGAGCATATCCAAAATCATATTCATTGCAAAAAAAAAAAAACCAAAAAAAGACATCTTAGCAAGTGAGAAGATCTTAAATATACTGTAGGTATATCTAATATTTCCTACTATAAGTTTACATGGAACCAAATATGAGATTTTTGAACTTATTTCTAGACATTTTTGTACTAATTTTAAGCTTGAAATAGTTTTGTTCTAGAATTTTGATAATTTTACGCATTTATTTCTAGAAAGAAGCAAAAATAAATCTATCAGCCAATAGAATAAGAAAATGTAAAGCTTGAAATTATTAAAAATGTCTGGAAAAAAGTTTAATAATCTTATATTTGGCTTAGTATAATCGTATAATAGCAAATACTAGATAAATTTGAATATATTCAAGATATTTTCACATGCTAAGATATAGTTTTTGCAGTGTTTTTGTCTAATCTGTCCATTTCCAAATGTAGTTGAAGTGAAGTTGAACTGCTATATTTTGTGGGTTGTGCTTTCACATTCATACAACTTGTTGTGAAGGAGGTGGTGTCTAATAGATGATCCTAAAACTTGAAAACCCCAAGAATAAGTTAAACGTATTTAGTGGGGTTATGCACAATTATATAAGGGTCCTCTTTCTGGCAAAACTTCTGAATTCCAAAACTTTTTGAGTAAAAAGAATTGTCTGTATCATTATCACACTGCTCTCACAATATGCACGTTTTGAGTTCATCACTCCACTGTGCATGTTCCACTGATGTGTCATACAGTCTTGTTTTTCTCTTCCAAAGTACAAAGGATTCTGTTAAAGATGAGTGAAAGTTCTGAGTAGTTGGGAGTGGCTTACTGATGCTTTATTGTCCCTTTGAGAGAAAAATGAATAAAACTTTCTTCCTTACAGGCTTAAAGACTAGGCCTAGAAAGTTCAACTAGCACTGAATGACCCCTTTAGGCTGATTTACTATCAGTGTTCTGCTAAATGATCCTGCCCTTACTCAGTGTAAGAGGAACAGAAATCCATCAGCCTTAACAGGTTAACACAAAGAGTCAGCAGAAACCGTCCATCACGGTGGCCGTGATTATTAAGTGTGCATGGGAAAAGTACTTAGTCATGCTTCCTAGTGGTCAAGGGAACAGGACTGTAATTAGCCTTTCCTATGAAAAAAATCCCACTGAGAGCTTAATGACCAGGGAGCTCTCTTAAACACATTCTCTCTCTCACACACATGCTGAGCAGCAGATTTTATGAAACTGTGCTTCTAGCATACACGTCTAGGGCTTCAACTCCAAACAGGTTTCCAAGAGTAGAGCTCTTAAAGCTAGAGTGTCAGTTTTTTTTTTTTTTTTGACATCATATCCTGACAGATATGAAGCTGTCAGGACAAAGAAAGACCATGTCATTACAATAAGTATCAGAATAGTGCTTTATTCACCAAAGACACTCCAGTATAAAAATTGGCTCGGTTGTTGAGCCCTTGTTGTGCTTATAGACATTACAACAAAGACTAGGCTATGGACAACACTAGGGATGCATGGATTCTGATCCTGGTATCAGGTATTTGTCCAATACTGTGCTCATTTACTTGTACTCATAGTCATGAAAAATGCTCTCATACTAAAATACAATACCATATCATGTGATGTAAGCCTAGTGTATGTTATCGTGCTAATGAACAGATGACACAAAATGGATATGCTTCACAATTAATGATGGCAATCGAAGCAAAAAACAGCAGGCTGCAAATTGTGCTCTGTGAAAATATCAAGAGGAGGTAACCTGATAAAACATCTGCCTATGTTTAAACAATATCTTTAGTAAAGTGTGCAAGGGTGGGCAACCTGAGCAGTATCACGGAGCATAGTCGCTGAAAATGAGTGCCAAGTGCCATGAATTATGCATACACAAATGTATTCACGAGCATGGAACACTCCATTTAACCATTCGACATGAGAGTGAGCACTTCAGTTCTGCGAGCACTGAGCACTAAGACATGCACGGTCACCAGAGTCAACAAATTGCTCGTGTCTCAAGGTGCGGTTTACGACACCTGCCACTTTTAATACTAGTAATATAATCCAAGTTTGCCATGATCAAAAGTGAATCCTGTATGCAAGAATTGCACTGTAAGTCAAAAAGGAAGCATAATGAACTGGTGTAAATTAAACTATACTCATTCATTCATTCATTCATTCATTTTCAGTAACTGCTTTATCCTGGGAAGGGTTAATGTTTTATTTTTTTTCCTTTATATTAATAGAACCAACTAAGTTAATTAAAAGTCCACCCACAATAATACAAAAAACGTCTGGACTGGGTGGGATTGGTCAAACTTTCTGCAGGAGCTACACACTAACTTTAAATGTCCATAACATTGCATACTAATTGGTTTGTGAGAATTCCTAGAAAATTGGAGACCACATTGGCTTTTTAGTAATACTCCTCTCATTACACTGTTTTTGCTACTATGATTTGCTATTTTCTTTTCATTTGCTTCTATGAAATCTAATTATGCCACAGATCTAAATCAAGGATTTTCTTGAGATACGTAGTGTTACTGCAAATTATGCATGAATGGTGATAATGACGGAAATTGGGGTCTCTCTCTCTCTCTCTCTCTCTCTCTCTCACTCTCTCACACACACACACACAAATATTTATCTTTACCAAAACCTGCTTTAAATGCTATTTCTGCTATTAAAAAATAATAATTGTTTGATGTAGCAGTTTCATACAAAAATCATTAAATAATAGAAGGCACAGAAGCTCCTACACTTTTATCCTCATTAAAAACTACTTTAACATGCAAATTGGAAATTAACAACAAGAAAGCTGATGTTGGCTGATGTGTGTATAATAGAGCATGTTTGGCCCTTGTTTTATGATAGTATAACATGTTTGTCTAACTTTATTTTTAGTTTTTTAGGAGCTATCCATCTTACACACACACACACACACACATATACACACACAAATGATGTGACACCATTGACACTTTTCCACCAGACCTGTGAATAATGCAAATGTAATTAGCTGCTTGCTGACACCTGTACTGTCTAACTGCCATTCCACCCACACACACACACACACACACACACACACACAGAGTGTCATTCTGAATCTACAACGTATTGTGACACTGTCAACAAGCAGTGTCAGTGAATTTTCTTGGGGAGCCAATGCCAATGTCAAATCCATGTTTGCTAACAGAAAATAGTTTGGCATAGTTGCATCATGATTTTTTTTTTTTTTTTTTGGGATACAAGATGTTAAAATAATTTAACTAGCCAGCTTCATCTAGTGATGGCTACACTGTCAGCTCCAATGCTTTGTTATTTCATAGAACCAAGTTTAATGTTCCTGCTCAATGTGTGATTAAGAATTGATTGAAATAAAATATAACTGGCAAGAAAGATAATTTGCCCTTGTCTGAATGGCCATTCTGCCAGTTGTAGTTACATTTGTAAATCCTTTGTTCGTCTATTTTTTCATTCGAGCTTCAAATAACTTTTATGAAAAGTTTGATATCATTCACACTATGTGCAAAATAGTAAATATGATAAGTAAGAGGAGATAGCACATCTGGATCAATAAACTACTCTTTGGTCGATATTTTGTTGATTCCCAAACTCTACTGACAGAGTATTTCAAGACTCTATCACACCTTCATCTGTTCCTTTAGTTCCTTTAGTTTAATAGTTCAAGTGAAATCTAGAAGATGACTGGGATCTAGCCAAAATAACAGTAAAATTCATAAGCAGTACTTGCCCACAAGGCTTTACAGTGTAAATAGCATTTAATTTAAACAACATAGTACATTCCAACATTTCCATGTATACCTGGCAGACATAATTTTACCAACTTATTCTGCTAAAGCGATATCAAGCTACTTTAGCTAATTGGTAGTTAGCAAATTAGCTAGTTAGCCTGCAATCTAGCAGCGGGAGCATATCAATACATAGTTTGAGGGAAAATCACTTTTTGCTGTTTAAAACAACAATTAAAATGAATTCATACTGCCTGGGATTGTTTACAGTACATAACATATTAAAGCAGTGGGGGGCTACAGCATCAAATTAATATTAACAAGGTCAAGTTAAGGGTTGAGATATTTATTGAAATTTGCTCCTCGTGTTCTGCTTTTGAAGAAGCTCATAATGTTCAAGTGAAACATATTTAACTGATTATCCTTTTTTAATTAGACCAAAAACCTACATGCTTTATAAAAAATGAATTTGATTGTAGAAAGAAGTGGGGGAAAAGCATGACAAGATATTACCTACATGCTAGAAGCAGTGACTGAGCATGTGAAAGAAATGTGAAAACCCACGTATGCATAAGGGGAGATTAATTGGACCTCTTTATGTACATGGTTCACACACAAAGCTGCACATTTCCACTTATTTCCCTTGAAGTGGTCTAGTTAAATTTGCTTTAGGTCGAAAATGTAACACAACAAATACCTTCCCCACAATAAACCTGGCCAATTATCTTGAATTCAGCCTTTATGTGAATGTCACTCTAGGCAGTTGGGTTTTATATCTACACACACACACACACACACTACAGGAATTGAGTGGTTAATAGCTCTTGTTTGTGTTTGGGAGAGAAAGTTGGTGTTGGGTGTATAATTTGTGTGTGTGTGTGTGTGTGCTTATAAAAGCCAACTGCCTAGAGTGACAGTCACATAAAGGCTGAATTCAAGATAATTGTTATTTATAAGATAAATAGCTTGTGTGTAAGAATAGCTCTATAAGCTAATGAGGAAATGGACTGCACTTCACTACAGCATATAGTTAGTTTAAATAGATGCCAATAAAGCTCCATTTCATCCTGGGACCAGAATCCACATACACACACATAGTGATACAGCCATAAGTAAAGGAAAAAAGTATAGAAACGGACAGACCAAAACACTGATTCTGAAATAAGATAGATTGGCGTAATTGATCCAGTTTGACAGAACTGCTGACATCACTCTGTTTTGTTAGATGTGTTTCAATAAACCAAAAGCAATTTCTCTGCATTTTTATGGCATGTCATGAAAAATCTCTCAGACTCAGTAGACACCTGTTACGCATCATCTGGAGTTCTCAGTTGTTCACAGCAGTGATCCAACCTAATCCTGACGTGACTTCTTCTTACTTTATGGGCAGGCTCTGTGTTTGGTTGGCCGAGACTTGAGGGCTCACCCAGCTCAGACGAAAGCAGAAGGAAGATTACTGTGCTTGGCTGTAATATCCGCCCTTGCTTACCCTACATCTGCCAGGCAGATCTAGCCATGAGCTGGAAGGCAAAAAAAAAAAAAAAGCAAGATGATGATACTGCACTGAAAATTGTATCTTTTGGTGTGTTGGATCAAAGGATGGGTGCATTTGGTCGTATCTTAATTACAAGATATGTTATAGCATTTTAAAAAAAGAAGTGGAAAGGGAGAAGAATTCATTTAAAGTTTCCATTCCCATTCTACTGAAAGACGGAAACACACTGTTTGTTTATTGATTTGTATGTAATTTCATTTGTAATAAATAAATTATAAAAGTAATAAATATTACATATTAATTCATTATGAAATCTTATACCAGTCTTTATTAATAGCCTAAAAACTAACAGGCAATAAAGAAGTCTGGCCAAATCAGCAACCAGTCCATATTTAATATTAATATAATTTATTTTATTTTTTTAAATGCCAAACAATTTTTACAGATAATTAGAGCACAGTATTTTAGAGTCCACAATGTATCTATTGTCACCTCTATATTATCTCATTTGGAATTGTCTTGACCTGATTTAATATTATTCTGAGATGACAAGCCATAGAATGAAGACAACGTTAGCAAAACTTTACGTAAGATAAGGTAAATGTCTGATAGAGAAATAGCACGGGGAGCGTACCAATACATAGTTTGAGGGAAAATCACTTTTTTTGCTATTTAAAACAACAGTTAAAATGAATTCATATTGACTGAGATTGTTTGCTGTCACTGTCTCTTCTTACATCGGTGCTGAAATAATGGCAAATTATTTGCGCACTTAAAAGTTTTGTTCTGTTGGCTAATTTTTCCGTTTATTTAATTAGTATTCAACCTTTCGAACCACATTAAAGCACAAACAGCTGTTAAGCTATTCTTAAAGGAGAGTGGGTTAAAGGAGAGCTAAAATCCAGCATCTTTAAATAAACTAATGAAACAAATTGAGAATTCAGTCTGCTCAATAGAACATTATACCACAAAAGCTCAAACAGTCAATAAAACACCATAAAATATAAAACTTTTGAAATTTACAGGATGTTTGTTCTGTGACACGAAAACATCTAGAGCCCCTGTTTTCATTCCATATGACATTATTTAAAAAAAAAATTTTTTAAGCTGAAAACTTTTTGCAGCTATAATATCAGTGCATCCACAAATACATTTTGGTCACATTTACTTTAAGCCAGTAAGTTCTAAAGGTTACGAAGTAGCACACAGTTTAAAGCAGGTACATTTAGGACATTTCAGCTTAATTTTTGTAGACTTTCTTAGTGCTATGTATTGTAAAGTCTTACACTCAGAACTGTAACCATTATTAATTTTGTATTGAAGACCTTCCATGTGAGATGGTACGTGCTGTAACTGAATACAAATACATTATTTGGATTATTAACAGACAGTGTGTTTTAAATGAATACAAATATACATCTGGTTGAGAATGGATCCTATCAGGACTGGGATTCCTTAGCATGCAGCAAAAAACTTCCAGTTCATTTAGGCTACACCCACTTATGGTTTAAACCTGAATACGGGTACAGGTACGAATATATGGAGTACTAAACAGATAGAGATACAGATAGTGGCATTGCGTTAGGCTTACACCCCTACTTAGGGTACATTTCTAAGATTTTGATATTTACAAATTATTCTTCAAATGATTCAAGTGATTTGTCCATCTACTTCCAGCTTGAGAACATGAGCTGACGTGTCTTGTGTAGGCCACAATCTTCAACTCCACGCCGTCACAGCTGGACAGACCAGGATTATGGGAAAGTACCCTGTATGCATGTTTGTACTTTCCAAAGAACTGATTTCTTGTTGTCATAGTGAAAAAGCATAACTCATCTGACCATCTTCTGACCTGGTCTGGCATGTTCTAATCAAGGCTCCCATCAAACTGTTTTGCTTTGCAAAAAATTTGAAGCACCTTTCCATTAAAAACAGTAATGAGTGTAATCACAGATTATTCCCTTTTTTATTAAAAAAAAAAAAAAGATGAGCAGATTTCCATAATAAGACAATTTGTAGGGACATTTTTTGCAAGTGTAAGGCTTGTGTCTGACCCTAAGCGTTCTAGTGGATTAGTAAAAAAATAACAATGCAATTTGTGGTAACCATCTTGGTTATGACAATGCAGAGTTCGTAGAAACAAACAATCATCGAATCTGGTCAACTTTGGGCATGTGACTCAGATTGTGGCATGATCATTAAAGGCACAGTGACCTGTTGTTTGATCGTGGCTGTCTGCCGAGTACAATTACTGAACATGACTAAACAGGATGTACCCAGGCTCCCCCTCAACTTAATCTTTTGGCTGCAGCAGCCTCAGAAATGCAGTGATCTTGTTGTTTAGTAATTATTCTTCAAGCTGTGTCATCTTACAGTAGGCATAATGTAAATGTGTGTTGAGGTTATTCTGCTGGAATGTTTTAATATAGCTGATTATGGTGTTTCCCATCAGGACAACATGGCACAGTCCGACTTAAATAAAGAGTTATGAATAGTCCGAGTTAGTTAGAGGTTTTCTTAAAAGAATTTTCACAACAGATCATATTTACAGACTTTTTACTTAGCCCAGATGTGTCAGTCAATATGTGTTGGATGTTTGATATTTGCTGCTTTGATTTTGCACTGGAGCTAGGAGTCTTGTGTAGCTAGAAAGTTGTGGAAAGTCCTTTTTTACCTTTGAGTCTCCTAACATTTAATCTATTAAAAAAAAAAAAAAAAAAAACACACAAAACATGTAGCTGAACACTCCAATATTATGCGGCATCTTGGTCAGCATCATTCATTTCACCCACTAGGCCCCATCCTTGCTGTTAATACTAAAGTTCCAAGTTTAGCTTCAAATATGTGAATAATCTGTTCCTACTATTTTAAAAATATGCATTTAAAAGTTAGATTACAAAGGCCAGCACTGTCATTTGAACAACCTGACTCCATTAAAAATTTGTATACTCACTGCTACTCTATTGAAAATAAAAATATGCTAAGTATACTTGCAGCCAGACTAACTGTCAGTATACCTTAAGTGTGTTAATGATTAGTTAACTTGAAGTGTGCTATTTTGGAACAACTAATTTTGTGCTGAGTATATTTTAGTTTTAATTAAATTGTAGTAAAGCAGAACTTTAAGTGTATTTAGTGTACTTTTATGTGCTAAATTGGAACAACTTCAAGTATACTTAGTACACTTTAAGTATATGCCTGTGTAAGATAATTGCATGCTTGATTAATGATATTAAAGTGTGTTTTTGTATTACAAGTACATTAAAAAATTAATTAAGACTGTCTTCAGAACACACAAGCAATACCATAAATATATTATTTTTGAGTAAAAATATGCTCACCGAGTTTCTGCCTCTTCTTTTCCCTGAAATCTCCGTCGTACCCTTTTCCAACATCGCGGGCATCTTGAGGCACAGCACCGAACTTTAGCAACGTCTGTCTCTCTCTCCCTCTCTCTCTCACTCACACGACTAGCTAGCTAGCTAACAGGCTAAGCTAACTGGAGACTGAGATGATGGCTAATTCGCGGCCTCGCTGTCAAAAACAAGAAGTGTGAATAGCAACTTTAAAAAATGCACAGATCCCCTCAGACAAGAGCACAGCTAAACATCAACTACCAAGTGTGTAAACTGCGACGCTGCCTTTATAAATAGCTAGCTCTATGAAGTTAGCAATACCAAGCCAACTAAGTTCCCCGAACAATATTAAGTCTATCGGATTAGCTAGAAGGCTAACTATTAGCACTCTGTAAGCTTCAGTCACAGCACTGATAGCGAGCTAATCAAAATAGCATCAGCTAATGCTAATTTAATTGCTCATTTCACCCAAAATTCATCTGAAACATTTCAAAAACACATTCGATAAAAGGTTACTTTCCTGTAGAACACATTTTCTTGTGTTCGTATGGTGTGCTGTTGGTATAAAATTAGTCATGGATTGATGTTTATACATTGGACCTCTCTCTGACATTGTATAAATTTATTAAAATACTTAAATCACAATTACAAGAGTAGCCTTTTGTGCAGTGCATACACTTGATTTAAAAATGTTTTAAATGGGCTTTCAACGCATTTATTATGTTTTATTACTTTCTGAAAGCAGTAATGAAGTGAATTGCAAGCATGAAGAAGTCCACTTAAAAATTACTCCAAAATTGAACTTAAAGTATATTACAACTTCAGGTTATTTAATAATGTACTTTGAAAGTAAACTTTCAATGCATTGTTACAATGGACATTTTCAGCACACAGTTAAAAATAATACTAAAATATATTTACATAAAGTGTAAATAAATACACTTCTAAAAAAATAAACAAAACTTTCAATTCAAGTATATTTTTGTAAAATATATTTTTAGAAAATATACTAAATTACAATTATTTTAAAGTGTGTTAAAAGTTGTATGGTAAAAATAGGTAAAAGCATGGTGGTAATATACTTTTTATATATTTAAAGTTAGTACAATTTTTTGTTAGTATATTTGCAATGTACTACTGAAACAGGAAATATATTACAAATACAATAAAGTATACTTTTTTTTCACTAGGGTAGACACCCAGTGAGATTAATCATCCTCTCTTTCTCTTTCTCTATCACATGATCTATTCTCTCTCTCTCTCTCTCTCTCTCTCTCTCTCTCTCCATAAGTGTCTGTCCCTTCAATGAGATGTAAAACAGAAAAATAATATAATGCAACTAACTCTCCTAAACACAAACAAGAGCTATTAAGTACTTAATTCCTGTAGAATTCTCTTTTGTGCCCCGTATTTTCAGGACTGACACTAATGCTCTTCTCATTCATTAATAACTTTGCCTGTGGGACTCAAGTGTTCAATGTTTCTTTTTTCTGACACACAAAAAGAGACGTAAAGCCCAGACATCACTTTTTAAATGGTATTTTCTGCACTTTCTTAAATATTTAAAATAACCCACGGGAAATGCTAAAGTATTAATGCAGTCTATTTCAGCTGAGTGGAACGGGAGAGCATGTGAGTGCTGGGATGAACGGCGGTAGTGCTGTGCTCTGGTTTGTACGAATTGCACTTCTGACTTGGTATCGGTTTTAATGCTGGCACAATTCACAGCTCCTGTGAGTCTCTGCAACTTTCTCTCTCTCGGCTCTCTTTTATTTTCTCTCCCTTCATTTCCTCTACTCCTATTTCTCCCTCTTTCCCCTTTCTCATCATGTCAAGGACTTGAGCAAGTGAATATTAGACACTTTAGATTTAGTGCTTTGATTTTTTTTTTTGGAAATTTATGTTATTGTTAAATCTGTCCCATCAGATAATGTTTACATGCAAGTGCTGTGAGTTGCAATGAAACAGTGCAACAAAGTGCAGAGTTTGGGGGAACTACAGCCAGAGAAAAACCCTGATGTACTTTCAGTGGTTGAGTCTCATTCTCTAAGCTTGAGGCCCAGTTTGGAGAAGCTATTGATGTAATGCAGGGGTACAGACACCAGTGGTCCCACTAGTGGTACAGGCCGATGTAGCCTTGCGGATAAATCCACGCGTCATCCAGCCAAAAACAATAGTTCAGCCGACAAGATGGTTTGGAAATCATGTGATGTTTTGGCAAATGTGGGTTGAATCCTAAACACTGGGGTACAGAAATACTACAGGCAACACGAACCAACCAAATGGAGACTTATACTATATGGCCAAAAGTATGTGGACACCTGAGCATTATACCCATATGTGCTTGTTGAATATCCCATTCCAAAGTTGGTCCCTGCTTTGCTGCTATAACAGCCTCCATGCTTTTGGGAAGGCTTTCCACTATATTCTGGAGTGTGGCTGAGGGAATATCTTCTTGTTCAGCCATAAGAGCATTAGTGATGTTGATGTTAGGCAAGAAGGCCTGGCATACAGTAGCATTCATCCCAAAGGTGTTCATCCCAAAGGGGTTGAGGTCAGGGCTCTGCGGAGGCCACTTGACTTCTTCCACACCAACCTTGACAAACAATGTCTTTATTGAGCTTGCTTTGTACACAGGGGCATTGTCATGCTGGAACATGTTGCTTCTTCATTCCAGTGAAGGAAAATCTTAAAGATACAGCATACAACGACATTCTAGACAATTGTGTGCTTTCAACTTTGTGTCAACAGTTTGAGGAAGGCCTACATATGGGTGTGATGGTCAGCTGTCCACATACTTTTGGCCATTCAGTGTAGCAGTGGATTGTGGTAGATCACTGGAATTGTCAACACAGAGGAGAAGGCAAGTTGCCTGGCTCAAATGCCATTGTAGGAAACTTATAAATACACTGCACCACCTGCCACTACTACCTGACCTGTCTGCGAGGCCTTGGAAACATTAGATCCCCTCCTTATTCTGTTCAAAACACAAATTGGACATGCAGGCTCCATTTAGGTGCCATTTTCTGCGAGACTCTTCAGTGAATGGAGTTAATTGATTCCATTCGCTAAGTGATTCATTCGGTTGCATGGCTTGCCCAAGTGTGCAGCCTGATCATGCAGCCAACAATACAAATGCATATACTAAAATGCTGGAAATTTCCAGCATGGACCGAATGTGCCTGAATGTTACTCACTGAACTCAGTGCATGGCAGTGGCTAATATACTGTAGATTCATTCACTGTAGATTAGAGACTTAAAAGATGGAGTCATTCACAAACAAAACATATCTATCATCACTTCAGACTTGTGTGAAGTTTGATTTCAGACACCACAACAGCAGGGGGATGGAGTTAGGTTGGATACACCATGGACCACATTGGTTCTGCACACACCATCTCTCTCTCTCTCTCTCTCTCTCTCTCTCTCTCTCTCTCTCTCTGCATTCATCATTAGTAGTTGTGTTGATGGTGCTGTATGATGTGCTAATGTAATGTGATCATTCCAGCCATTAAAAAAAATCTCAGATCAAAAATAACCTGAGGCAAGCTGCTCTTTTCTCACAGTCTCATGCTCACACACCCAAAACACAGCAGAAAATCAAACATACAGAACGATCCTTCTACTTGGATTTTTACACACTTATATAGTAATATGTTGCATTTATACACTCCCTGGCCACTTTAATAGGAACACCTGTACATCTGCTCATTCATGCAAAATTTGATCACAGTGACCATGGCATGGTTATTGGTGCCAGACCAGCTGAAAGTGCTGATCGCTTAGGATTTTCATGCACCACAGTCAATAGAGTTTATACAGAATGTCACAAAAAAAAAAACATCCAGTGAGTGGTGATTCTGTGGGTGGAAATGCCTCTTTGATGAGAGAAGTGACAGAAGAGTGCCAGACTGGTTTGAGCTGACAAGAAGGCACAGTAACTTAAATAACCACACTTTACAACTGTGGTGAGCAGAAAAGCATCTCAGAATGCACACACATCAAGTTTCCAGTTTCGCAGTGGATCCGGAGCCTATCCTGGGAACACTGGCTGCAAGGTGGGAACACACCCTGGATGGGATGCCACTCAATCTCAGGGCACCATGCACACACGATTTAGAGTAACCAATCCACCTAGCATGTTTTTGGGAGTGTAACACTGTGAGTTTCCTCTACGGCAAAACCAAGGCAACTTACGTGGGCTTTTATCACAGACCTGGCACCGGTTGCTATGCGACGCCCTCATGCGGGTAATCAGCCTAAATACACTGCACCTGGCCGCGCCTCTTTATAAGCCCTTCGAATGCCTCGTTCCATGTGCAGACATAGATCTGTGCAAAGTAACAGAGCAGTGCCACACTACTGTGATCTCTGATTTAAAGAAAGAAAGAAAGAAAGCATTAAGGAAAAGAAAGAAAAGGAACTCGGAATTAAAGAGAAAACATTGATGAAAAGAAAGAAAAGGAACTCAGAATTAAAGAGGAAACATTAAGGGAAAGAAAAAAGGGGAGCTCAGAATTAAGGGGAAGGCAGATTTAAGAAAGGGAAGGGGAACTCAAGCACAGAGGAAGTAGAGGATGTAGATTAAGGAAAAGAAGGAAAAGAAACATAAGAGTAAAGAGGAGGCTAGAAAGAGAAAACCTGATTTTGAGAGAAATATTTGGGTCCTTTAAGTTAAGAATGATTTGTTCTATTATCATTTGGTGCCTTTAAGTTTGGCCAGGAAGAAGGCCATTTTGAATTGTCATTTCTCGCCTCACTGCAGTACTCTTTGTGTTGAGCCTAATGTTGTGAAGCTCTCACATTTCTGACCCCACATCGTATCACGTAAGAATTACTACCCTCACATTGCTCCTGTAATGAGCTTGTTGGCTAGTGCTACGGAGTGGCTTTCCATAGCAACTTGGTTCGCAACTCGGCTAAGGCGCTCGGGTTTGTTTGAGCTGTTTGGCGGCCAGCATCCACTTCCTTATCCGCCCTGCTCTCGCTCTTGGTTCCCTTAATGATATATCCTTTCAAACCCTGTAACAGCGAGGTTAAGACAAAACCATAAAACTCAGAGGAAACCCCCACAGACAAGGGGAGAACATGCACAGAACTCTACACAGCCCTAAGCTCAGGGCAGAACTGGGGACCCTGGAAATGCGAGGAGGCAATGCCACCCACTACATGATATATAACATCCCATATATATATACATTGATACACAATTAAAATTATTCATTTGTGTTTTATATGTTTAAGATATACAGTTTGATTTAAGGTGGCTAGTAAAGATCGGTTACTAAATTTCGGGAAAAAAAAAACAACTAGACACAGTGGTTGGTGGGCACCAAGTTCATTTCAAGCCCTGACACACTTATGCAGTCATCAGTATCCAGGATAATATTCCATCTGGTGGATTTAATTAACTATGCTAATTTCAAAACAGAAGGATCACCAGGCAGCTACAGGCAAATTTTGGCTGTGTGTGTGTCAGAAAGAGGGAGTAAAAATAAAATAGGTATTGATTATATATAAAAGGTGTATTAGATTGGGATTTTGCTGATCAAGCAGTATCTCACCAGTGACATATTAGATCCATTTGTTTCTGTGCATTAGGGCTATAACTGAATACTTTATTTGGATTGAATAGATATGAATAGGTCTATTCTTTTTTAAAAGCTTAACAGGAAAGTTCAAAGGCATGTGGTTAAGAGTAGAGGTGTATGTGCTGCAGGTTGAGACTAGACGTATATATATGATTTGGATTTTGGATTCTGCTGAATCTCACAAAAAAAATCGTGTGAGTGGGAGGTTTTTATGTTCATCTGGGCAGATATGAAGCATGCAGGACAAAAAAAACATTAATTCATTCATTTTTAGTGAGTGCCTGGTCAGGGGTGCACTATCACAACATTGGTTGAGACCAATTATGAACTCGAGTGATCTAGCTGAGTTTGAGGAACTGTCAGCACCAGAATTTACACATCATGCTTTCAGTCCTGTTTTTTCCAGTGTTTCCAGGGGCATAGTGATAAGTTAAATTAAAAAATAACAGAAAACATAATACAGAATAGAGATACTTATATGGACATTTGGAGCACTAAACAGATACAGAAAATGGCATTTCTGTTTATACTATATTCTGTGTATATATGTGCACAATATCCCATTCATGCCCATCTTCTCTCTATTGCTAATGCCTTGTTGTATTGCTTTAAACCACTGCAGCTCTGACTTAAACAGTCGTCCATCCATCTAAACCCACACACATACACACACCCACAACCAGACCCACAGGTCTCTTTCATCCCCCATGCTCCCTAGCACTTTTATGCCAAGCATTAACTCAAGCTTGTTTTCTTTCATGTTATCATACACCCATTGTCAGCCTTCCTGCTGTATGTCAGGGCATGTAGCGGTGTATCTGGGGAACATTTTAATTACAGAATGATTAAAACAAGGTTTTGAAAGATCAAATGATTCACAAGAGTATCAGCTCAGGTACAGACTGGTCTATCTAGTATAACAATCTCTTGCTCCTTAAAAACTGAATTTCCCCTGTTTTTCTCTGAACCCAGCACCAGATCAGGAAGGGTGATGCCAGTGCAGAGTTTATTAAAGAATAAGACAAATCCAAATGACAATGGCAGTAGCACAGTCCAAGCATGAATCCCAAACAAACAAAAAAGCAAAAGCGCAGTTCAAAATAATAAGAGCCAAGAGGAATAAGATGCAGAAAAACAAAAAAAGGCTATTATGTAATCCATGCCTTCTTACTTACAAGGAAATCCTTCATATAAACAAGGGAAAAATGTTCTCCATCACGAGCATTTGAGAGGTAAAAGCACAATTTACGGAAAAGACAATGAATGATGAATGGTGCAAATGAATGTGAGATATTGGGTTTTCCACCCTAGATCTGTAGTTGTACAATTTTGGCCACATGAATAAAGTATGTCGGAGGTAGGTTTAGACAATAGACAATGGTTAAATCTGTCCATTGGCAATATTTCAAATATTAAATATGGGGAGTGGTGGTCTGTTGTGTGATGTAAAATGTCATGTTCCAGCCCTGCCCTGTTTCCAATACTGTTTTTGTCACACCATTCTTTTTTGAAGAATTCCTCATTGCCATTTTAAGTGTTCATAATAAGGTTTTTTTAGTTCATTAGTTGAGTTCTAGGAAGGTTGAAATCAACATGTACTATATGGCCAAACGTATGTGGACACCTGACCATCGCACCCATATGTGGGCCTTCCCCAAACTGTTGCCCCAAAGTTGGAAGCATGCAATTGTCTAGAATTGTCTATAATGCATGGTGTAGCATTAAGATTTCCATTCACTGGAGGGCCCAAACCTGTTTTATCAGCCTCTGTGCACAAAGTGAGCTCCACTAAAGACAAGGTTTGCCAACATTGATGTGGAAGAACTTCAACACATTCAACAAGTTCAACAGTGGAGCGAGCCCTGACCTCCGCCCCACTGAACACATTTGGGATAAATTGGAATGCAGAATAAGGACCAGGCCTTCTCTCTTGAAATCAGTGCATGACTCCACTAAGGCTCTCGTGGCTGAATGAGCACAAATTCCCACAGCCACATTCCAAAATCTAGTGGAAAGTCTTCCCAGAAGAGTGGAGGCTATTATAACAGCAAAGAGTCTACCAACTCTGTGTTAATGCCCATGGTTTTGGAATAGGCACATTTGGGTGTGGTGGTCAGGTGTCCACATACTTTTGCCCATATAGTGTATGTATAAACTTTAGTCCCGGACCCAGCAGCATATTGCAGAAGAACTTGATTATGAGTGTATTTTGACAGACAAAAATACGTAATTTCTGATTTGCTACATTCAAACAGATTTTATGTAGCCAAACACTCAATTTACACGTTCTAGTTACAGATGGGTGACAAAGTAAAAAAAAATCTGTTTGGTAAGATCTTGGGGCACCACAAGCTGCCAGAACAGCTTCATTGTGCCTTGGCATAGATTCTACAAGTCTCTGAAACTGTATTGGAGGGATGAACACCATGCTTCACTGATTATGGTGGTGGAGAACACTGTCTAACAAAACAGTCCAAAATCTCCCATAGATGTTCAACTGGGTTAACATTTGGTGACTGTGAAGACCATGGCATATGATTTACATTATTTTCATTCCCATCAATCCATTCAGTGAGTCCTTTTGCCATGTGGATGGGGATTGAGTCATCCTGGAAGAGACCACTCCCATTAGGATAGAAATGTTTCATCATAGGATAAAGGTGGTCAGTCAGAGTAACTTTGTATTGAATTTCAGCTACTCTTCCCTAAAAGGGGACAACTGGAGCTAGTCCATGCTAACAAAATGCTCTCCATCCCCTCCCAAAACATAACAGATCCACCATATTTGAATGAAATGCATTGCTTACCTTCTCATCTGATGTAGGTGATGTGCATATCATAAGGAAGACATTGATGAAAGCATGCTGGAAAGTGCATTAAAACACAGGGCTCAGGTGAAGATACCAACCACAAAAATGTGATTGAAAGCTTTATAATCACCTTATGAGTTCTTTCATCTCCTGAAGAGATATACAATTATCTCAGGAGTTTCACCTTGTGTGTGAGGTGAGGGAGAAAAGCTTTACTTCGCACAGGGCTAAAAAGGGCTGACTCCAATTGACCTGAATGGGCAAAGAATTTCTACCCTGAGGTGCCTCGTTAATAATGGTGCCCAATTACGTTGCAATAGCTCTTTTCTCTTGCCTTGGCCACTGCTCGCTGTGGGTCTTTAATGAGCTAATTGGAACTATTCAGAAGTACTATTGATTTTCTGAGTGTTGATCAGCCTCCAGGATCTTGACTGCAGAGTAGTGGTATCTGGTGTTCATTATGAGGCCCACTGGCTCCCACTAACACCAGACAGAGGTTTTAAAAATTGGCTCATTATTGAAAAACCGAATGAAGACATCAGCACATTCTTTAGAGACGTTTACTGTGATTGAAATTTATTATTAATTATTATTGTTAATCTTTGTAGTCCTAGTCTATGTCTTTAGATAAATGAATGGTGGATTAGTTGGTGCCAGGTTGCTTAAGAAGCCAGGATTGCCAGAAGCCCTCAGTGGACTAGAATGGAAAAAATACATAAAGCTTTACACATACTGTATACAGACTTCCCTCATATCACTGAATACCCTTATATACATTATTTTCACTTCTTTACTTTCTTTCTGGGTCTCTATAGTCTCTATGGAGAGATGTTGCTAGTCTCAACCATTCGAAAGACGCGCACACACACACACACACACACACACACACACACACACATGTATACATGAAGGCTCAGTGCCATACTAACTTTTCTAACTTTTCTTCCTAACACTGTTTTTAGATCAAAGTATGGTAATAATATGACATGACATTTTTTCCCCTCTAATTTTACCATATTCCCATATCCTATGCATTTTGCCTGTGTGTCTCTGAGTGTGTGTGTGTGTGTGTGTGTGCCCTCTGTGGTGATGAGATCATCAGCACTATTCCACTTTCCCAGACTAGATCAGTAGCAGCTGATGACAATCCCAGTCTTCCCAGTGTGACTCACAATATCCAGCAAATGACCAACACTACACACTCACCCACAGAGACACGCACTTACAGTTCTTTACACATAGGCAAAATGCATGCAATATGAGAATGGGGTAATATAAGGAAAAGAATGAAATATATCATTAGCACATACACAACAATCTGAAAAATCCATTTAAATTCCAAAGAACAGGAGCAATGTGGTCACATATTTCTGTTCGATTTCATATAAATGAAGTTGGAAGAAAAAATATTAACACTAACCTGACTCTTTGTCAGTAGCAATGAATTTGCAACTGTGAGTCCATCTGAGTACCAATATATTTGTGGTTACAAGACCAAATCAACATAGCTTATGTGTTAAATCAAGTGTGATGATAATTTCTTGGCAGTTGACAATTTCTTAACCTAGCTAGGTGAGACTAGAAAGGAAATTGAGTTCCAGAGCTGGATGACATGTTTCGTAGTCTTACTCAGTCTTTCAATCTTACTGAACCTTCCATCTTCCATGATTGAATTCAATCTTACTGAAGCTGATTCCATTTCCCCTGATTGAAGACACAAAATAATTTGTCCTAAAATTTCAGCTCATCACGTCTATGATTATTTGATTCCATAAAAAATGCTGGCCCAAATTCCTTTACAATGTCCCTGTCTTGACTGGTTTGAAATGGACCCTACATTAGTGCTGATGATCTCCAGCAGGCTTCTGGGAACTATTCTTTGGCCAGTTCGATGGGCTGGACTTTGTTGAGACTGATTGTCTCTAAAAAGTTCTGACAGATGTTTTTGGATCTGAACATTGATTTCTGTCATAGTGCCTTCAAAATAGTTTTTCCAGACTTTTCTAAAACAAAATGCTTTCCCTCTACATAAGGTCCAGATACTAATAAAAGTAGCGATCATGGAGCAATTAACCAATCCTACTGCTCAAAGGGAAGAGATGGCTAGTCGTTGGCAGGCAGAAATGTTGGCATGCCATTTGGAAGGGTCCAAGTAATGCAGCCGATTTAGATTTTCTATTTATGCCCAATTAAGACTTCTATTTTTTTCCAGAAGGTTGAATCACAATCTGAGGAACATTAAACCAAAACCAAAGTGTTGCCTCTAGTTTTCTTCCAGGAATGTGTGCAAACAGTGGGAAAGCACCTTCACTGACAGGGAGCAGATGGGCCTAAACCGACATGGTCTCATGATTGCAAATTTGTAAGAATTTTCACATATAACATGCATAAAACTGTTAAAATTAGGCAACAATAGTGTCTCTGTAGACTGAGAGTAACAAGCTGAAGATTTTCCAGAAGGGAGAGCTAATGGCTCTTTGGTATCTTTTAGCCTCATTTCCACTGCACAGCGAAAATTAGAGCTGCCATCTGTCTCTCAAAGACAAAAAGACATAAATATAAGAAAGATACAGAGAATGGTATGAAAAGTAAGGGAAAATTGAGCCTGGAGTGATTTTTGCATGTCAGGTGATTACACAGAGTGAAACACCCCCTAGATTTGATCTCCATTTGGACATCAGTAACACATCACCAGCAGTGATTGAGAAGGTGTGTGTAAAATGTAAACTTCACCTTAGCTAAACTTAAGGGCAGATAGCTACTGAGCTGCAGGGTGAATCATAAAAGACCTCCTATCAGCCATATAGTGAACTACATCAGGTGAAGGAGCCATTATGTTTTGCCCTATGAAACTCAAGGGAAGCACGAAGTCATTTGGTATTCAGCCTACTCTTTCGTCTGATGATTTCCATTACCATAGAAACAGCCTGTAAATAGGACTGGTGCTGTCAAGACTTTGTCCCACTTGTTATGGAGAAAGATGAATGCACAGTATCTGAAGATAGCAGAAAATGTATATGTTTTTAAAGGTATATGAGCTAAAGACCTTAAATTATTTACATGATTTTTAGTCAGATTTTAAGAGTGATTTCAAATCTTTGTTTCAAATAACAGCAAATGTTGATACAACAAATGCTGATTCATTTCATGTTCATGGGTCTCGCCACATTCATGTAGATAGGAGCCTGGTAGAACTGGAAATATTACTGCCCGGAAGCATTACCAAGATGGCATCTAAATGTTTTACTTTTTAGACTTTGGTATGGTTAGCTCCACAGTCTATACTTCAGTGATGTCATGGAGGCTCAAGAACTTGGGACAGTACATCATCACATTTCAAAATCGCCCTTTAGGTGTCCATGTTGGACCATCCACTGCACCCTTTAGGGTATCTATATGGGACATATTACAGCGGCAGGATGTGAGTGACAAGTAGTGACAGAAGCTCCAAACAGAAGAAGTATCAGGATGATTTGATACTGAAGCAGATCTTTAAGGAGAGAGCAGCCACATCATTGTCAGATTCTGGCACTGGCAATACATAGGGCATCAGGAGCTGAAGAACAGCAGATAGATAGCGAGAGAGAGAACAGATTATTAGATATGCTCTTAACCTACAGTGGTTTAAATATACATTGTGAGTACAAGCAGGGACACCAGCAGGTCTAGCTATGGCAGTATGACTAAAAGGGAGAGGCAGAAGATAACACAGGTGTGAAGGCAAACAACAAATCTGATTAAGTGACTGCATAAGAAGGGAGGGAGGAGACAGCATCAAAACATCCCAGTTTACCTCTTTTACTCTTTCTGCTCATGAACCACCCAGCCTATTTCCATTATTCTAGGCAGAACCTGTACGTTTTGATCAAAGCAGACATGGCAGATCATAATAGACCAAAAGTTTGCTCAGGTACTGGGCCATTCAGTGCTTTTAGGTCATTAGTAGTGTTTATAATCAGTGCTGAAATTTTACCTCTAGCTATGCATTTGGTATGATCTAATAAAAAAACTTTCCGAGAATGTCTGCATTTTTGTTTTTGTTTAACTCAGGAAACAGACACAATGTGGTGGAACTTTAGTGATGACTCAAAGCAGCTAACAGACAGTAGTTTTAGCCTTTTTGTCTGCTGCCTGGCCCGGCCCTGGGTCATCCTCAATCAGGCCTGTTCATAGACTATGAGCTATGCTGCAAGAAATGAGAGCAGCACCTTCCTGAGTGGGATACCATCATGCCCTAAAAGGTGAGAGTTGCCTTCAATAGGAAATAGCCCAATTATCAGTAAAGCCATCATTGATTTTGGGGCACCGCTTGGACATCCAGCAGTTCAGCAACCATAACATGCTGTAGGCTAAATTGCTACAAAGAATTGTTATGGGTCCAGAGCACACAACAGCACTGGACATTTTCTTCACTATTTTACACATCTCTAAAATTATCCTTAGTTACTTGTCACTAACAAAGGCATATATCATTAGCTACTGTATGGATAGATATCTCTGAAAACCTCTGCTTGCAATAGACGCTAAGATTATCTGCAATGTCTTGCATGCTGGCACCCAGTATACAGATGACTACAGCTGCTGGTGCCTATAAAAGGACAAGGTCATAAAATAAATGATCTTATAGCCAGGGCACTTTCAACAGGCTTCTCAGCGGTGCCTCACTAAGGAGAGCTGTTTGGCAAGGAAATAGGAGAGGAATGGGGCTCCAATGGCTGAGCTTTTGTGTTGGTCCTGGCTTTGCGACTATACCACTGAGCTGTCACTCATTTGCCTCACTTTGAACACTCTAATGCTGGAGTCGGGGGCTCAGCGTTCCTGCCTAAGGCACTTCCTCTACCGAAGTGCTATAACACTACTCTCACTATTGCTGCTCCTCTGTAATGTCTGGATGCACGCCTCTAATGCTACAAGCTTCTCCATTTGAATGCTAGTCTACATTTCTCACAAGTAAAACTATTACCAATAACAGAAGAAGAATAACTAAACATCTTGCACTCAACACAGTAAGGTCAAGCTTGGCCATATAACTCACGTTTGTTGTTGCTTCTTGATGAGGATTTTGGACAGATCCAATGTGAAAAGTGTCTATTTGCTGTCTTTAAAAAAAAAAGGTATGAGCATGAGCAGAAAAAAAGGAAAGAAAACATGCAATAGATGATACAAAAACCAGGTGTGGATTTAAACTCTAGTTAAGATGGAAGTTTATTTTTTCTGTGAGACAAACTTTATACTGATGACTGTGGGAAAAAACTACCTTTTGGTGGGAATTGCCTTAGGGTCTCTTTGACGGCACAAGGATTTCTTTTTCCCAGTACTTTCCAAAACAAAGTTAAGCCTATGAACTTATCTGGCATTCTATCTCAAAAGGTCATGATTTGACTCTTCCTTAATTGTGTAGGCAGTGTTGAAGCCATTCATTCATTTTGTACTACTTCAAATGTAAACCAGCCATTTAACCATGGATTTAATATGTTTCGTTTACTTAATGTGGGTGTGATTTGTGCTGTAAACATGACTTCTCTGATGTGGTGATGTTACATTTAACAGCGGAAGTGGATAAACCTAGTACAGCCTTCTGTGTCTGATTTAGTGTGTGCCAGTCATCTCACAACCTGAGTAAAGCATTATAAATGCAGAGCTCATATCCTTGCCTGGAATTGTCTCCATCAGAGCGTTTACAGAAAAGACGAAAGTAGTCTCACAGTTGCAAATTAGTAAAAAGAATTAAGATCTGGGCGCAGTTATTGTCTATTGGTTAATAGTCTATAGATATAATAACTCATGCATTTTATCCTGTGAACACTCATCGATCCACTGCAAATCCTCATTTGTATGAATTCCAGTAAAATCTCTGTTGCTCATTATAAAGAAAAGAAACACGAAGAGCAAGGTTATAAATGTTATAAAGAAACATGAAGAGCAAGATTACAGACATATCCATCTGGTGACAGGCATCATTAACTTCACTGTCTTATTTCTGGCTGCATATTCTAAATACAGACCCAAATAAATACAGACACAGAGCTACACAAACACACATCTCTACACACACACACACTTACTTACACAGTTGTGTGGTCCTCACCAACTTCTATTACCAAACAAATAATCTCAAGTGATAACAAAAAACACAACAGATTTCAATATGTAGTCTTTTTTTTTCCCCAAAAAGTAAACCAAAACTCAGAACCCAGGTGTGAAAAAATAAGTGCACCCTATAATTCAATAATATGTAGAACCAACTTTAGCAACAATATCTTGAAGTGACATTTTCTGTAGGATTTTATCAATCTCTCACATTGTTTGGAGAAATTTCGGCCCACCCTTTGTTGTTTACAACATTGCTTCAGTTCATTGATGTTCGAGGGCATTAGTTTATGCACAGCTCTCATAAGATCCCATCACAGCACCCAGCAATGAAGTGAAGGTGGTTGTAATGTTATGGCTGATCGGTGTATCTGTGTACGTGTGTATGTATGCTTTTCACCTTCGTGCACCATATAGATCATAGTAGTATTCAATTATACCTACACAAAAATGCATACAGTATGTAGGTAACTCTTCACTAACTGTAATGTCTATTACTCTCCCTCATCTAACATTTTAATAAAAGAAGAAATTTACATTCTTGTTCGATGAAATAAGAAAAAAAAAAACACACTTGGCTTACATTTAAACTCTGCCCTACTTTTCAGTATTTTCTGACATGCAGGTGGTGTGCAGCATCAAAGTTGATCAAAGGCTAATCTGAGTGAAGAGACAGTGGGGATATAGCTGGGATTACACACACTATATGAATGCATGCATCAGGGTAATAGTGCTGAGCTCACTATATGCTGTTCAAAACACTTTTTTTTATTATTTTGACTTGTCGAATATGATATGCCTTATCTCCATTGTACATGTGACTCACTGCCGGTCTAGGTCTTCTGAATATACAATGGATAAAAATGTCTGCACACCCCTGTTAAAACGGCAGGTTTTTGTGATGTAAAAAATGAAACCCAGATAAATCATATCAGACCTTTTTCCTCCCTCAATGTGAAATCACAATGTATAAAAATTAAATGAAAAACAATCAAACATTTAATGGAAAATAGGAAAAATAAAAAAGTTACAATAACTTTGTTGCGTAAGTGTATACACCCTTTTATAATTGGAGATGTGACTGTGCTCAGAATGAACCAATCACATTCAATTTCATGTTCAAAAGTAATTATCATACAGCTGTCATCAATGACATTATTCTGATTAATCCCAAATAAACATCACTTGTTTCTGTAGGATTGACATCTTGTTGGTTTAATCTGACTGCTGAAGCCATGGTCCTCAAAGAGCTTACAAAGCATGCATGATATCTCACATGTTGAAAGGTATTGATCAGGAGAGGGTAATAAAAGAATTTCCAAAACATTAGCTGTACTATGGAACACTGTAAAGGATACCATCAACAAATAGCGAAAATGGAGCACCACAGTGACATCACCAAGAACAGGATGTCCCTCCAAAATTTATAAAAGAACAAGACAAAAACTTACCAGGGAGGCTGCCAAGAAACCTACAGCAACATTAAAAGAGCTGCAGGAATATCTGACCAGTAATGATTACTCTCTGCATGTGACAACAATCTCTCATATTCTTCACGTCTGGGCTATGGGGAAGGGTGGCTAGATGGAAGCCCTTTCTCACAAAAAAAAAATATCAACAAAATGTGTTATGGTCTGATGAGACTAATTCCAAAAGATATAATAATTCCATAATTCCAAAATGTATATTTGGTACAAAAAACAAAGCACATCACCAAAAGAACACCATACCTACGGTGAAGCATGGTGGCGGCAGCATCATGCATTAGGGCTACTTTTCTTTAGCTGGAACTGAGGCTTTTATCAAGCTGGAAGGAATCATGAATAGCTACATATACCAGTCGATTTTAGTGCAAAAGCAATTTCACCTTTCAGCATGGCAATGACCCAAAGCATAGATCCAAATCAACAGTGGAATGGCTTAACCAAAAGATGGTTAAAAGAACCAATTTTTTTAATGGACTAGCCAGAGCCTAGACCTGAATCTGAGTAAAAATCTGTGGGGTGACCTGAAGCAGTCTGTGCACACGAGATGCCCTTACAATTTGATGGACCTAGAATGTTTTTGCAAGAAAGAGTGAGAAAATATTGCCAAGTCAAGATGTGTCATGCTAATAGACTCTTACTCAAAAAAGACTGAGTGGTGTAATAAAATCAAAAGGTGCTTCAACAAAGTATTAGTTTAGGAGTGTGTACACTTTTGCAACTAGGTTATTGTAAGTTTTTTCCTTTTTCCCCTAAAACAAGTTTCTGATTGTTTTTCAGTTTATCTGTATAATTTGCAATTGAACATTAAAGTTGGGAAAAGTTCTGACATGATTTATCTTGGATTCATTTTTTTTCCATCACAAAAACCTGCCATTTTAACAGGGGTGTGTAGACATTTTATATCTATTGTATATCACAGAATACCGACTCTCCTGGGAGGATGACCTGAGGGCCCTGACTGTTGGCTGTTGGACATCATCAAGCGCTTATGGCCAACTGTCACCTGTCATTTTGCAGTGTGTCCTGCTATGTGTTCACTATTTGGCCTTTGTTTGAGAGGCTGAAAGGCTACAGAGTTCTCTCATTAGTGGTTCAGCCTAGCAAATCAGCACAGCAGAAGAGAAATGGAAGTGAACAGCCTAAGGCGGCATACAGGGCATCTCATTTTTGTCTTCTGCTCATCTGAGTGTGATTTCTCAAACTCTGCTAATTGGCTGCAACTAGCTACTGTATATTATATTTTTGTCTAATCTGTCCTTTTTCAACAGTACAAAAACATATTGTTTTTGTGTAGAGATCATATGCTGATGCAAAGTAGGATGCAGTTGTATATTAGAGTGCAGGATCACTATATGACCCGGTGATCCCCATAGACAGCACCTATGTATTTATACAATCATAGCTAAGCTAGGCTGTTTGGCCACATGTATGGAACTATAGGCAATGAGACTGGAACATGGTGCACTGTTTTGATATAATTTTCAAAACTAATACTACCAAACATTTCTTTCTTTCTTCTGATTTGTAAAAACTGGCAGTGACATCAATAAAGAGTAGAAACAAGCAAAAATTACAAAATATCATATATCCACAATTTAATTAAAAGTCAAAAAGGTTCCATGGGCCATCATTTTTAATTTAATTTGATGTGCCTAGTCCTTAGTCTTTTCAGTTCAGTGATGAAGCTTTTGATTATGAAAATGCTCATCAATAATCATTTTGTAGCTCTGAGATTTTCAGAAAGCTTTTTGTTTGTAAAAGTTCTAATTATATGCATTACATTATTCCCCTTTAAGCAAATTGGGGTTTTTGACCAGATGAAGCTTAATCCCATGGGGTGAGACTACTACTTTATTGCTCGCTTTATTTTAAAATGGTAGTGTTGAGCCACACATGTGACATTTGAATATGCGCAGAGTCCTGATTTCACAGCAGGAATCCATTGCAGCCACATTCACGTGTGAAGCACAGCATGACTCATAAAATAAGTTATAACATTAGAATCACACACACCCACTTTGTAGATGTCTTCTTCATTGTTAAGTGCTGTTAGGAATGGATGATACTTCCCTGCTGGCCTCTTTACACTCACAGACGTATTTGGCCTAAACAACCACATCTTTCTCACAAAAACACAACTGCCTCTTTGTCTATTGTTTACTGGAAAACAATAGTAACAGAAGAAATTAGACAGTTGAAGGAGAGCTGGTGATGGCTTAATGGAAAATGAGATCAGAATGAGATGGTTTGCTAAATACAGGCTAGATATTCCACACTAAACAGATCTGAGGAATGCAGTATGCAGTAGAATTGAATCTATAATAAACTTTTTACAACTTTATCACATTGTTATTAATAGTGAATAAGGCCTTGGGTATGATGAAGGAAAGTTAATTTACACAATTTTTTGTTGATCTACTAATGGCACACAGAGTAGTACACATGCACATGCAGAGTTAAATACTTTCTGTTTTGCTCTGCCTTACATCAGGGCTCAGATGAATGGACAGAAAGAAAGAGAGATAGTCCCATAAGGAGATGAGAGGATGAATATGTGGAGTTGGATGGATACAGAAGAAGAAAATATGACAGTGCTAACTCCAGCAGCACTGATACATTGCAGGTAATGTGGCAGTGTGGAAAGGTAAAGAACTGTTGCTACCACACACACACACACACACTGAATTATGAGATGAGATGAGATCTTCTGCCTCAATTTGTCTGATTTATCTCTGACTGGCTATGAAGAAGTCCTATTACTGATGGCAATGGCAAGATGCAGGAGTCACCAATGATTGTGTGTGTGTGTATGTGTTTATAACAAATCTTTTTGGTCAGTAAAATTGTGTCACGGATTGTCATTTATGAGGGTAACATTAGTGACATTACTGGTTGCTGGCTGCATTTTTAGGCTGAGGATATCTTTAAGCTTCATTACCTACTGCAGTGTGTCCCTTTAAGCTCTGTAATGTGGTTTAATGGAGACAGTGGATGGAGTCAGTGCTCTAATACATCCATTGGGCCACAGTGGAGTGGCACTTTTACATCCTTTTCCCCCAACTGTTTTATTTGGAATAATACACACAAACTGTTGTCTGTTGCTCTCTCTCTCTGTCTCTCTCTCTCTCTCTCTCTCTCTCTCTCTCTTTACTTGCCCTCAAGCTGTCAGTCAACTCATATTACACTTCCCAAGTTACATGTGAAAACCTGTTTACTTGTTTTATGATTAAATGAAAAACCATTTATTTGACCAGTCGTGGACCTAAATCTGAAAATACAATGATGTTGGCTTTCAGTATGACACATTTGTCTTGAGCTGGAACCTAATATCTCTCCTTGGGACCAAATACTTCCCATTCAATTTTATATTGTATTCTTCCTCTTCAGTGTCTTGAATCTAGAATCTCCTTGGTAGTGCATGCAAATGGGGCAGATGTCATGGTTTTCAGAAATGATAAATGGAATGATGGACACATGTGAGATTGTTGCAGCAGGTCAAGCTTATATGGCACCTAAGTGATGTGTTCAAGTACCTTAAATGGACCAATGTATTAGTGTATGAGTTTTATGCAACCTTGTCATACATGAAGGTCTCATATGGAGAGCCACATCCTTTCCCCTGGTTCATACATAGACATGGTTGTTTGATGGTGATCTGCTAATTCTTTGCCTGTTGGTTTGTTCTAGTCATTGGTTGTTGCTTTGACAGACCTCCACACTTCTTTGAAACCAGCTATCCTCTGCAAGGGCACTGGCAGTGACAGCATCACAAGGATAGGTTGGAGGCTTATAAGCTAGTACACACTGAAATGGGATAAGCTGTGTGGCTGAGTGGAATAGCAAGTTCTAGTCATACTTTCTCTCAGGTATGAAAGATGGATCTTCCTGACTGTCACTACACAATGTTCACTTAATGTTCTCATTGCAGTTGACTATTATCTAGGGGATGGTACCCCGAACCCCCCAGTTTTTCTATAAAGGCTTTCCACACTTGGGAGTTAATTTGAAGCCTCAATCAAAGACTATTTATAGACCTTTAGAGATTCCAAAGTATTGGAACACATTAAAATAATAGCATTTGTCTCAGAGGTTAGGTGGTGACCATGACTGAACAATCTGAAGGAGGATGGCAGAGATAATGCAGGTATCAGAGATAACATTTTCAGTTATAGTTTTTCTTGGTGATGAAGGGTAGATGTGTGAGAGTGTGTCAGCCATAGTATTCTTTGAATCTGTTGAAGATAGGTGAATCTCTAATTCATGGCTTAAAATAATTTGTATCCATTGAGGCCACTCAGGGGCTTGTTCAGTCCCTTGTCATCTTGAGATTGGTCTACTGCAACTCCCCCCAGGTAGGTCTTCCCCTGCAGGCCATCCGTCACTTGCAACTGATCCAGAATGGCTTGCTAAAACCGTTCCCTCCACTGCCTTCTGGCAATTGCCCACATAAGATTCAAAATACTGATGCTTGCATCCAAAGCCAAAATAACAGCCCTACCTACCTGAAGGCACTCATCACACTCTGCTCTGCACCACATTCCCTTTCGAAGATCTAGCATGGCTCAACTCTTCTCTGTACTGACATCCAGGTGGTTGAATGACATTCCGCTAAGTCACTCTGGATAAGGGTGTCTGCTAAATGCCGTGAATGTAAATATCAAAAGGAATGGTCTAAAACATAGAAACTGGTATTGACTCACTCTTTAGTGCGTGATAAACATTTCAGGTTGAGGAGCCCTGAATGGAATGTCTTCCCTCTTTGCGCCATTTCCATTCTATGTGGGTGAGTCAGGCAGGGCCGATAAGCATTGGTTCCAGGAACTCCTCTAGATAAAGAATTATTGTTAAGATGGGCTGTATTTTCTCTAGAAACATTCAATAAATTTTTCAAGAGTGGAATGACGATCATGACACGCTAGCTATTTCTCAGGTGGGTCAATGACTGTTCATGGCAGAAGAAAGGGAAGAGAGCTGTTGTAGTTGACGGCAGAGGTTGTCGAGCTTCATGTGAATGCCTCCTAGCTGCTCTTCTTGATCACCCACAACACTTTCTGTACAGTGAAAGCCTGAGGAACTTCTTCAAAACCCATCCATCAACTACATGTTTTTTCTGACTTAAAACTTCTGACATTTCAGTGTGCTGTTTTGTGTTGAAATCGTATCATTTGAGGGGATGGGGCTGCCTTCAGCTGACTGAATGGCTGATTCTTTTGTATGATTTCACAAGGTCTTTTTTCTGAGAGAGAGAGAGAGAGAGAGAGAGAGAGAGAGGGGGGGGGGGGGGGGGGTGGAGGGGGGGGGGGGGGGGGGGGGGGATACACAATGATTTATTTCAGGCTAGTCCAATCATGTTTTTATGCTATCAGGCAGGTACAAAGAGGCACAGTGGATGACCATGATAATGATGATTATGATGATTATGTTGATAATAATCATTTTCACAGGTATGTGAAAAAGGGGAAGGATACCAGATTGCAAGATGGTTATACTAACATTTGCTATGATGAAGACACTACTTCACCCTAATCTTGGGCATGCATAACGTTATCATTCTGGCTCATGGCTCATTTATTTCAAAGCAATAATGGTGGTACCGCTGGTGATGATGATGATGATCATGATGACGACAACTACGACAAACTGATAATGTTGAGGAACATTAAAAACCCACTAATAAACCACTACATATTACACAGCCTTCAATCATCTGATCAAGTGTATCGGTTTCACTCTCTTTCACCCTCTCTCAATCTCATGAATGGATAACGCTTGCTGTGGTCTGATGTAGGTGGCCTGGAGTGAGTCATTAAAGCATAGCAGATTACGTGAGGTGAAATAAACAGAAGGAAAATGAAGAGTGGCCACTGTGCAAGGTAATAATACTGGATCCCAGGGGATTGGGCCCATATTCTGGTCTTTATTAAATGGAAATAAAGGGTTGGCCACATACACTAGTAATGGCGCTATGGATGGAATTGACACCAACCAATAAACCCTACACCAAATCCAGCGTGTTTTATTTCCAAGGTGTTTGTCATCAATCAATCAATCAATCAATCAATCAGTCAATCATTCAAGAAACAAACAAACAAATTTGAGTCAATAAAAAATACTTTCACATAACACATCCTTAGAAGTAGAGAGCAATTTTTTAAAAGATGAATTTTCAGCTATTTTGATGTTCAGGCAGTAGAAAAAAAACAAGAAAAAAACAAGAAAATCAAACTTTTATTATATTTCAAAAATGACACAGTGTGCAAGGTAACATAGTAAAAAAAAAAAAAAGTCTATCAATTACATGACCTGTGTGCAATGACCTTTAATTCTTGCTTTGGTTACTTTTCATTATTATGTTTTCTCTGTAATATCTGTTTAAAATCTGTTTAAGCTTATTCTTTTTCATCCTTAAATATTCCATTGTTAACTTCCATTGTAAGGCTTTGAAATGATGAGAGAGAACAGATGATGACTGAATGGTCATAAGGGGCAAAATTTGTCTGGAGGCTGTGACATCTGCAGTCATTGTGGTAAGAGTTCCATCTTAAAAAAAAAAATTTTGCCTTCATTGATACAGTACAGCAAATAAGTCAATGTTGTTATTCATTGTTTCATGATTATGACATTTAAGGACAGTGATTTCTTATTTGATTTCTGCTGACAGTATGAGTTACACTTTGCTGCGTGTGTGTGTGTGTGTGTGTGTTTGTGTGTGGCTGTGTTTTTTGAGCTCAGTGATTAATCAGCTTGTTATTAAGTTAATCACACATAATCTCTATGTCTGAAATCCCACTTTCTCCAATTACATCTTGTTTAATTCATAGAATATACAGCTCAGATTTTCTGTTATTTTTGGACAGATATGTGAAACTGTCTCTTATTAACCACCTGTTCTCAAAATAAATGGAGGGCAATTTTGAATCATGCTTAGTTATATCTTTAAATCAATAGAAGGTGGTAGTCATTCTGCAGGATCATCATTATATCACAGTATTTGCATGTGTGGTTGTGTGTTTGTGTACATGATTAATTGCATTACTAACTCTTTAACAGTTATTCTTTTTTTTTTTTTTTTTTGATTTTTCAAATTCATTCTTTATATTAGGACTGACAGACATCTACCAGCCAGTTAAATTGCCTGTTTAAGATATCAGTAGAAGAGCCTATTGAGCACAGTGAGCAAGTAGTATAGCTTTATTTTACAGCTACAAATTGAATGAGTTTTGACTGTAAACTTTTCCAAGTGGTCCGATAAGAAATCAGATTCCATCAGATTATCACCTTCTATATAAAAACAGACAAATAAACTAAATAAAATATACTACACATCCTACATGCATAGTTGGAAACTTTATTCTACATATTTTAGTAAAAAGCTCATAGAAGTTTAACCCATAGATTGTGAGCTTGCCTAGCTTTTTCTTTTTGTTAAATATGGGAAATAAACCTTGAAGACTGTGGTTCATGGGTGCGGGTTTCATGTTTATCGATATACTTTCGAGGTATTGTCATTTTGATAATCATTGTCAAACAACAGATTACCTTGATAAAATAGCTCACAGTAGATCTCTTGCTAAGTCACTTCAGTGTAGCAACTTAGTGACCGTGCGGTAACACATGTTTTGACACACCTCATACATAAATACTGGTGCATGAATGTAATATTATGAACCAAAGTGTCCCCTTGTGAACATATTATGTCCAAAGGCACTCAGTGTAATCCCTTAAGATAAAGGGAAAAGTGTGGTTGAGCTGCCTGTTAAAGGGTTTAAATCATTTGCATTTTCTAGTTTGTTATAGTGAAATACTGCAGTGTACTGCAGACTAGATAAATAAAATGGTATTTCATTTTTTTTTCAATGCTTACCTGCTTTTTATTAGGCCACAGGAAAACATTACAAGCTGTAAATGTGAGGAACTCCATGCCTCAGTCTGGCTAAATCGACCTTGCCCTTGGCAGCGTAAGCCCATTTCTCTGTCTTGCAGTATTTACACCTGCAGCAGCAAAAAGAAACTTGTGTCTCTGTCCAATCACTTATGGACTGTTCTGTTGCTAGTTTTTTTTTTTTTTTAAATATTCTCTTCACTTATCCTACTTTCCCTCCCTCTGCCGAATCCATCTTATTTTCTCCATCCACCTTCCTCTGAAATGTTCACCTTGCCCTTTCTATTCTGTCAGCCATCTATTATCCATCTATCCATCCATCTGTCCATACACATCTCTATATATACATCATTAGTGTTTATTTTCATGTTAACATATGGTTAGTGGATTTTAGCAGTGGTGTTTGTACATGTGCATGCAATTCAGCTTGGTATTTTTTTTAATGAATAGTTTTGTGTGTGTACACATGTAACATGTGTAGGGGGTGTGTCAGAGGGCTCATTGATTTGCTGTTTTTAAGGATGCTGAAGCACCAGAGAGCAGCTCACCCCGCAGGGCAGAGGTGGCAAAGAATCAATACTGAGCGAGGTCAGCCTCCGTGTCTGGAATCAAACACACATACACACACACACACACTGAAGCACACACTGTTTAAACAGCTCAATGTTATCAGTGTCATCACAGTGGTGCAGCAGATCTTGTTACCACCTTGCAGCTGCAGGTTCCCTGGTGCTCATTTACTGTCTGTGTTGAATTTCTGTGTGTATTTTCCCCATACATGTGTGGGTTTCATCCCACCACCTAAAAACATGTAGATAAATGGTTTGACTAATGTAAATTGCCCCAGGTGTGAATAAGTGTATGACTGTGTGTGTGTGTGTGTGTGTGTGTATGGTGCCCTGTGATTAATTGGCCTCCTAGCCAGTGTGCATTCTGCATCTATTCAATTCAGTTCAATTTTATTTATGTAATGCTTTTAACAATTGATATTTACAGAAATCCAGACATGAATTTAGATTTAGATTCCTAATGAGCAAGCCAGAGGTGACGGTGGCAAGGAAAAACTCTCTGAGACAAAATGAGGAAGAAAACTTCAAGGAACCAGACTCAAATGGAAACCCATCCTCTTCTGGGTGATAGTGTAATAATGAGTCATTACCTTTCCACAAAACCATATACTATAAGGTCAAGCAGTGCTAAGTATGTTGAAGGGATCTTCAGTACAAGCATCAGGGTCATTTTGGATTTCTTTATTGAGATTTCATTTGGAGTTTTGGCTTGAAATCTAGAGCGAAGTTAGAAGCTATCCACTGTATAATGAAGACTTGCATGTCACCCAGCGGTCCTGGGATATGCTCCGGATCCACTCCAACCCTGACCAGGATACAGCAGTTACTGAAGATCAATGAACTTTATCGGTATCAGCATCTGCCTATCAGCAGAAAGACCTGTGAACTGAGAAACAATCTCATAAAATGTTAGTATATAATTTGAAATATTTCAAGAGAACTTAAGAACTTACGAACTTAACAAAGTGAACATGCCTGTCCAGCAAAGCAACCCACATGTGTACATTTCTTGACCATCTGTTTCAAATGCTACTCAGTTTCTGGAGATTCCTTCCAGTTTTTCCCAAATATCGATTTGCTAAATATCATAAATATCATATCATTCAATTCCATTCACATAAATATCTTAAATATCATATTCAATTCCATTGAATCTAGTCATTTCTTTTCACTGTTGTTGTTCTTCTGTGTCACTGATACTGGATGATGATGATAATGATGATGATGAAAGTGATATATGCACACATGCTGGAAAAAGCCGCATGAATTCTGATTCAACTCTTCTCATGCATGTCGCATGGCGTATGTTGGCAATGTATCCAATTAGATCCTGATCCAAGGTCCTTAAACAAATCAGATCTGTGTCACATTAAGGCAAAAAATTTAATTTGTCACTTCAACCTGGTATTGCAAACGTAGCTTATGATCGGAAGATTGTGAATCTGAACCTGCATGAAATTTCCATTGTCTAAACACCTTTATAATAACCTTAATAAAGTCAGAAAATACAGCAGGCTTCATTTTTTGTGATCTTAAATGCAAGAGCAATGACAGTTGGTGAAGCTGAAGATAGAGTAAATAAGAACTGAGTACAATGCATTCCAGCATATTACCTTTCAAAGGAAAGCTTTCTCCAGAAGTGTTATTTTTAGTTCCCTTCTAATTTCATTCATTGCTAATGCATTATTGCATCACAGATTTTTCCCAGAATAGTACTGATTGGGTGATTTCAGCAATATTTCACACGTGAGGTTCTGAGAAACGTGAACTCCTACTCAACTTAAAACTTTTTCATACAAGCTGGCTCATGTGACTTCTTACAGCTTTGTAATGAAGAGATCATGCTGTTCTAATAAAAAATAAGACCTACATTTAAAAAATCTGACTTTCAAAGATAGAATTTGCATTTTCTTTGATTTACTGGAAGTGTGTGAATGTTTTGTACTTTGTGTACTCTAGGCTGTTTGTTCAACTGATGCACACAGGTCAAGCAGTGATTACAGTCTGTCAGTGCTTATTACATGGGGTAGGATATTTGTCCTGAGAAACTGCAAACAGCTCAGATTTTTTTCACTTTATCTTTTGTTCTATCACTTTTATAACTTTCTTTTCCACAGTCTTTCTAAATCACTTTGGAGACTCTTTTGGAAAGCTGCGTGCCAGAGAATGTGGTGGAAGAAAGAAAAAGGCAGGAAAAAAAGAAGCAGACAGATGACGCTTTTCATCCAGTAAAGCTGCAAAGAGTTGTCTTGAACAGGACACACACACACACGCACACAAACACACGCACACAAACACACACACACACACAGACTGTGGGAAAATAATTAAGATAGCCTAGTAGGGGACTGAGAAACATCTGACCTCTTGGAGTACATTTGGTGTTTGGCTAATAAGCAAGACAGAAAAAAATGGTACATGGTAAAAGAAGGATATCTATCCAGAGATGATAGTGTGATGGTTTTTTTTGTTTTGTTTTGTTTTTTTTTAAGCAAAAATAGCTTTCACAAGTAGGCAATCAACTTTCCCTGTTGGCTGTTATTAAAGAACGTCACATTGTTGGAATAAAAGGTTAAATACTTGATGAGCTTCTGTGTAGTTGGAATCTAAACTTGATCTGACATAAATCTCTTTTCTGCTGTATGGAAAAGTCCCAGAGCATATTTTTAAGGGATGTAATCCAGAGATTAGGTAAATAAATCTCAAATTAGGCCTGAAATGTCATACTGTCCCTTCAGGATAAAGAGAAGAAGAGCCGGATCTCTGGATTATCTCTATCAATTATGTCAATCATGGCATCACGGTTACTAAGTGTTTGGGTTTTAAAGGTGTGTGTGTGTGTGTGTGTGTGTGCATGTTTATATCTGTCTCTCTGTGGTTATGCTGTGTGTGCAAGTCCAGCATTTCCCCAAAATTACTACTTCCTCAATACTCTTCTCTTGTGTGTGTGTGTGTGTGTGTGTGTTGTACACTCCTGATTATACTCTTCTCTGTGGTGTATACATAAAGTGAATGAAGAAAACAGCTTTTCTTCTAATTTCCCTATTAAAAACAATCATATCAACAGTAACCAAGCCAAATAAATATCTGTTTCAAATGGAGGAAAATATGGACAAGAGCAAAGGAGACTGAGACGCTTGGGAAGGAAGTGAAGAAGAAAAATATGTTTGCAGAGAAAGAGGGAAAAGATGTGAAAAGATCAGAGGAGAAGGTGGTTGTTATGGAACTGGCTGATGCTCAGGAAAAGCAGGATTGTGAAAAGAAGGTGGAAGATGGAGGTAGAAAAGGATGATGGAAGATGATCAAGCACTAGAAGATAACTGAGAAGATTAGTAGAAAATAGAATGAAGTTAAATTTTGAAACAAAGTTTTTATTATTATTATTATTAGTAGTAGTAGTAGTAGTAATAATAATGATAATAATATTTTCTCATGTAAAACTTATCCTAAGCATTAATTATTATGATGTGAGCTAAATATTATTCCACATTCACACATCTATTATTTATTGTGGCTGAATACAGTAGCTTTAATACTGTTTTCATTTTTCTTTTCTCCTTTCAGACTGCAGTCTGTTATGATGAAGTATGTGTTTGTTGCCTCCTCTAACAAACTGGACAAGCAGCAGAAAGCCACAGTTTCCCACATTAGCAAAACATCTGGAGCCAAACATGTGGATTGCGGGCTGCCAATGGAGAGAAAATGGTTGCGTAAACTCAAGGACGATCTCAGTGCCATTTTATACCTAAAGAATTAAGCGATACTCACCTAATCATTCACAAATGTAATTTTCAGGGTTTAAACCCATTAATTTTTATTTTAAATGTGCCATGTACTTCTCTTAAACCCTTAAGTGGACTAAATGTCTTGGACCAGAATGCTGCCATGACTGGGAGGAAATGGATGGAATGCCTCAGAAAGACCCACAAGCCCACACTACCACCTCTAAATTACAGTAAGACCAAAAATGGGTGGTGTTTATGAGGGTAAGCATTACAGCAATACTTCAGTACTGTAGTATTAAAGTACAGCAACACAGTTATAATAATGTATGTGAATGTATCATTTCTACTGAGCTGTGATTTAGCATAAAGTAAATGTTATTTCTCTGGATTTTTCTCCTCATAATAGATCTGTTGTGGCGTTATCTTCCAACGACTTCCACGAGAAACCTGTGTGTGCCTGGTGTCTGCCTTCCACTTGCTCATCTAGGGACTGAGGCACCGGTGTTCCTCCCCTTCCACTCATGACTGTCCAGAATGGTGAGAAACAAATGTGCCAAACAAGAGGAAAGATGCATAAACGAACAAGCTTATGATGTTGCTTACTCGATATTTTCTTTTCTGTTCCAGCTCTTGGACATGCTGCAATGTGTGACAATACAGGTCAGTTTAATGAATTCTGGTCTCAGGTGCATCATAATGTGTGATCAACTTTGGAGCTTGGTCTCAGAACTCAGAACACCGTGATTCTAATGATAGTGAAGCCATAATGGACTAATATACATGCTGAGAATGATGGTACATCGTGATACTGAATTAACTATGAAACAGCATTATGTCACAAATTTCACTGGCAAACTGAAGGATGCATCATTTCTCTTGTTTTTCTTTTCTTTTTTTGTTTTTTTTTTTTTTAGGTTTGGCTGTGCCGCAGGAGAGGTTTGAGGATCCATGTTCTGGAGATTTATTATTTCAAAAGTCAAGATTTTCAAGTCGTATGGAGGGCAATGGTCAAAACACAATCAAACGTGAAATATAAATACAATAGGCAAAATCCAAAAAGTTGAAAAAATGTCAAGGTTCAAAACA
This sequence comes from Pangasianodon hypophthalmus, assembly GCF_027358585.1. NCBI lineage: Eukaryota > Metazoa > Chordata > Actinopteri > Siluriformes > Pangasiidae > Pangasianodon > Pangasianodon hypophthalmus. The sequence goes on along the minus strand of NC_069730.1, from coordinate 12,744,380 downwards.
CATGAATGGCAATCACTAGATACAAGGCTCATAAATTACACACTGTCAAGAGTTGGCAAGACTTAACAATAAATATTAGTTTGTGTTTGTTTTATACACTATGAAAACAGGAAGTATATGTACAGTGGTTAAATACTCATGGGAGGGGATCCTCTGCTAGCAGGGAGGTTTTATGTCTCAGGTTTATATGACACACAGTATATAGTGTTGCCAAAATATGTGATTATTCTTCTTTCAGAAATGTTTCCAGAGCCACTGATCAGGGGTTATGATTATAGGATCATCTTTATTGTCCAAAGATAAATATGATTCTGTCCTCTTGTTAGATCTGATGCTGAAGACTGGTCTAAAGATCACAGTAAAGACACCTGAGATAGAAATACTCCTCCTCAATTTGGACATTATTAAAGGTGACCATAATCACTGGGTGGAGATGATTATGAAAATGAAGAGGAAATGAAAAAAAAAATTCAAGGACATGAATGGTATACCAGATATACCAAGTACTGATTATGGTGTGTCAACAACAACAGAAGTCCTATAATGTTACTAATATTTACTTGTGTTTTTTTCTGTCAGATCCAGAATACAGAACATGTTGTTACATTGTGGATTAAAGGTGAGGAATAGTTCATAGTGCTTAAACATAAGATTCTAGGATCACAGGCCATTTGCAGTATCATCCGCACTGAAGTGTAAATATGTTTCTCTCCTTCTGTAGATCTGTGTTGAATAAACTAAGAAGATACTTAAAATCAACCATTTATATATGACTGATGGAGCCAGTCCCAAGAACTGGGAGGAGATGATCATGAAAATGACGAAAATGTGGACCAAGTCATTTAAAGACATGAATGGTACATCAGACAACATGTTAACTACTGATTGTTATTATTATTATTATTATTATTATTATTAACCAAATCTCATGTTCTTATGCTAACTGATGAATGTATCTTCTGTTGGTGTTTATGTCTTTCTGTTGTCTTTGTAGCTCTGTCTCCTCCTCCTTCATTCTTTGTCCAACTAGAAGATGGAGAAGAGACTAAGTGACATGGAATTTTTTTTTCTCCACCCAATTGTGAGTTTAGTGATTACGTACTATGGGTTTGGCACTATTTTTTTTGTATTTAATTTAATTTTATTTTTGACTTTGGGCTTAAGTGAATTATACAGTGAGTGCACAACATCACAGTGTGTATGTTAGGAGTTTAACACAATGCCAGCTTTGACAACTTAGACTGTGAAGTCTCCTCACTCAATTCTCAAGTTCAGAACGGATCTCAACTAGAAGTGTACATGGGGCTGTTATATATTTTTTTAATAAAATAAAACAACAACAACAACAACAACAATTAAAGCTGCCAGCAGCATATTCAGGGCCCAAGCACCCAGAATTGGTGAGCCACACATTCACAGACACACTACAATTATTGCCTAAGCAATCACAGGAAAGCAGAGCCATAACTTTGGGCAAAGGGAATCATGATGATTTGTAGTTTCACTCATGATGTGTATGTTTTGACCATGGACAGTGGTGGAATTCTCTGACTGTAGGAGGAAAGGTCTAGATGAACAAATGGGCAGCAGGGTGGCTTTGCTGCAGCATTGTTTAGACAGGTGTCAAGATGATGTGATCTAAATTTGGTGAAGATTGGACAAAATTTGGAGGAGGAATATTAGCAAAAATGGCAGTTAGATGTAAGCATTTTTAGCATGTTATTGTTACTTGTGACCAGTAGGTGGCGATGGCACGAAATTTGTTGCATAGCCTCAGGTCATGGTCCTGAAGATGCTTACCAAGTTTGGTGTCAGTGCGCAAGGTCGTTGCTGAGATACAGCCTCAATTCCTGTTTGGCAGCTTCGCTGTCAGATTCGTTGGCCCATTATGAACACATCATTGGGAATATTCAAAATTCTTCTGAAATCTTTTGTGAGGCTTACTCGGAAGACGAAGTCTGCAAAATTTGGTGATGATTGTACAAAATATGTAGGAGGAGTAGCGAAAAAACAGTTTTCAACTAAAATCCAAGATGGTCGACAAGAAGTACACTTGAATTTCTAATGTTGGTGTGTGTTCAGTTCTGCATATTCCAGGGAATTATAGGAAAAATGAACTGTGAATTTATCACAAACTCTTGAAATGATATAAGGAAAAAAATGAAAGTTGTTACAGTTCTTGACCACAAGGTGGCACGGTCACAAAATGTCTTGGGTACATTCAAGGCATGGTCCTGAAGATACTTATCAAGTTTCGTGATGATATGTAGATGCATTACTGAGATACACCCTCACATCCCGTTTTTTTTTTTTTTTTTGCATTTGCCAGCGTGTTACAAGAGAACGCGTTTGAATATCAAAATTCCTTTGACAATTTTTGTTTAGACATGTCTCAAGATGATCTGAGCCAAATATGGTGAAGATTGGAAAAAAATTTGGAGGAAGAGTAGGAAAAATGGCAGTTAGATGTAAGCATTTTTGGCATGTTATTGTAACTTTTGACCAGTAGCTGGCACTATCATGAAATTTGTTGCATAGCCTCAGGTCATGGTCCTGAAGGTGCCTATCAAGTTTTGTGTCAGTGTGCAAAGTCATTGCTGAGATATAGCCTCACTTCCTGTTTGGGGGCTTTGCCATCAGATTCGTTGACCCATTACAGGCAAAACCTTTGGACTATTCAAAATCCTTTTGAGGCTTACTCTGGAGATGATGTAAGCCAAATTTGGTGATAATCGGAAAAAAGTTTTAGGAGGAGTAGCAAAAAAACTGTTTTTGACAAAATCCAAGATGGCGGAAAATCTAATTAAGCAGAAGTTGACATTGTAGGGTGCATTGAACATATCTTGATCCAGGGAATCAAATTTTAAATTTTAAATTTTGGACACACGGTTCAAAAATTATGACCATAAATGTACTTCCAAATTAGGCCCAAATTTGACCCAATGGTGGCACTAGATCTTTGGCAGCACTTGGCCCAAATTTGGTCAGAATGTTCATTAGACCCTGCCCAATCAGTGTACCAAATTTCACAACTTTACCAGTTCTATGGGCTTCCAAAGACACCATGGCCAGAACAAGAAGAAGAAGAAGAGGAAGAAGAAAACATAGAATAACAATAGGGTGCCTATGCACCTTCGTTGCTTGGCCCCCTAAAAACATAGAATAACAATAGGGTACCTATGCAGCTTAAGTGCTTGGCCCCCTAATAATAATAATAATAATAATAATAATAATAATAATGCACAACGTATTTATATTTTATGTCTATCTATTCATCCTATTGATATATTTGTATGTGTTTAGAATACATTATCTGTTCAATCTGAATAATGTGTTTGTAATCGATTACATCCCTGTGGTGTGTGTGTGTGTGTGTGTGTGTGTGTGTTTATACATATGTGTGTGTAATTAAGAACATTGGAGGATTGTGGATCCTTCTATTTTCACTCATGGTACAATTGGTCAATTATGCTGAGGGCTCATTCTTAGCAGATTTTCTACATTACAACAATTTAACAGTGTTTAAACTGTTCCTTTAAACATAGGGATGCACAGCTCCAGTTCTGGATGGCAAACTCCCACTACGGGTATTCACAGGTACAGTTCACTCCATGAGGTAATTGGCTGGTTTAATGTGTGTTACAGCAAAACTGTGTTGCACACTCTAGAATTAGAGTGCATTGCTGATTTACCATCTTGTGTGTTGGGAGAACAGGTCCAAAACAGTGGCATGCGGATGCTAATAAAATGTCCATGTGTCTTCTCTGCCATTAACAACACAGACAGACACACAGACGGACACACACACATACACATACACACGCACACATTTACAGACGTATACACATGTTCCTTATTATGGGGAAGGCTTTCATGGTCAAGTCTAATGAAACTTCAATAGGCCTGTCTGGAATAAATATGTAGCCTTTGGAAACTTCTGGAAGTGTGAGTGAGCTAATCCTTACAGCAGGAACCATTTTCAGCCCCAAACTGTTCACTCACACAGGGGGGTCCTGGATAAAGTATGTATGTCAAGGGGAAATTCCATCATGTTTGTGACCCAAGACACTTCCTGATAATTTCTCTTCAATTTTCTGTACAAAATAGATTAAGTATATCTTTATCTGTGTTAATACCATGCTCTCTCTAACAGTTGGGCTTGGAATAAATGAAGGTTTTTTTAGGCATATTTAGGAGATGGTTTATACTTTCCATCTAATTCTATTTTTTTCCACTTTTGAAAATTCAGAGCAAACAATTTTCTATGTGTCACAAATGTTTCAGCAAATACTTCACTGCACTTTGTAGTATTTTACATGCTCACAACCTAGAAGCCAATTGAAGTACTACTGTTTTACATCTTCCAATTTCATGTGTCCTTTCCACTGGTCTTATACAGTTGAAACAATATCTAAACACTGTTTCAGCAATTTCAGTTCCTTTAAATCACATGATAAAAGTGATAAATGTGTGTGCTGCTGCCCTTGGCTATATTAGGAACATTGTCTCCTGACACCACAGTCTCTGTGAATGCCCACACTCTCACGACCAGCTGAGTGGGCTTGGGTGAGTCAGTGTCCGTGCTGCCCATGCACTGATGACCAATCAGAAGGTTAAGATGAATCAGCTGTTGTTGTGTCTCGTAACCACCCACATGGTCGGATGGAGGGGGAAGGGTCTTGTTCCAAATGTCAAAAATAGCATACTACTATACTAAATGGTAAGTTTAGCTAAGTTAGGTTAACATGGCCCCAAAACAGCATGTAAACTATACATCACTTACTATAGTTACTAACTATATTTACTATAATTACTAACTTTCTGTTACCTACTAGGAGTGTGGTAGTGTGCAATTGGGGCAATTGGAATTCCCAGTTCTGACAAAGATTACCCTTTTACTACACTCTTGGAATAAAAAAGGTTAAAATCTAGAAGCTTTAACAGTTCTTCAGTTGTCCCAAATGGGAAACCCTTAAAGGTTCTCTGTAGAACCATACAACAGTGTTTTCTTCTCAGAAAGGGTTCCAAACTAGAACCTTTTCAAATAGCCTATAAATGCCTATACAAAGAACCATTTGAAGCACATTAGAAGAACTGTTTTTGTAAGCTTGTGATTGCAGATTATTCATTCAACATCTATAGTCTTATAAGGGTTGCAGTGGATCCGAAGCTTATCCCAGGAGCTCTGGGCACAAGGTGGAAATACACAGGGCACCATGCACACACATACACACACATTCATGCCTAGGGGGAATTTAGCACAGCCAATCCACTTACTGTCATATTTTAGGGAGGAACACACACAGACATGCAGACTGTAACCCAAGCTCAGGATCAAATTGACGACCCTGGTGCTGTGAACAGCAACATTACCTGCTGCTCCCCTGTGCTACACTGACTATTGGATATGTTTAACCCTTATTGTTCTATTCGCTATGTAGCATTTACTGTCCAATTCATCCAGGCATCCTTTTTGATTTTTCTAGTTATACAATTGCCTATTTAGAAAAGAAACCTAATATATCTTTCTTCCGTCTCAATTATTAGGAACAGAAACAGGATTTGTGCAAACCCTTTCACGTGTGTGGACAGAGGCATGATATATAAATATGAGCTGTAGAAAATGTAACACTTTTAAATTGCATAGTTACAATGAGCTGTCATTTTAAACACTTAAGCAACCACTTGTGATGAAACCAATTAAAAGATTAAGATTTTTCGTATTCTCCCACTTTTAGTGAGACTCAACCTAAGTGTGATCCTAATTAGCAAGTAGAGTGTACATGTGCACAATTCATCTGAAAGACTCTGCTAAATAAAAATGAGTCTAATGACTCACTACTTCTTTAATAAAATATCACATCAAATATTTTTGCACAAAGGTGCGTTTTGAGATGTGAAGGACGCGTTTCAATTCTTTGTTGAAACCATGTACAGTACTAGGTTACAGAGCAAATCATTCCAGAGCCTTAAGATTTTTTTTCTTTTCAAAGTGACATTTTGTTTTCTGAAACAGTTTCATGAACACGTATATGGACATGCTTCTCACACACAAACGTTGTTGACAACTAGTATAGCTGTGTTGGTCTAGAAATGTAGGTCAACGTGTTTTTCTACAGCTTTAAAGTACGTCATTATGGGTCAGGGGTGCTGTTTCTTACCAGTCTTCTCTCTCTCGCTCTCTGTCTCTAACACACACACACACACACACAGTTTTCAGTCATCATTATCAAAAGATCTGTCTTATTTCCGGTCTTATTACAGTTATGAGCTTAACTGTTGTCTTGGACCTTTTATGGTAATGCAGGGTTTCCTGTCTGATTTGTCCAGCAGAGTGCTGTAGGCATTGTTCACAATCACAGACACTTTAACAGGACTAAGCAATCAATGGCTTGCTCAGTCATATATGGCACCTTTGAATCCTGAAAAATATATCTAAATGTATATATATATATATATATATATATATATATAGAGAGAGAGAGAGAGAGAGAGAGAGAGATATTTATATACTGGTAAAAAGCAAAATCTTTATTTATCAGTGCTGGTGAGACTTCGGGTAATGTGTAACAAGGTTGGAGACACATGTAGAGAGATCTTGGTCCACTCCTCCATGCAGGAAGCACTTGAAGCTAACTGTTATAGCTCCAATTGTACTTAATGCTTAAGAATTTTTTATATTCATGACATGATAACGACCACCTGTCACTTATCCATTTCAATAGGGAAAAGGTCGACAAAAGGGGAATTTACATGTGTACAACATCATGTTTATACCCCAGGGAAACAGGAAGTGGTTAAAGGTAATCAAAGGTAACTGTTACTAAGATTAACGTTGCATGGAATAACTTTGTGATGTCTCTTAAAGGAAGTTTAGTTTAGAAAGAATAAGTAAGTAAGTAAATAAATAAATAAATAAATAAATAAATGAGAAATGAGCTTATACAGCCTCAGATTAAAAAAAGTACTAAACTATAGATGTCTTTGTCACTGTGGTAGTACCTCTAGAGTACATACTGTATGTTTTACCTGGTAATGTGCATGTAGTGTAATTATAATTTAATGTTCATCATTCCACTTTACAAACCACTCCTGTACCTGTAGTTAGCTTTTTGGGGTCATAAATGGAGTAAAAAACATAAAGGTATCCTTCCTTTAGAGTTACTATGGGTGAGGAATTCATAGGGAAGAAAAAAAGGAGGGGGAGAATGAGAGAGAGAGAGAGAGAGAGAGAGAGAGAGAGACTTAAACCTCCACTTATTATGTCCAAACCAGATTATTGTATTTTGCATTCCACAAAAATACTGTGATGAATAACACTCTAAACCTCTATGCGCTTATGTGTTGGTTATCTTTAAATACTCAGAGTCGGTATATCTATAGGGATCTCTGGAGATCAGTGTGTCCGGGGCGGTGTGAGCGCGTCTGTGGCACCGGAAGCTGGAAGCTAAATCCGCTCTTTTTGGCTTTCGGCTCATACAGAAGAGGTTTTGATGTAACGTCCTCTAGAGGCGCGCGAGCTCGATGCCCCCTGCTTTCCCGGCTGTCGGCGCGTTGTCTAAGCATTTGTCCGGCCCGAGAGCGCAGGAGAAGCAGCACACTGACTCTGGACCGGACCACCAGCGAATCAGCTTCATTATTCAGTTTCCACTTTAATACATTATTGAAGACCTCTCTAAATAAAGATACTGGAGCTGGTGCGCAAGTGTAGTCAATTGACAGGCGCGGAGTACAGGCAATTGCTCACCAGACCGGCAGCGTAGGCGTTTTTTCCCCCCAGTGCGTCTCAGTTTTGCAACAAAAAGCAGCACTGGAAAGAGAACTTGAACGCCAGTTTGAACGCGTGGACATCTTCAGCAGCAACGGATCAGCATTTACACTAAGCGCGTCCAGGTCATTGGGTTTCAGTCGGATCTGAAGTGCGGGATGGATGTGCGCTTAGCGCTCGTGCTGTGCGTCCTGGCCGGAGCGGTGAGCGCAGAGAGCGCCACCGGGAAATCTCGGAGCTGCACGGCTTTCCGAGACTTCTACAGCTCCAAGGGCTTCAGCATGAGCGGCGTTCCGCAGGCGCAGATCTCCGGTGAGTGTGTCAGGGAAATGTGCAACTCTCGGCTGCAAGTCTAAAGCGTTAAACAAACGGACGCAGCGCACAAAAGAGCCCTACTGCTGAAGGCTTTTGTAAAATCTCAGCAGAATCATAAATGCATGATATATGCCGGAGGAGCGTGTTCAGTTCAATGCCCCTAAGGGCTAGATTTTCCGGTTCGTAACTCTTATCACTGACGTTTATTGTTTCAGTAGACGCTTTGATCCACATAGTCACAAGTGAGGCAGAACACATGATGGTTTAGTGGGAGCTAGTTCTCTAGATTAAGTTTGCTGCCCAACATGAGAAAATCAGCCTATTGTGCTGCTTTGTAATATGCCAACACACAAGGGTGAACCTTTTAGAAGTAAGGATTTGCAATTCTGAATAATATATATATATATATATATATATATATATATACATATATACTGTATATATGCATATAATGTGACAGAGCACTTGCAGGATACTTACAAGACAGCTTAGATGAAATGAAGAGGTAATTCTATGCTCTGGGTACTTTTTTTTAATATTTCACTTCAATTGTTTGTTATTAATATTTATTTCTTTATTGGTGCACTCTTGATTGGTTGATCACACTGCACTTTGAGTCACAGAGATTTTAACATGCTGTGTGTTTATGGGGAGCTTGCTTAAAGGAAATATGATGGTAACTATTGCAAATGCTGGAGGTTATGGTGCGATATAGTGAAATACCAGTGTTGCTACAGTACAAAAATAATTTTGATTGTATTAAATTTGAAGTAAAATGCAATTTAAAGGTTGTCTCACATATCATCATATGATGATAACGTGTGACTCACTGATAAACTGTGACGTTCCTTGCAAAGGTCCAGCGAGCTTAGTACAGTAGTGCTTTTGTAGCAGTCTCACACACACACACACACACACACACACACAGAGAGTCACCTGACCCCTGTTCTGATGCCCCGCTGGATTATTAGTGGTCTGCTTCCAACATGTGCCGTGCACGCTGATGCCAGCAATCCTTCCAGCTGTGATAATATAACACAAGATTTATAGAGGAAAATGAACCATTAGCTACTGACACTTGTGGGATGAAATTGTTATACTTGTAAAAGCATCATTCACTTAATGACATCATTCACGTCATAAACTGAAGCCTGCTTTTTTCAAGATGCCCTCAATCACACTGATTAATCGAGTGTATATCATTCAGTCACAGTAATGCTGAAGTCAGGCATTTTTATTACTGCGAAATGTATAAATTAGTGTTACTGATGCTGGACATAAACTGATTCATATGTAATGCCATGTTTCAGCTAATACATATGTAATTGTTGGCAGAAAGCCTGTATTAATTTTTCATTTTATTTTTCTCTGGCAGTTTTATACTCTTTTATACTCTTATATCAGCTTGGAGAACTCTGTAGATATATCTCTGTCACAATATTCATGGTGACACATTTTGCCATTCATGCATTAAACTGTAGGAATATGGAGTTTTTGAAAAGCATTAGAAGTCATATGAAGGATCTATATACTACATATGAAGGAAATATCTAGGCATCAGAGATCACATATGTGACTTCTGTCAGTGTTGTTTTCATGTAGGATGTGTATCGAAGGGCACTTATAATTTATTGTGGCTCTCTGACAATTTTGTTTGGAGTTTTTGGTTTTAGTTTTGACATTGAATAATTCATGCATAGGCATTGCATAGATTTATATTCTTGTTGTTATTAATAAGATTTAAATTTACACACTTGATCCCTCTATATCATCAAAGTTTAAAGCTCTTGAAGTTAAAGGGCAAATGATCACCTATTATTGATATTCACACTGCTGCATCTTCACATTAGTTCAGATTTATGGTCATTATACATGAATACAAGTGTGCATTCCAAAATGCAATATGTGAAGTATCTGGAATAGGGGACAGGCTTATGTCAAAGAAAAGTTAACTATAAAATGCAACCGGCATTCTGGTTCACCCTTGCTAACAATAAAATGCAGTTAGAATCACCTGGATAATATATGACAACGTGTCATTTTGTCATGATTAACAGGGCGCTATGCTCAGAGATGACCGCTGAACTTACGTATGTATGCCGAGGCCCAGGGAGCAGCAGCTCAGAACTCCTAGAATTGCATTTGATGAGGAGGAGAAGCTCCTTGTAGGGTGGCATGTCACAATAGGGGCTGAGTGTCTAACCCATATGTAAGCCATGGTGATGACATCCACCACCCAGTGTGCTTGTCTCTGCTTAGACAAGGGAGCCCCTTATGATTTTTGTCCATGGTGGATGAACACTTAGTCTGAGGACTGGATGGCCACCATCTGATTCACACAATACCTTAGGGCTCATTTTCTTTTAAAGCTGCAAGCTCAATTAACTGATTCACAAAGTTGGGTGCTTTGACTTTGGGCAGTAATCCCAGATTCAACCACAAGGTCACCCCAGAGTCATTTGACCAGCAATGAATATTAGCTAAGTTTATCACTACAGCATGCAATTCCCACTTGTTTTGATACAGTGAATGCTAGCAAAAAGGCATACCAGTTGATTTCAGTTGATCATCCTGTGTAGGTTCACAAGGAGGGGTCTTAAACAATTCACAAAGGGAACCTCCCATGCCAGCCTCCTAGAGAGTAATGGCAGATGGAGGTAGTTTGCCTATTTGCCTATAGAAAGGCAGTAATAAGCCTATGAGAGCCCAGAGAGATGCCAGCCATGGTGCAATAATGCACCATGATGCCTGCCACATACACCGTAGATGGAGACTTAGTATGAGGAATCAGCAATGCACCAGATCAGGACAACAAGGTGAACACCATTTGCAATATACCTACCTAAGATCATACAAGGACCTTGTGTTTGGGATCCTTGCATCAGACAGGTTTCCTGGACTGCAAGGTTTTTGTCCTCAGTTTAGTCCAAGGACCAACTGACACAGGTGACCTGGCTGAAGGGGACTTTTTTTTAAAAAAAGAGAAAAAAGCCTGAAAAGCCTGTAGCTCCAGCAGTCCTAGGCTGCACCAGCAATCCACTGCGGCTGCCATAGTCAATTCTGGTATCCTCAGCAGATGCCAGTATCGCACATGACCACCTCGCTGAATTTATTTGGCAAACCTAATAATATCTGTCACACGTTGGGGTGGCTAGCATTCACTGTGCGACTAAGAGCGCTGTAATACATGTGGGTCAGTAATCCAACTATATTAGTATCTTGAGAGAGGGAACAGATTCTTAGGACAGAGCAATAACTTTCTTTGGGTCTGATAGTGATGATGCCCTGAGCCCTGAAAAGGTTGACAGCTGGAGGCTGAAGCGTAGTTTGTCTCAACAAATCAGGAGCCATTGATCTGATGTAGTCGCTGCCCAACGAGCAATGCTTTCACTTGTAAAGTGTCCCATTGCCAGTCTATACCCATTATCGACAGACATCGACAGTTGACTAGTAAGAAGAAGCCAACCGAGCAGAGAGAGTTGAGAGGTAAGTGACACTTACCGAGTGGAGAGTAATAACTACAGAATGCAAGCTCATAAAGATAACATAGCATACAACATGGGGAGTGATAGCTAATATAATATACAGAAACACACTCACCAATGTAGAAGAGGATGAGAGGTGGCTACCCCCAGCTTTAGAGTACAAGATACCTGTAGGTCCCACTGTAGTCACAAGCTGTTAAGTGTTTGCATGTGCATGAGGAGGTATCCCTGTGATTCCAACCACTCCTAGGCAGGAGGATAGGTGAAATACAGTCATCTAGATTACACAAGAACCAAAAAAATAATAATGATGTATTAGTCATACAGTAACATACATACTATAAGACCAAAAGCTTGAGGACACCTGACCATCACACCAGTATATACATTTTGAGTATCCCATTGAAGATTTAGTCCCCACTTTGCTGTTATAGTAACCTCTGGGAAGTCTTCCCACTATATTTTGGAGCAGGGCTGTGGGGATTTGCCCATTCAGCTGTAAGAGCATTAGTAAGGTCAGGTACTGATGTCAAGAGTCAAGAGAGGAGGTCACAGTGAAAGTTTCAGTTCATCCTAAAGGTGTTGAGGTCAGAACTTTGTGCAGGCCACTGGTGTGGTTCTTCCAAACCAACCTTGGCAAACCATGTCTTCATGGACCTCGCTTTTTGCACAGGGGCACTGTCATGCTGGAACATGTTTGGACTAGGCCCGTTAGTTCCAGTAAAGGGAAATTTTAATGCGAAGACATCCTATACAATTGTTTGCTTCCAACTTTGTTGCAATAATTTGGGGAAGGCCTACCTAAGGGTGTGATGATCTGGTGTAAGCTGTTAAGTATCCAATCCTCAGCCAGCTTGATATACAATATGTTTAGTTTGCATAATACATGACTAGATCTACTGGAAGAAACCATGCAAAAGTGATCTTGGTCATCATCTTGGTCATAGAGAAAGTCCTTATGCAGTTCATAGTCACACTAGTTAATTACAAATTAATAACTAACTATTACTGACCTGAAAATATAATCAGCTAGTCAATTTATGCCATTTTTAAATCTTATTTTCCTTATTCCTCTCATTCCTCTTACTAGCTAACTTCAAAACATCAAAATATGGTGATATGCATGATTACTACATAGTGTAGCCAAGGAGGACACAAACAGAACCAGGACATGGGGAAATCTGAGCTATTTTTATTTTCACTGTTTTGGAGAGCAGAGGTAAAGAAACATGGAAAACAAATACCAGACATAACACAATAAATCACGATATTTTAACCATCCTATAAGCCACTGCAGGATCCTACAGGCTCAGCATGTGAGCACAGGCACATTCTCTGGTTTCCATCTACCTACTGAGGGGCAAAGGGGAATAAATATGCAGTGAGGGAACAAGAAACAGGTGTGTACACTTAAGTGATTACAGAACCACTCCCTCTGACCCCTCACTTCCTGGTTCCAACCCACACTAAACCACATCCCAGACAGCTAGTACCAGAAATGAGGCATGTCTTCAGGGAAGAATAAAAAAGGAAGGCAGTGTTAATTAGAATGTTAATGTGGTAATCATTTGTTGTGAATTGTTTTTGTTACCACTGTCTTATTTTATTTACTCACTCCCCTACTCCCTTGTTTATCAATTTTCCAAGATTCATTATCAGACCTATAATTCATGATTAATTTTAAATGAGAAGCAAGAAATGAATACAATAGAGCTGCTAGACAAAATGTCACATGTTTTGTAGAAAAATGCTACTGCAAGCTACTTGTGGAAGAACATTCCGTAACGTAGGTTGTGCTGCACCATGTGGATTAACAGCTGCAAGTACCAAGTAATTTCCCATTCAGTGAGAATTCAAGGCTCTCTTCCAAGCTGTATACTGCACACCATGTATTATGCCTAAGAAGTAAATACACCAAAGGTATACTGACATACTATTTAGTATAGTAGTATTCAGTTTGGGACACGGCCCAAGTATTCATGACTCTGAAGATCCCTGCTGCCACTATGGCATTACAGAATTGTTCTTGTGTGCATTAAAGTGATTGTCACATTTATTGAGTATTAGGGAAAAAAAGCAAAACCTCTTATTTTAAACAAGAGCTTGTCTTTTAGCTACCATTAGCCGGTTAGCTCTTACTGCAATGTCTTGATCAACTAGTGCATCGCCAAGGCAACAGAGTAAAGACTAAAGCCCTTTGCCTTTATAATGGCCTCCAAGCCTTCATATCCTCTGAGCAGCATTTTCTCAGTTGTCCTGAAATGATCCTCTGCCTCACACATATTTCCTGACATCTCTGGTCTAACTATGCCAGATTGCTTGGAAAACCTTTGCCCATTCTTTTTGACGTAACTGTTCTAACTCTGCCAGATGATTTGCACTGCCTTCATGAAATAAGGTCTGATGGCCAAGCGTCTCATGGCGAAACTTCTTGCATTTGGTACTTTTCAAAATATTTTTGTGTTGAATTTGCCTTGTTTGAATTTCTGTCTTGTTCCATGATACGTCTTGGAACACTTTTTGTTTGTAGACAAATGGCGAAATAGAGGTTTTCCCTTTTTCCATTCCAAAAACCATGGTAGATGCAAAAGTGGAGAGAACAGGTGGATTCTCTCAGACACTGGAAGTGGTGAACTGTGTCATTTTGTTTTCCGAGATTGCTGTAAAAACTTGGCATTGTAACAAGCCACGTTTAATTGGGGTCAGAATTTTTTATGTAGCTCTGAATCAGTGCTGGGCAGCACAGTGGCACTACAGGTAGCATTGCAGCCTCACAGATCCAGGGTTCCAGGTTTGATCCTGAGCTTTGGTTACTGTCTGTGGAGAGATTCTCATGTTCTGTTTGTATTCTTCTGGGTTTCTTCGGTTTCCTTCCACCTCTGTAAAATGTGCATTGTGTGTAATGGACTTGCATCCCACCAGTGTTCCCAGGATAGGGATCCAATCTGGATGCACTGTGACCTTGACCAGGATAAAGAGGTTACTGATGCTGAATGAATGAATGATTGAACCAGTCTTAGAAGATAAAGGAAGCATTATTGTACTCACACACAACTCCATAAAGTACTGATTCAATGGAAAGTGAGCAAAGGCAGAACCCAAGCATTGACTACCTTTATTATTACTATTATTTCATTTTCTTCCAGGTTTATAATTTAGGACTAACATTTGAATATTTCATCATATGTCAGTAATATGTTTGAATAAAACCAAAGGAATATTCCTTGCATTCACTTACTAGCCTTGTGAGAAGGGTGAGCTTGCATTTCTCGACACACCTTTTCAAAGTCAGGAGGTGTGTTTGAAAGGTCGTGTCCACTGTTTCCACTGTTGGATCCAGCTTTGAACGATACTCGGTAGTAATGTAGGTGAGGGACCTTGCAACTTCACACAGAGCTTTCAAAGGGGACCATCATTTGCAAAGAAACCATCAGGTTTGTAAATCTCCATATACGCAATACGTATTTAAGCATAATTTTGTGTTTGCTTTCTTCACTGTTGTTCTACTCTGTCAGAGTTCTCTGTGTTGATGAGGAACTAGCAGAAGTTGATGGACAGAGAAATTTGTCCATTTTTATTGCTGAATTCCTACGCTAGTGTGTCAGGCTAGCAAAAAGCGATCTGAATTTGAAAACAGCTTGACTCTTTATTTAAATGCGACATCCAGGAATATTTCAATGTAGAAGATTGTTAAATACATTTTTTGTAATAAGAGCAATATTTGTTTTATTTTCATGGATACTGTGAGTTTGTCTCAGTTTTCTCTTTTTATCAGGGTGCCACCTGGGGTAGTTTGGGAACCCTTGTTCTACACTATAATCAACCTCAAGTTCAGCTATTTATATCCTGAAGAAGGAGGTTGCCTTTCTCTTTCCTCCGCTACTGAAAATGAACACAGAAGAATAAAATGATGAATAGGCTTGGATTTTACTGATAAACCCAGCTGTTGGTTTTAATCATTCTTGTTTTGTCTTAAATCAGCAGTTCTCTCTATCAATATCTCCGAAGTCTTATCTCCATACAGAAGCACAAGCAGTGGTTCTTGTGTTTTTTGTATCTTCCTTTAGTTCTTACAGATGTTGCAGTCTGATTTCTTTCCCAGTCCCTCACTGAGTCTGTTGTGGATTTTGTGTTTCATCTGTTGTGCATTGTGTGGTCTGAAACACTAACAATATTTCATTGCGGTTGAAGTTACCATCGGTTGCCAGGCTACCCTGGAGTCATTACACCACCTGTCTAAAACAAACTGCACCCTTGAGATGTTTCATATCCAACACTTGTCTCATTTGATTCAAGTGAAGTGCATTGCAACTGCACAGGCATGATCCAAAATAGAATTATATGAGATGTGCTGCATGTCAGTGATACCTTTATTTGAACGGGGTTCTGGTAGTGAATGGCAAAATGTTAGAGGTCGGTAATGCTGTGTTATTGATGGTGGGTTAATTTATTTTACTGTTTAGGCTATGAATCTTATTCTCATCCTTTAAATATAATACTTTATAGGAGAGAGTGAGGTAGGCAAATACCATGATAACATTCTGAATTAGATCTGCTTTTGCATTCAAGTAAATAATGGATATAATGTCAGGCTTAAAAGATCAACTGTGTGTGTATGTGTGTGTGTATGTAGCTGAAAGCAATCTAGCAGAACTAGCATGTGGAGGTTGGACTTGAGAATGGTGATTCACTGCCATGCCAGAGGACACAGAACTGTGACTAATCAAGGTGACTTTTAAAGGATCTGCTATTATTTCCATCAGTCTAAAGAGAGAGAGAGAGAGAGAGAGAGAGAGAGAATGAAAGAGAAGGATATCTATCCAAAGAAAGGAGAAAATAAAAAAAGAAACATTCTGGGATCAGAGGATCAAAAGATGTCTGAGAGAAAGAAAAAGCAAGAAATGAGAGAGGATGAAAAGATATACACAAGGCTCAAGGATGAGAGGCAAGAGACAAAGGAAGTGTGTGCTGCATTGACCAGTTCGTGTGTGTGTGTGTGTGTGTGTATGTGTGTGTGTGTGTGTGTGTGGGTGTGGATTTAACTGGATTTACGGTGTCGTTTGATCAATCACTAACAGCTGACAGCAGGATGGAGAGTGGGACTGCTAGATTCTCCCCATCAATATTTAATGCCGGCTCAGTACTGAACTGTCTCTTTCTCTTCATTCATGCTATCTTTCTCTATGTGTTTCTCTCATATCCTCCCTGGTTCTCTCCCCATACTTTCTCTCTCTCTCTATTAACATCTTTCATATCTCTCATATTCTCTGCACTTATATTATACTGATATCAGTCATGTCCTTTTTCTTCTTTTTCTCTCTCACACTGATGCTCTGTTTCTATCCCTCCATCCAGTCAACACTTATGGACATTCGGAGTAATAATTGTAAGTGCAGTTATACGGAGCATCTCAGTGTTGGTTAGAAAGAAAAGACTCAGAAACGACCCAAAAAGATGTAATCATTTAATACAAAGCAAGAGCGTATTTAGTAGCTGTATCAGCCTAGACCCCAAGTTTAAAAGGTGCAGTTAGTAATTTTTAAAGCTGTCTACTGTCTCAAAATGAATTGCAATTCCCATGTAAACATTAACAACGTATGGAACTTACCTTTTCAATGACCTTTTAAGGAGAAACTGCAAAGCTGTGCAATTCTGTTTTGGTTTGGGGTGGGGCCTATTTTCTGGACCAGAAAAATGTAAACAGAAGTTTCTCCTGAAAAATAGAAACTTAAGAAGTCCAATCCAATGTAATATTGTGAACCACAGTTACCTTTGCAACGATATGATTATTGTAGATTTAGACACACTTTTAGACAATACAAAGCCATTGCAAACTTCACTTTTAAATGGACAAATAGATGCATATATGTCGCTATTTAGTCAATGCTAATTGGTCAATATCTTAAACATAAGGGACTTACTTTTTATATATATATATGTATATAATAATAATAATAATAATAATTTAATATAATTATTATTTTGTCTCATATTTAAAAATATTACATAATTCCCTGACTCTCTCTCTCTCTCTCTCTCTCTATATATATATACATATATATATATATATATATATATATATATATATATATATATATATATATATATATATATATATATAAAAACAGTAGATATAATTATTATTATTTTTTATATTATCTATTCATATACGTGTATAATGATCCATCACTTTTCTTTCTATCGCTGACTTATTTACTCTTTTTACACTCCATGTGTTTCATATCTCTTATATTTTCTCTTTCTCTGTCCATATTCCCAACTCTCTTTCTCTCTTTCTCTCTCTCTCTCTCTCTGTCTGTCTGTCTCATAAAGCTGGACACATCCTGCACTAACAGGGTGGTACCATTCAGATGGTGTTAATCACGAGCCCTCACTCTCGTGTCCTCTGTGTAAACATTGTCCTGCTCTCAAACTGCTGTGTAAAGTGTTATAGTCCTGCTTTTAACTGCTATTTTTGTCCACCACATAAAAAGATCAGCACTGAGGCCCACACGACACAGCCGGTGAACTTGCAGTAATAACAGCCTTACAGTGCACATTTTAAATTTGACGAAGTGAACAAGCCGTCAGTAGAAAGAGAGCTGCACACGTTTCCATTTTTGACTTTGGAAGCAGTCTCGTATTTGTTTTAGGTTTTATGCGGTGGTCAGTAACATGGAGATAGATAAAAAGACAAGACACACAAAAAAAATCGACTGTTTTTTAATGATATATACTCCCTGAGAGAGAAAGATTAAGTGGGAGATATTGTTTGAGAGGGAAATATTGCGTGCTGGGCAGTAGTTAAATCTTTTATTTACTTTTTTATGTGTGTGGATCTTTGACCTGATGTTGCCAACATCCTCATGTTAACCCCAGGAGACTTTAAGTTAAGCTTTTTTAGATGAGAACTGGAAGAGGAGTGAGGAGTGAGGATGAGGTCTCACATATACACATTCACACACACACACACACACACACACACACACACTCACACATGCAGAAATGGATGCAATTCTGAGCAATACAAGAAGATAAGGAAGGAGAGATAGACAGAGAGAAAATAAAGTAACTCGGTAGGACAAACTTTGGTGGACAGCACACAGCCTTATAATTTCCATATATAGGTCTGAGACCTTTGAATTACTAGAGTCTTTCTCAGGCAAAAATGTGTATGTTATAAATATGTTATTTATATGCCACTTGATATATCTGAAAAGTTTTACAGCAAATATTGTCTTACAGTATAAAAATTATATTAAAAAAATGTAAAAGGTTTGAATAAAATATATTTTTATTGTTGAATAACTGTCAGGTAGAACCTCAGGTTCTATAAAAAAAAAAAAAAAATTGCATGAGCCAGTTCTGGGGAACAAAAAAAAAAAAAAAAAAAAAAAAAAAAAAAAAGTTAAGGTTAGATGAGGGATGGATGTAGCAGTCAAAGTACAAACAAACAAACAAACAAATTAATAATCATGGTATTTTTTTGAAAATTATAAATAAATAACTGTGATAGGTTTATTAAAAAAGCAACTACATTTTAAATATCAGTAACTTGACTGAAAATGTTGCTGCTTGTTACTCTGTATATCTACTGAACCTAAATGGAATGCTGATGTTAATTTGTTGTTCGAATTCCATCCTAACCAAATGTTCTGCGCATCACGCTAAACAAAGCTGAGCTCGTACGGCTGAAATTGACAGCTTTCAGAGGGAGCTTCTGGCAGACTGCCCCACATTCCTACTCCTGCAACCTTCATACACTTTCACTGTGTTTAATCAAACTACTGATAAAGCCACTCTAACCTTCACCATTCATGAGTTTTCCTATGAGTTACTTAGTGAGAATTCTTACAGATTTGTAATTGTGGGATTGTGCTGGGCCTCCATCTGTGCTGTTTGCTCAAATGCTAAATTGGAAACGTGGGCGTTTGGTCAGGAGCCACTTGGGGCCAGCTGTGCAGGCATCATGGGTTTATGCTGGGATTCTCGGAAGACCATGATGCAGCTTACAAGCAGCATCAGAATAAGGGTTTATTGTAAACCAAAGCTCTTGTAAAATAAAGCCAAACCATTACTGTCATTTCTAAAAGTTTATGATCAACACATGCAGAGGCTTGAGAAAAAGAATGTGCTCAGTATAATAAATTTCAAGGCAGTGTTGATTCAGTTACTTAACCCTATAAGAATTCCACATTGCCTTTGGAGTATTGTTGGTTCGTGTTTTTTGTAGTCAGTTTTCCATTAGGTTAGAGATATTGGAATAGTTAGTCAACTCCGCTTTGTGTGTAAGTGTAGTATTATGTTGGCTAATTCCATATCAGTCCAAGTTCTTCAAGTGTTGTCTTTCTGTTTCTTTTTGTTTCTCTCAAACTCACACTTTTATTGTCTCATTGTTTCCCTTTCTTCTTCTGATTTTACGGCTCCCTTGGATTCAGTAAATTCCTCCGATCTGAGTATATGATTATACAGCACATGCAGCCACTTGCATCTCTGGTGCTGTTTCCCAGCCTCAGACCACGGATTCCACGCCTGGAAAGGAAAGTTTAAGAAAAGCAACATACAGCAAGTTTGAAATGATGGATGCTGAGGAGTACATCCATATTGTAGTAGGTCACTAATGAGAGCTTATGTTATCCTATTTTATGCAGTGATGGCTCAGGGGATGACTACAAAGACTGGAAATAAATCTGTGTTAATGTATATCAATGTCATAGCCATGGAAATGAACATCAGCAATCAACAGTTTACTGATCAAAACACTGTAAAACAGAGTGTTGGACAAATTATGCTGTCTATACAAAAAAAAAAAAAAAAAACTGGGTGGCACAAGCCTCACAGCTCCAGCTCCACAGAACTAGGGTTACTGTTTATGTGGAGTTCCACATGTTCTCCCTGTGTCCATGTGGGTTTCTCTCAAGTTCTCCAGTTTCTTTCCACTCTCCAAAAAATGGTAGGTGTCAGTAGGTGGATTGGCAAATTTAGGCTTAAATTGCCTCTAGGTGTGAATGAGTGTGGGAATGTGTGTGTGTGTGGGTGTGTGTGTGCGTGCATGGTGTCTGTGATGGACTGGCATCTCATCCAGGGTGCATTCCAGCCTCGTGGCCCGTGTTCCAGAGACAGGCTCTGAATCTACTGCAGCCTGGACCAGGATATTAATGTCTGATATTAATGTCTGAAAAAGAAAGACCTGTATTTAAAAAGAAGATAAACTGATCTCAGCAGAGGAACTTGAGCTATAGTTTTAAGCCATTACCAGTAACATTATGAGCATATGATATAACTTTTTCCTGCCTTCCAATAATGGCGGTTCGATTCCTGCGTCTGCCCCGCGTGCTTTTGGGGGTTTCCTCAGAGTACTCCAGTTTCCTCGCCTAGTCCAAAGACTTGAGTTGTTAATTGTCCGTAATGTGTGAATGTGTACGCGGTTGTGCCCTGCGATGGGTTGGCACCCTGTCCAGGATAGGCTCCAGGCTCCCCAGGCTCCCCATGACCGTGTGTAGGATAAGCAATACAGAAAATGGATGGATGGATAGTTTCAGTAGCTAGTGTAAGTAAACATTTAAACCAAAATGAGAATGCGAATGTAAATTTATCTCATCTAAGATTTATGTTGCACCATGAAGTCAAACAGTTGCTGTATAGCCCTCAGTGCAACTGCAAAAGCTTTAGATAAAGTAAAGTAGTGCTTAAGTGTCTAAAGGAAACCACTAAACCCAAAAATTTATGAGTTCACATAGTCTAAAGAGTAAGATCTAAATAAATCTGTTGAAAAATGGATGTAGGAGATAAGTGTAAATTATCCTAGAAGAATTTATAAACTCTACTGCATGGAAACTGGAAATTGCAAGTACAAATTCCAAGTTATTATTAATAAAAGAAATTAATCAACCCGACACACTCTTTCCCCCTGTGTATTGCAGTTCCCATGGCCACAAAAATCATGTGCCTGTGTTTTGTTTTCGATTCTCTCTCCGCCCTTGTCATGTCATTGATTTGTTTCCTTCATTATATTCATCTGTTTATTCTTTCCCCTGATTACTCTGTGTAGTAATATCCTCTGTGTTGCATTGTCTTTGCAAAGTCTCATTGAATGTTTTAACATTACCAAGCCTTGTTTGTCCTAGTGTCCTTGTTACCTAGTTCATTTTCCTTATTTCGACCCTTGCCGTTTATGGATATTCCAATGATGACCCTGGCAGTCTGCGTATTGACCCCTGCGATGAATAACGACAGTGAGGTTTGCCCCTAATAAATATATTGAGTTTATGCACTTTCATTCACATTACACTGTTTTTTATGCAGTTTGTTTTCATAATATGTGATCTTTCACTAATATAAGACCTGAATGAGTATAAGTGGTTGAGACAGTAAGTGCGGAGGTAAGAGAGTCAAATGTGTGTGTGTGTGTGTGTGTGTGTGATTGTGAGAATAAGTGGATAAGGATGTGAAATATTCAATAGCCTTTAATCAGAGAATTTGGAAGATTTCCAAGTCTTGACAAGTGCTAAATGCTCCAGTGGTACTTAATTTCCTGTCTCTATGTCTGTGAAGCTAACAGCTAATCTGTGGCACAGACTGTGTATGCAGATGTGTGTTATGTACGTGGGTGATACTGAAACATCTTTTTTTTTGATGCTTTCTCAGTTTTTCCCCTCTCCCTCATCCCCCCCTGCCATTCTTGGTGTCTAAGAGGCTAAGATGGCATCATGAATATTTTAGACGGCTTAATCAAGCCTTTCTTTGTTTTTGAGAGGTTTCAGGGAAATCTGTTTTATGTGCACAGCTGTCTGCATTTGTGTGTCACTGTATGTGTGTTTGTAAGAGGGAGACAGAATATAAAGTAGTATGATCAGGTTGGGCTTGTGTGTGTGTGTGTGTGTGTGTGTGTATGTGTGTCCTAATGTATTTTGAGACCATTTTGAAGGAATAGAAGAGTGGTGCTCTTTCTGTCTATCAAAAAAAGAACTAAATTTTCTTTTTAATGATTGTAGATGTGGAACATTACATTCTTTTTTCAGTGACAGTCCAAGGTCTCCAAATGTCCTCTTTCCGCTTCATTTCGTATCTCTCTAACTCTCCCTGTACCTTTATTTCTTTCTTTTTTTTCTGTACCCCATTCTGTCCTTTTCTGTCTCGCTCTCCTGCTTCCCAGAAATGCACTAAATCCCTCTGGTCTCAGTATATGATTATATACCACATGCATCACTTGCAACTCCAGCACTATTTCCCACCCTTAGACCAAAGCTTCCTTGCATGCTTCATTAACCCGTATCAAATGCGTGCATCGGAAATGGGCTCCAGTTGGATGCGATTTCTTTTGAAAGGCCATATTTCGAATAAATTAACACTAGATGCTCTGGGTGGAGAATTTTGTTCTGAATCTTACTTGAAAAGCAACCTTGTTAGGCATCACATCCATCACCCTTTAGTGCTCTGCATATATTTGTTCATTTGCTATTGCTTGTTAGTTTTTCAGCATAAATGATAATGGGTCCCACATTAACTGCTGTTTAATGTCTAACAGTAAGCATAAAATGTTTACTGGCTACTGAATAAAATGGCTACTGAGCTAGCTAAGACATTTGCTAGCAAGTTAGCCACATAAACTAGCTGGATAAGTTGAGAGTTTGCTTTACATTGGCTAGGTAATTTTGAAGAACTCAATTATGAACACAAATATTACTGATAGCTACAAGGAAAAAGATTAAAAGAATTTCTATACATGAGAAGGACCTTGTCATTCTACCTTTAAATTCAGCCAAAATAAAACAGCTCAGAGGAGTCTGCCTTCTGACTGAGGCAGACTTTTATCTCATTTCTTATGATCTCATTTTCATCAAAATGTTCTTGAGGCTTATTTCACATGGTATTGGGTAGACAGATGTGCACAAAAGATTGGATTTTCAGCAAGTCTCTTACTGGACCTGTGTTCCCATCATGAAAATGTATTGCCTGAATGACTTCATCACTTTTGAATGATAGGAAGTGCATCATATCTGCAATGGTGTAAGATTGACATGAAATTGGGGTCCAGGGAAATGAATTGTGAATTTGAGTTTTTTGAAGTTAAGAATTTAAAAATTTGGCATTACAATACTTTCTGAACCATTCTACAACCCCAACCATCCTTCTGAAGCCTGAAGCCTTCAGATGAGTGGTGAAACATCTTCAAGAATAAAACCCAAGTTAGTTGCGCTGACTTTCTACTACAAAACATGTAACATGATCTGGATGTCTGAAGCCCTTCAGTAATGATGTGAAGAACCTGATCCTAAACCAATGTTTGCATGTTAGAAATAAGGTTTTGTTATTATTTTGATAATTTTTAATGCTGTATAAAAAAGCACACCCTAGACACTAAATATTGACTAAATATTCAACTCAATTCAGGTACAAAAGAATACAATATATAGAAGTGTAGATTTCATAGATTTCACATGAAATTTAATTTAGAATCTATGCCAACTAATTAAAAAGTCAGACATTTTCTATCGTGTAGCTTTGAGGGTCATTGTCAGTGTAGCTTGATATTTCTTATTTTTATTGTGTTGTTGCATAAAATATAAGACATTTATGTGAAATCTTTGGAGGCCTTTCAACACTTTTCTGTTTGGCACAAGGTGACTCGTGTGTGTCCCTGTGCCTTTGGACATTAGCCAAGGACGTAACTACAGTAACGGCCGATTATAAGAGAGCCTTTCAGGTTTACGTGCTGTGATCTTACTGATATGGTCCCAGTGTGTCTGTTTGGGCCTGGTCTTAAATTTAGCCTGGCGTGTAAATTGAATCTGTCCTTTTGGCTGTAAAACAAGGTCTCTGTCTTGACAAGTTCCTGCCCCATTACATCGCTCAACAAAATTGAATCGCAAATCCATGTGGGGGAACCTGGCAGGAGATGGATAGTAGAGAAAGAGAAAGAAAAAGAGAGAGGTGATGGCGAGTCTATATTATGTATATAATTGTCATCCCCAGCACCTAATCACAATGATTGTTATCTCAGATTCAAACTCCTAAAAGGCTTAGTAAAACTACATTTATTGAGGCAGTTAAATCAAATCTTATGGTTTTTTTTTTTTGTATTAGTGATTGTCCACAAGGACACACTTCTTTTCAAGTCCAAACCACTAAAGGAAAAAAAAATCATCACATGGAAAACAACATTTTCTTGTTTTACTTTGGATCTGAACCATGTTCATATTCACCCTAGCCAGAGAATGATTACAGGATGACAGCTCATCGAAACACAAATCCAGTCCAGGAGGAAAAACATCTGATGTGTTCATGACAGCTTGTTGGATGTGGATGTAAGCAAAATGTCTAGATAGCTTATGGGCCACCATGAGCTTATTCCAAACATGAAACAGGCAAATTGTGACCTTTTGTGTTAAAAGGTTCTATTTGCCATTCATTCTTCACCCAGATAGAACATTATAATTCTAAGGTCACAAAATGTATATCTGATGAGTCTGATTTTCACTCAGTTTTGTAGATGTATTTATCAAAACATGAGTGGTTGTTTAATTATTGTAGTATACATTAGGTCCAGTATTATTGTTCATTAGGTTTTTTTTAATTATTATTTTTCAACATTGTTCACCAGGTTCATGAAATTCTCAAACCATTCAGGAAAAATCTAACTTTTGGATTTATATTAAATAAACTAGGGATGCATTGATACTGATACTGGTATCAGGTATCGGTCTGATACCGCACTCATTTACTCAAGCACCCATATCAACATCTGATACCATGTGACATACTACCAGACTGTAACATACTATGTGTGAAAATATCAAGTGGAGGAACTACAGCATCTTCCTAAAAAAACCTAACCTGATAATACATCTTTATAGCATTTAACAGTATCTTGCAGTATCCGTGAACACAGAGCAGTGAAGCAAGCAAGCAAAGATACTGTGACACATGAGACCACTTCAATTCTGCGAGTACTGAGCACAGACACAAGCACACTTCCTTTTCCTTTAGCCAATCTTGCTTTCCATGTTAAAGATACTGTTTGAATGCCATAACTTAAACATTTTAAACATAAAACTCAGCAAGAGGAGTTAACTGCTAGCATCACCCATACTCATTTCGGTATCAATATCGGTATCAGTATTGATGAGTACCAAAAAACATGTACTTATACCCTCGTAGTGCTTTCTTTTCCTGTAAATGTTGTGTTATGGAGTGTGTTATTCCACTTATAGAACAGCGATTTGCCAGTGATTACAATGTTCAATTCAGTAATGAATGACACGTCGCACATTTTAACAGTTCATAGTTAGATTTAATGTTGTGGAACGTCAGAGAGAAAAGTTAGTTCCTGTTCTCACACATTAGAGCTGTGATAAACAGTCATTCTCTCACCAGCCTCTCTCCCTCCTCTCTCTCTCTCTTTCCCCTCTCTCTCTCTCTCTATCAGCCTGTCATTTTACAAAGAAACTGGAAAGCATAAATTGCTCTGTCCTGAAGACTTTCTGGGAAACTTTGACTGTTTCAAAGCACTTAGAACAGAGACTCCTTTCATGAATGTCTCCACATCAATGATTATACATTTTACTTTGTTAAACGACATGTTTTTTTTTCTATAACCTTTCATCATTAGTCTTAGATTATGTGGAACGTCCACTGTACAAGTCCTGTGTATGAGCTGTTACTATAGAAACAATAACATGTTTAACCTATGCTTAACCATGTAGCTGTTTTTTTTTTTGTTTTTTTTTTTTTGCTCAATATATCATCAAGAGCACTGGCATTTCGTGAGTCTTTCTTTCTTCTCTTTATTCTTTCCTTCTCACTTATGGTCTTAGTACGAGATTGAATGTTCCTCCTGATCCCAGTTTTCCTGTGTTTTGTTTTGCTCCATAAACAGCCTGCTTTCTGACTGATGTTGACTTTAACTGAAATCCACCATTATTTCTTCTGTTTATGTGTTGGATAGGCACTCAGGTCTTGAAGCGAGACTTAGAGAGACGTGACTAGTGTAGGCTACGATCATTTCTACTTCATCATTCCTACTGCACAAATCCGTCATCCTCTCCACCCATGTGATTTATCCCAGAGCTGATTACTGCTTGTTATCCGTGCCAGCGAAATTAAAAGATTTGCTCGATTTGCTTTTTCTGTGTCGGAATTAGTTTGACTCAATCCCACACAGACATGCAGGGAAACATGCTGATGTAGCCTACGCACACATACTTAGCCTTTACCACCCCACCCTACCACTCCAAACACATACACACAGCCTGACCAGTCTCAGATTTGGCCCACGAATGTAAACTTGTTTGCCTGATGCATTAACAGTGTGTTAGAAATGCACTGTGCCAAGGTGACAGTTTAAATCATCTCGTCTCTCTCATTTTAATCAAGTGACAGATGGAAAGCTCAGGCAGACAGTGTGTTAGCGATCTTGGGTGTGTACTAAACAATTTGTGGTTTTCCATCATGGATCCTAGCACAAGCCTGAGGTTCAAGGTCTTGCTTATGTACAGCTGATGACTAAATGAGGGAATGTTTTTTCCCTTTTGTATGTTTAGTGTCTTTGCCCTGGGATGCTCCAGGTGTTCTGGATGTTTAACCTGACTGTGATTAGTTGACTTAGTGATGAGGTATTCGCTGTAAATCTCATTGCTGTCTTGCTCTCTGTTGCCATTGACTGTAGGCGATTTAAAATGGGCTCTGTCATTACAAATGAAACCGCATCGTACATATTCCTGATTCTGTGATCTCATGCCATGTAATAATTTTATTTCTCTAAGATACATAAAGCCAGGCACTGCATCTTTTCAAACTGCTGCTCATGCTCGGAAAGAACTAAATGCCCTCTTCCACATACATGAGCTCACAGAGTCTCATGATTGGCCAGTGTCATATAATTGACAGTGGAGAGCACGGCTTCTCTTGTTCTCTTCGCTCCCAGCGACTGTGGCATCACTGGGATCCAAATATGCGATCTCCTGACGAGAGAGCCCTGTGGAAATGTTTTTATATAATTTTTCATCTTGCCTTTTCATCTGTCTGCAAAGACCACATTGAGTAAAGAGCCACAAAGTAAATGCCATAGGATAGTTACCCGCTGTAGCAAAACTGGCTTAACCTAATCAATTCAGTTCGTAATCAGATACTGGCTGTCAAAAAGTGCTCCTTCATGGCAGTCAGAATGAAATCTAAATGCAATTTTCTCTTTTCACTTTTAGCGGTAAACAAACATAACATGCAGACTTGCAAAGAGTGAAGGGTGAAAACCCAAGTGAAGGGTTTTCCCTAATATTTCAGCTGTATTCTGAGAGATTTGAGCACATTTCCTCTGTAATCACTCTTTTTTTTTAATTGGTGCTTCTGTTTCATATATAAATTTCAGGACTGAAGTTAGACCTTTAATTCTACCTCAGAATCAGATTTGACAATCTTAGGTAAGCAAGTGCTAGCGTTCACCCTCCCTGGTTAGTAGCTGTTGTGTGAAGGGTAGCTAGTGGTTGGGAATTGACAAATGACCAAATTTGGAGAAAATTTTTACATGGAGAAAATACATTTTTAAAAATCTACATTTATGGTCCACCATATTTAAGGTTTCTCAAAACTGACATGTCAACCTATGATATTTATTTGATATTTATCTGCCATGGTGTTTATTTGCCATGAAGTATGGGTGGCTCAAAAGTTAATTTAGCTGTGAATAATACTATGAATCGCCACAATGACATTTTTTCAGCATTAAGAATAATTTTTGAAAAAGTAGTGTAACAAGTAGTGTAACAAGAGTATTGATGGCATGATCCTACTGAAGGATAAAGGTACATACATTATATATATATATATATATATATATATATATATATATATATATATATATATATATATATATACATACAATACAGAGTTAGTAATGTATTTTTTTCAATTATTTAAATATCTTTTTTTTTTTTATTTAGAAAAAATATATACACTGGGAACAGCAGAATAGTATTTTTTTCTCATAAAACAATTACAGAATGCAGCAACACAGATGAAAATCACATCTACATATTGTTCAGGCAAAATTGTTTACATAATATTAGTTAATTAGCATGCTTGTTTCACTGTATTTTGCCAACAGAATTTATATCAAATATACAGAATTTATATACATATACAGTATATTTAATAAACATAATATAAATTCTGTTGCCAAACTTAAGGACATAATGCAGAATCATTATTAGGTAGAGCCAGCTCTGATCCCATCTGTGTGGTTACTTTATTCGGTATAAGAAAGGTCTCTATTTAAACCATAATCCCTTTCCCCAAATGGAAGGGCAGACTCTGTTGCAGTAGCACTACTTTTCCATACTTGGAAATTAAAGCCACCTGGTCTGTACATTTAATAGATAGGTTAAGTAGGCCATGTATTTATAATTGACATGGATATGGAAATAAAATGGATCTTACTTCAGCAGCAGCCAAACACAGTGGGTAAATCCATTACTCTTTAGGTTATGTCTCCATGCTTGCTCTCCCAAACCTCGATGCTTGCTGCCTGCAGTCTTAAAATGTTTAGAAACTAGGAAATCAATGCAAGCATGAGCATCATGACTGAGCTAAATTTAATCCCAGAGTGAGGGGATTATTTTCAGCATTTATCAGTATGATGGCCCACAGACAGGGCTTCCACACACACAAATACGCACACACAGTTTGTACTACACACCATCAGATGTGCAAAGACAGCTGGTGGTGTGGCATTCTTACTGAGCATGGCCGCTTACTGAGCATGAACTGAGGAGAGAGTAGAAAAGTAGAAGTTACTTTCCACCTTTTCCTCTGAGTATATTATTTTTAATACTCTTGAATTGAAGTAAATTGGAAAAAGAGCAGAGAAAGAGAGAGAGAAGGAGAGAAAGAGAAATGGGGCAGAACATGAGCAAAGAACAGTGAGAATAAGATGGAGATGGAGAGTGAACAGAGAGGGAGAGAGAGTGAAAAAGAGAGGGGGAGACGAGAGAGAGAGAGAGAGAGAGAGAGAGAGAGAGAGAGAGAGAGAGAACGGGAGATTGCTCCTGAGTGATGGCTGGGGAAAGGTGGCCTGACAAACGACACAAAAGTGCTGTTAAAAGCCATGCTGTGGATTCCAACACTGTCTCATTGCATATCTACTGGCTTTCTCAAACACACACACACACACACACACACACACACACACACAGACACACATGCACAGGACAGGGATCTTATTTCCCCGTTTATTGCTGCGTTTTATGCAAAAAACTTTTTTTTCTTTATGGGGGCCAGCCAAGTGTACTGCTATTATCTTGGGAACATTCAGTTCCCACAAAGCCACACAGTTCTTGCATACACTCCCAAAAAACAATGTCTCGTTAACAACCTAATAATAAATAATAAACAATCAGACTTATTGTAATCAGTGTGTTTTATGTATTAGGTATTATGTATTATGTATTAAGGCTTTGAAACTGCTTGTTGAAATGGGTGTTTAGTGCAAATTTATATCCATTTTTGCAAACAGTTTGATTTGTTTTCAGAATTATTAATACATTACTTTAGAATTAATAGCACATAATTCTCTCTTCCTGAATCTTTCGAGATATTTCGCTTTCTCAGCTGCAGATTAAGACACTCTTGACGTGAGATTTGTAAGACCCAAATGTGCTCTCACAATAGCATTACCTATGCCTGTTAAATGACTAGTCATGATTATGTCTATGCTATACATCATTAAAAAAAGGAAGATGCCCCTTTGTGTTCTGCAAGTACTGTGAGACATTTTTGCTGTTTAACAAACATGTCTTAGCACGGTGCATATAACATTCAAGAGATGACACACTGACTTCATCTATGAAAACAGGAACTGTGTGTATGTTGAAGGAATCCCCCCTACAGCTGTGCAGACACAATAGATGCCCTGAAGTATTAAACAGTGACATTACAGGCCTGTCGGCACCTGCACAGAGAAAGAGAGAGAGAGAGAGAGAGAGAGAGAGAGAGAGAGAGAATTTAGGTCTAACACACACACACACACACACATTTCACAAAGCATGACCCTGTCATTTTAACAGTAGGGTATTCATTAACAGCTGGAGTTAAGGAAGGAGTTAAACACTGCACTAAACATACTGTGTGTGTGTGTGTGTGTGCTCATGTTTTGAATGTGTGTTTGTTAGGGCTTGTTGACAGCCTGCACTGCCATATACCTGAGCTCAGGAGATGAGTTGCAGCTGTGTTCAGCTACAGTCTATTCTCCAAACTCATTTTTCTTCATTCTTTATTTCTTCCAGTATGTGTATAGTATGTGTGTGTGTGTGTGTGTGAGTGTGTGTGTGCGTGTGTGTGGGCAAGCAGGTAGTTTGGTCTGTACATGTTGCATTCATTCGTTTTTGTTACGAAAATGTTCAAAACAAGCGACGTTTTGGGGTTTAAAAAAATAAATATGACAAAAAGCTCCTTTGCTTGTTTTTCATCATTTCAGATTTTGAAGCAAAAATTAACGAAAGATCTTGAATGACCTGGATATGGATCAGCAGTTAGTAGGTAGCTAGTAGCAAGAAGGACAGATAAAGGATTGCCATTATTACTTGATGCACTGCTAATGTGGATATATCACTGCATGCTTTTTCAAAAATAGCAAGAGGGTGACAGTAAAGGAGAACAACATGGAGGCTGAAAAAAATCAGCAGGTGCTACGATTTAAAATATTTTAATGACCCACAATTTATTTCCGCGTACGCTGATCCTAATTTTATCTCACCTTTTACGCAAACAGAACACAGTTCCAAAAGTACACTGCTTAATAGCCTGTAGAATAGCCAGCTTGGACTTACAGGTCAACTCACACTGTACTGCAGTGGGTGTTTTTCATATTTGGATTCATGAATATTTTATTTCTAGACTTTGTAAGGTGAAATAAGCAGAACCAGGTCAATATTTAATTTTTTAAAATAATTTGATGAAAAAAAATCCAATTTTAAACAAAAAACAACAACTTTGTTTACCCATTTTTATTTCAAAATAAAAAAGAATGAATGCGACCTACTCAGACCCAGTTCACTTTGGTGTTTGGTTATGTCAATGGTATGTTTTCTTTACACTCAGGTTCCTTGTCAGCCTATAATTTAGAGCTGAGCCTGTCCAGACAAGCGTGTGTATGTGTGTATGTGTGTGTGTGTGTGTGTGTGCATCATCCCAGAGCTTTTTGTGTGTATATTGGGGCCCAAAGTCTGAGAACACAATGAAAATCTGAGATTATTTTTTATATTTAAAATTAACAGAAATAAACAGAAGGTTTTAGAATTTTGACATATTTCAAACAAAGAAAGTTAATGTTCAATATTTTGAATATTTAATATTCAATATTCTGCACTATTTCTAGGTTCCTATCTAAATGTAAGCAGATTTGTGATATCTGTGTTCCTCATGCCTAATCTCTTCTCTTGAAGGATATGTTCAGGTGACACTAAAATGGACCATAAGGTTTTGCACAAACTTGTGGAGTCCATCTTGAGTGGAGACTGTAATTAAAAGGGAAAAAGGGAAAAAGGGAATGTACCTAATACTAAGAAATTCTGAAATTCATGTAAATATTTCAAAGATTCTACTTTTTATTTAGGTTGTTGCCAATAATATAAGTTTTTAATGAAAATTGTTGCATTAAATTAGAAACGAATGCAAAATTGAAGTATTTTCACTAGTGGTAATTACATATATATATATATATACCTTACAATAAACTGTTTTCTGAGGATCATGGGAAATGGAGTTTGGCCTTTGACTGGAGCAGACAGTAACGTGACAACGTTTTTTTGTTTTTTTTTTGTTTTTTTTTTGTAAACAGCTGTCTGGTTCCTGGTATGGGAGGGTACACATTAGCATTCTGAACAACGCCTGAAAATTACTGCACACTAAGGACATATTTTGAATTAAGTGGCTGTTAGTTAGTCCCATCTACTGACTGCAGAATATGGCATGTTATTTATCTAGTAGTAGTAAGGCAAGCTGATTGGATTTGTTTCATATGTGTATAAAACCTATTTTCATCAAACATGTCCGGTGCTTCTCAATACATTTTCATTTAGTCATTCGGCAGACTACAGAATATGACCTGTTCATGCAAATTTGATCAAATGAGGACAACATGGTATAACATGGAGCTGAGTGGCAAGATGCAAGAGTGTAAACTTAGTGTTTATTGAGGGAAATCCAAAAAAATCACAGTTCATAGCATGAGTCAGTGCGCAGGCACAAAGGATTAAACCAGGAAACTATTATAAAAATTATACAGGAGCACACATAAATATTAGGAATAAGAAAATAAAGCTCTGACTATTGACCAGAATGCACGATAAGACTTTGCAGCAAACAGTTGGAGACACAGGATGTATACACAACAACTAATGAGGTGAAACACGGCTCAGGTGGAAATGATTAGACATTCCGGCCAATCACGAGACCGGGGTGGAGACGAGATCAAAACAGAAACCAAATAAACCAACGACACGTGGATATTGTTGCTATGGGAACCACAACATTGCTGGTGGATTGCTTGCGACAAGATGAAATACAAATGAAGTCATAAGAAAAAGGATGAATGCTAACACCACATAAACAATAGGAATGCATAAACAATAAATGAATGTGCAGAGAACTACAGAAAAAATGTTGGTCTAGATATCTTCTGAAGAGTTCCTATAGGTGTTTGTGGAAGAACTGGAGAAATGAAGACTGGCAGAGGTAAATAGTAAATATTCTTGGTGTCAGTAAGTGTCATGGAAAAAATTTTTATAGGGTGTGGAAAAGACAGAGTGAAATAAAGGAGGCTTATTCTGGACTTCCCCATTAGGCCAGGATAAGCCAAGCTAAAACTCAGACCTGACTATTGGCATGGATAAATCATAAGAGAAAGACTAACTTTATGTCTGTGTGAGAGAAAGAGCCAGAATGTGTGCGCTTTTTTGGCACGGAACACGAGCAGCCTGACAGAAATTGAGTTAATTAAAAATGAGCCTTTCCATTCTTTTATCAAACCTGCTATGGAGAGAGACAGCAAGCGAGAGAAAAAGACGACAAGGGGAGGATAGGAGAAAGGGAGAAGGGGAAGAAAGGGTGGAGAAGAGGTGAGGGCAAGGGATACACAGGGAGGGAACAACAGAGAGAGAGAGAGAGAGAGAGAGAGAGAGATAGCAAAGCTATACAAAGAGTGCTTTGTGGCAAAGGGCAAGAGTGAGATGATGTAACCTTTTTCAGCTTCTTAAAAACATGAACACACACAGACACACTCAATTACACCTAACTGCACATGTGCTGTTTCTGGGACACAATCTTCAGGTGTGTTGAAGAAACAAACTGTTACTCATATGAAGTCCAGCTGGTACTGATAACACTATGTCCTGACATCATAAACTGTCCCTGCCCTGTTTAAGTCATTGATTGAGTCATATGAAAAAGAAAAAAAAAAAAAGGAGA
The DNA here is from genome assembly GCF_027358585.1 of Pangasianodon hypophthalmus. NCBI lineage: Eukaryota > Metazoa > Chordata > Actinopteri > Siluriformes > Pangasiidae > Pangasianodon > Pangasianodon hypophthalmus. The sequence continues at coordinate 12,710,354 of NC_069730.1, read as the reverse complement.
GACAAACAATGTCCTATTTTGTGTGTAAAAGGTGTTAATTTTAAGGAAGACGTAAGATTCTAAACTGCAAAGTTGTCATTCCGATAGTGATCCATATTGCAATTATTTATTGCGACTTGCTTAAGAAAGGCAATTGTTCCCTGTGGCACATTCTTAAGATTATTTCTTCTTTTGCTGTTATGAAACCCCTTTTTAGATTTAACCCATATACAGAGCAATGGCATTTTTCACTTCTCACAACACAGATGCGCACGTTCAGAGCCAAAAAGTTAATAGTTTACAGCTTATTTACTCTATTTACTAATGTTTGGCTGACATTTGGCTAATGTGTATTTACGACATATGGCTTCTTACTGAGGCTTAAAAACTTGATGAGTAAATTTACTGAGTTCATATCTAATCAGGGACAAATGTTCTATGGAAGGGAAAGTTTGGTCATGTCTTCCAGGTCTTTGTGTTGATTATTTGTGTTTTTCCCACTCAAATACACCTCATACATAATATGCTTGCTAATTATAAGCTAAGCTACTTGTATAGCTAAAAACTCTGTCTTCCATAGGTATTTCAACCTGTACCCTTTTTTCTCCCTAAAACAAACCAATAAATACAGGCTGTGATAGCTCAGTAGTTAGTTAGTACTAGTGACAAGAAGGTTATGAGTTCAAATCCCAAGACTGCCATTCTTCATTGTATATCTCTGTATGCGATTAGGAGCACTGCTTCTGACTGGTGTTATAAAAACAAACATATAACATTAGATGATAAATAGGACTATAATTGAGTATACCGTATAGTATAAAAGTATGTATGTATGTACAGTAAGTATGCAGTATAAAGTATATACAGCAAGTGACTAAGTCATATCGTTTCTATAGTAACAGCTCATTGCACATTGAACATTCAGAACATTCTGAATAAGTGACCAGTGATAGTATTGCACATTACCCTCTACACTGGTATAAACAATGTAGAGGGTAATGTATATTATAAAAAACTTTATAATATACTTTATACTATACTATACTTTAATGGCTGTATAATTATATTATATTCGTTCTGCCTCACCTGCCAAAAAATGCCTGCCAAATGTGAATAAATGTATATTAAATGTGTATGTATTTGTGCAGCATCCTAGGAAATGGATATTATATTAAATAAATAAATCAATAAATAAAAAAATAACAGTTTTTAAAGAGAGACACACATTCTGAAGACAGTGAAATGTGTGTCTCTTATCATATTAACGTACCACATCGCAGGCACGTTGATATTCACTACAACAGCACATATTGCTTTTACATAGCAGTTCTATTTACAAGAAATTAATATTGAATAACTGAAATTTTAGACACAGTTTGGCCAAATATTTTGTTTATTTTTGCTCTGTCAATGAAAAATGCACCACACAGACTGACAAGTGGAGTGCTGTATGCTGTATACAGTCCTATTATACTAAATCAGATTAGTGGACTGGAACTAACTGTTGTATAATGTTGTATAACAGCACGACTCAGACAGTCGTTCTGCCCGTGACCTGAACAATAGGTTTATATTAATGCGCAACTTCTAATACCTTATCGTTTCTATAGTAACCGCTCGTTCACAAGGGCTTTCATGATGGATGCTCTATACAGCCTAAGCCTAATAAACAGATTTTAATGTGTTGTTATTTAACAAAGACAAACATATCATCATTGATATTGTGAGGTTTTCTTATATTTACATTTTAACCTAGATGTGGGGTTCTCAATTACCCAGCTCTATATATATTCACAGTTGTAATTATCTTCTTAATCTGACATAACATTATTTTGAGATGACAAACAATCACAAGTAAACACCCTGCCAACTTCACTGACACTTTGTCAAAGATTAAGAAGTTTATGATGGAAAACAAGTAATCACTCTGATCAACTAGACGAGTAATCAGCTACATCTTCTTGGTTATTTGATTTGGTTGGATTTTAAAGAAATATATTTGTTTTCTTATATTATAGGTATCAATGTATAACACCGACAGAAAAAAATGTTCAAAATCTGATTTTATCATAGTTTTTGACTGTTTGAATTCAGCTACAGTGGCATCCAATGGTTTTTCCTATGATGAGAAGCATTTAGATGGTGGCTTTGATCTGAAGTATTGATTGGGTAAAAGCTCAAAAATCACCTCTAGGAGTGAAACTGACAGATCCTGTAGTCTAAGTGTAGCACTCTGTGGACTTAAATTCTATTAAATTCTATTCCACTGTCTATTTGACTAAAATATTTTAATAAGCAAGCTTAAAATAGATACAACTGCCACTCAAAATTTCAGACCATATTGCAGAAAATAACTGCCAAAGTGCTTTGTTGAGCATGTTTTTCGGTAAGCATAGTGGAGTTAAAACACACTACATCAGCCTCAGATTTACATTTTACAAAGTTTAACTTGGTTCTGAAGTGTTTAAATTGGTCCTGTAGAGTTCATTGTACCTAAATGATTGAACTCAGATCACCTCTTGAATGGCTGATGAGCTAATTAGCTCATGAGATGAAACCAGAGAAAATATAAAACTCTACAGTACTGTGGCTGGGTGATATAAAGATATAATATCCATACTGTGATAAACAATGTCTCAACAGACATTTATGCTATATCACAGGAATTATGATATCTTTTCCTAATATTTTTCTAAATAGCAATTTCAAACTCTGATTGGAAGCAGATGGTTTGGTGTTAAAATTTGTATTAAATCTTAAAATTGTAAATTGTAGCACCTTTCTAACACTTAAGGGCCCCGTACACAGATACAGTATATACTAAAAAACCTATAAAATATAAATACTTTATATATACACAAATGTAAATATAGTATATGGATTTTTAAATGAAAATTATCCAGTTATAGTGTCATTTTTAGCTAAGGTTATGTAGAGAGGATTTTTTATAAGTTCTGGCATGCTGTATTTGTGTGGGGTTGCATAAATCAAATTAAAGGGCTTAATGTAAAATGTATGCGGTTCAGCCTGTGTTGTCAAAGTCTATTATTAGTACATAATTAGTGCATATAAGGACAGGGTCATGGACTCGACTAGCCACTACTCACGAGCAAATATCTAATGGCTTAGTAAAGGACTGTTGGTAATAAATAAAATGGTGCAACATTTCCACAAGGTAAAAGGGTTAGAGAGAATAGACACATCTGGAGAAAAGAGGTGGAATGGATTTTTTTGCAAATAAAGAAAAGACACTGAATTGAAAATGGAGAAAAAAAGTATAAAAAGGGGAGTGAAAATGTGCCCGGAGTGAGAGAATTAGATGGAGAGAGACAGGAGAAAGGGTCGCTGTTGCCCCACAGGTTGCAAATGACCATAGAAGAGACGACCGTTTTTCACTTTTCGTCTTATGAAAAGTTCTTTTGAGCGTGGATGTGAAAAAGGGATTACAGAGAGGTGATGGGGAAGAAAAAGCCTTGCATTCCTTGTTCACACCTCGCGCATTCATTTATCACCCTCGCCATCTATTCACCCTCTCTCTCTCACACACACAGGGGTGTCCATATGCACTTTGACGAAAGGGCATGCACGCCACACTTTTCTTCTCAATTTTTGCCTTTTCTTTCTTTTCAGTAACTTTCCTCTTTCCTGCCTGTAACACTGTGGCTAAACTTGAAGCAGATGCTGGTCAGTCTCGCCCTGTCCTCAAAACACCAAAGTGAAAATGTGCAATTTCTGAACAACACCAGCAACAAAACAGAACAGTTTTTCAGCTGGATCCAAAAACTGAAATACTCACACAGTCAGACCTGGGAGCTGCAAGGCACAAACACTACCTGCTGCTTCTCTGTGCTCTCTTTATCAAATAATAATATACACTGACTGGCCACTTTATTAGGAACACCTGTACACCTGATAATTCCTTAAATTATTCAACGATCCAGTCATCTGGCAGCAGTGCAACATTTCTTTTTTTTTTGGGCTTTACCAAATATTCATTGTTGGGGTGCCAATACTAAGAAACAGTAAAAGTAGTGTTTTTCAGAAAAAAAATTGCATTACTTAAGAAAAAAAGAATTATGTTTAAAAAAAAAAAAAAGAAACTATATATAAAGGACATTGCTTCCTTCAATCTTAACCAGAAACATCTATAATGAATTATTGATCCATAAAAATTGTGCTGGAAAATTTGAGTCCTGGTGATATTTCTTCTGCATGAAATGTGTGTGTTTGTGTGTGTGTGTGTGTGTGTGTGCTGCTCTATGGCTCACAGGGCAGATGAAGTCTGTCCTCTCCCTCACAGCAAAGCAGCAGAATTGTTCATGTCACAACAACACACTCTCTGCACACAAATAAGATGCAACCCACACACACACACACACACGTACACACACACAGGTATTTGTTGAGTTAAGGGCAGAACGGTTTGGATGTGTCTGGTGCATGAAGTTGAAAGACTAACTTCAGGGTACTTGTAAAGGGAGCGAGAGAAAAGTTGCTTTGATGACTTTGATCAGAAATCTATATGTGGGTGTGTGTCTGTAGGGAAAAACACTTGAAAGTTTCCACCTAAGGTGTCTTCTTTGCATTCTGGGTCACACACACACACACACACACACACAGACTTTTAGTCCTTGCAAACACATCTGTGCACTGTGTGTCATGTGATTCTTGCTGTAATCCCTGCTAGTACAAGTTATCCTGTTTGGCCAGCATTCACTGCTGCACCCTTCTCTCTTCTCTACTGCATACACCACACATCTATCCATCCATCCACCCATCCATCCTTTCATCATTGCTCATCTGTTGTCATTCATCACTCTTTCCTTCCACACTTCAAGCCACTCCTTCTCCCAGAACATTGCTCTGTGTGTGTGTGTGTGTGTGTGTGTGTCATCTTCACAGTATTAAAGCACTTCTACCCCCCCACCCCCCCCCACCCCCCACCCCCCCCTCTCAGTCTGTATTTCATTGGCTATGCTTTCATCAACTTTAAGCTCATTATGCAAGTGATGAAGACGAAGTCGTGTTCCAAATCTGTGAATTCTGCTTCTGGCAGTTCATTTTCATCAACATGATTCACACATTAACATCATTTGTTGAAAATGTTCTGATGAAGTTTTGCTTTATCAGAAAAAGGTGTTTGTCTCATTTCCATGTTGTTTGGTTGATTTGGGTCTTTGACAAAGACACAACAGATGATATATAGACAACTGAGTGATGCTGGCGAATTATCGCTCTTCACTTAACTGCATGCAGGCTGGGCATGTAACCGAAAATAAACACATTGTTCTCAAGGAGTAAAAAAAAAAAAAAAAAAAAAAAAAAAAAAAAAAACAGATACAAATAGGAGCAAGACTACTTTTTTGTTTTTTTGAAAGCTTGCCACAAAGATACACAGGGCATCCGTTTTGAGACTAGAGGTATACCCACAGACGACAAACAACAAAACATTCGCATGGGAGAGAGGTTTTTACTTTTATTCAGGTGTGAATGAGCGCTCACACTCAACTAGAGCTCAACTAAAGGCTGTGTTCAGTAAAATGAACATGTGGCAGTGCCTGGTCTGGGTCACGGTGCTTAAAATTTGGCTACTATTGTGTTCATGTTTTGGGAAATAGAACCAACTAATTTATTAGAAAATATCACGGGCCGTTACAAACAAAAAATTATAACCCAGTGGGTTCAAAAACATTCTGCACACATCTGGTGTTAAGACCAATTATGAATTCGAGTGATGTGGTTGAGGAACTGCCATAGCCAGAGCATTTCTGCACCTGTTTTTTTTTTTTTTTTCAGTGTTTCAGGGGCATAGCATCATTTAAAAACAGAAAGAAAGAAACAGAAAAAAATCTGGTTTAGGCCACACCTACTTTAGGTTTAAATCCAAATACAGACACTATTATTTGGAGCATTAAACAGATCCAGATACAAATGCAGATAGTCTCATTACTTTACACCCCTCATGCAGACACTAGCACAAGTGATAACATAAAATACTAGAAAGTCACCTTTTTGTGCTTTAATGTTGTGTGTGTGTGTGTGTGTGTGTGCATGTGTGCTGTATTTGTTCCTTCCCATAATAGTGGCTTTGGTTACAAATTTTGGTTCCTGTTTTAGCCCAGCCATCATGTGTGCCCTTTCCCAAAATACCTGATGGTGTCAGCATCTGTCTAGACACCTAACAAATGGATCTAGCACTGTGTTAGTGTGTGTGTGTGTGTGTGTGTGTGTTGATTTTCTGGTTAGAGCCTTTTTTACATGTAGTAGATTTTCTGTTTATCTATGCACTTTTTTCTGAAATGGGGACAGCCAGTGTACAAGCATAGACTCAAACACACCCACACAACCACAAACACACACACACACACAAACACACACGCACATACAAAACCAGATTGTAGATGTAGGGCAGTGCAATTTCGTGCGTCTGCGTCACACATGCCTTGATTGCTAGCCGTGTGGGACGAGATTTAACACAGATTGAGGACTTCCTCTTTCATTCCGAAATTGTTAGAACATTTGTGTCTGTGACATTACGATTAGCTTAAACATTGTTAGATTACATTGTGAGGTAATGTTGGCTCTGGGAACTTAACCTCACACGTTAAATTTATGTTAACCAGCACTGAAATGAGCAGGAATTTGGTTAAAAAAGTTAGTCATACGGAAAGAAAGGTCTATTTTGCATATGCAAGTTTGATTGTGTATGTGCAAATGTGTGTTTCTGGAGCCATTTGTTATCATTGTGAGATTATTACACTATAAGTGCCCTCTTTATGTTATAATGCATCCTCAGTCACTTATACGTGTGTGTGTGTGTGTGTGTGTGTGTGTGTATGTGTGTATCTAGACTTTAAAAAAATATGTTGCTACTTTTTTCTTTGTTGTACTTTTGCCACCACGTTTATGTTATATAGAGTGGAAATAAAATTCCGTTTTCAAATCTAACCTCAAACACGGTCACAAAGTTGCAGATTTGTTATTCACAATCATATGAAAATTAAAGAACATTTGAAGTTAGAGTGAAAGATGAGTTAGTAGTCATAGCTTTGCTTATGATTTCATTCATTCATCCAGCCGCCTTCAGTAACTACTTTATTCTGGTCGGGGTCATGGTGTCACGATCCTGGTATTCCTGGTAACACTGGGCGCAATGCAGGAAAATCGACCCCGGACAAGATGCCAGTCCCTTGCAGCGCAGCATGCTCATTCACACCTAGGGGCAATTTAGCCTAGCCAATCCGTCTACATGTTTTTAGTCAGTGAATGGAAACCTGAGAACCCAGAGGGAACCCAAGCTACCATGGGGAGAGCATGCAAAGCTCTGTACAAACAGTAGCCTAAGCTCGGGATCTAACCCAGGACCCTGGAGCTGTGAGGTGGCAGCTACCCGCTGCACCACTGTGCCGCCCTGCTTATGGTTTCACTTTTATAAAGTCCAAAAAAAAAATAAAAAACATTTAAAATAAATTCAAATTTCTATGAATTTGGCTTGAGTTTGGATACAAATTTATACATAAAAAAGAACAAAGAATTTGAAATAAACTCTCTTCTGCTGATCAAAACAACATCATATGTACACTGGCAGTCCAAGAGTCAGGTTTTTAAACTTGTAGAGGGTTTTATTTTTTTTTTATATTTTACAGTTTGTTGTTTTTCAGCAAATTCTTCTTTGTTGTCTTTATCATCCACTCTCAGATTCTAATGGGACGTTCAATTCTCGCTTTATTAAAGAGAAGTGTGCTTATTTGGTAAAGCAGTTACTGTAACACTGTAAGTGACTGCAAACCTGTGAGTTACTGTAAGCTTAGATTTGTCTGTTGATACTAGACAGTCCTTTTCCAGTTTTTTTTTTCCAATAAAAAAGGCGCAAACATTTCTCAGTTCCCTTCTACCTAAATTCTACTTACTTAAATTTGTGAATTCTTATTAATAAATGTTAATAAGAATTCACAAACTTTTCCTTGGCAGTGCAAATATTAAATTCCTTAATAACATTCCCTTTAACTGAAGTCTTTTGCTATACATTCTTAAAGTTGATACCTAATATAGATTTAAAAAAAAAAGATATTAATCCTGTTTTGTTTTTAAGTCACATTTAGCAGAAGAATTCAGTTTAAAACCCAAAAGTCACGGGTAAAGGTATTGCTCAAGGACCCAGCATTGTCATTTTTCTTTTTGCTTACTTAACTAGCTAATGATACACAATTTGAACTAGAACTATGAAGGATTATGAGTCAAAGCGCAGCTCAGCTTTATCTCTTGATGCTCAGCTCATGCTGCTGTCTCTCGGCATCATTTAATCAAGTTTTCATCAATCAATTCTTGGATGTTCGATTATTAGTGTGAGTGTCTGAATATGACACTGCTGTCTACGTCAGCATAAGCTAAGCGCTACCTGATAGATTAGTTGTCGCTAATATCTTCAGGATTTTCTAAATGGAAATCAATCAGTAGCCGAAACGTCCTGTACATGAGAGACAGCCGAGACAGCGAGTGAGACAGCTCAGACACGGCAGTGTTTTATATACAAGCTCATACATGTGGTACAAACACGCACACACACACACACACACACACACACACACATACACACACACACACACACATGCATACCTCTTTCTTTCTTTCTTTCTTTCTTTCTTTCTCTGTCTCTCGTTTTCTCTCTCTCTCTCTCACATACACACACACACGCATACCTCTCTGTCTCTGTCTCTCTCTCTTTCCTTCTTTCTTTCTTTCTTTCTTTCTTTCTTTCTCTGTCTCTCGTTCTCTCTGTCTCTCTATCTCTCTCTCTCTCTCTCACACACACACATACACACACACACGCATACCTCTCTGTCTCTCTCTCTTTCCTTCTTTCTTTCTTTCTTTCTTTCTTTCTCTGTATCTCGTTCTCTCTCTCTCTCTCTCTCTCTCTCACACACACACACACACACACACATGCATACCTCTCTCTGTCTCTGTCTCTCTCTTTCCTTCTTTCTTTCTTTCTTGCTCTGTCTCTCTCTCCCTCTCACACACACACACACACTCAGACACTCTGACACACAAACACACACACATTGCAGTGATGATTTTGGTTCTTTTTAGTTATAAATCCAGTAAAACAAATTGAAATGAACACCTCTATCTCTCTCTCTCTCTCTCTCTCTCTCTGTCCACAATGTTGCAGACAGTGTTATAAAAGAGATACAGTGTGTAATACACTGGAGAGAGAAGTATCAATAAAAACAAGATAGGGTTATAAAGAAAAATCGAGCAAGATACATAAAGATCTCACTTGGTCAAACAGTCAGGTGACAGATGAAAGGGGAAAAGAAACAACACCAAGTGAATTTCATAACTGTAATTCTCAAACCACTTCCACCAGAATAGAAATGTTTCAACATAAGATAAAGGTGATCGGACAGAAAACGTTTTTTACTGATTTGCAGTGCCCTTTCGCAATAAGGGACACAAACCATACGAGGGAAAAATTCCCTCCTCAGCATAACAGAGCCACCATTTTTCCGATAATTTGGTTGGCCAATTTCGGGAATTATTCTGCTGTGGTTAAAATCTGAGTCAGAATCAGATTCTGTAGTGCAAAAAAGTCAGATCTGATGTGTTGAAACCTTTATTTCACATTTCCTGATCCAGTAACAGCTTTATGTTGGCTCTGAGAGTAACCCCAAGAACAAGAATTAATCATGTCACCTCATGAAACCATATCAGACCATATTTTACTGTTTTATATAATGGGTTTAATACTGCTTGGTATAGTCCTGGTGCATGAAAAAGTGTTCGGTGTCATCAGGGTCATGTGTGTAGTAGTTTAATGACATCCTTTGGAGGAGGTAGAGTATAAAGCTGTAACAAGAAAAGGGATTTTTAAGAACGGTATAGAAAGATGTTTTTTTTTTCCCAAGGAACACCAGTAATTTTAAAATACTCTTAAGGAATTAAGGCATAATTGGATCATTTTAAGGGCAGGCTTTTTTTTACGGAAGTGCTGTAGTTTTAAATGAAGCTATTAGAAAAAACGGGAGAGATTTAAACGATACCATTCTTAGAAAAGTGGCACTGTTTTATAGGTAGTCTTTAAGGAAGTAGGGTTGTTTTATAGGTAGTCTTTAGGGAAGTAAGTTACTTCGGATGTCATCCAGTGCAGAACTAGAGGTCTCATTCTGGCAGACTGTAGGAAACTATTTATAAAATCCATATCATGTTACGGGACTGCAGGGTCACCACTGCTTGGCGTGTGCGTGGCTACTTGCTTTGGAGTTTTACAGGAAGTTCTCAACCTACAACACAGCTGCTTGATGTTGTCAGCTGTTTTCATCTGTAAACACTCTCCCACTTCTTCTAGTCTCCACCCTAACTGCCTTCCCAGCAGCCAGACACCCACATACACACTTAGCAGTGGCCAATAAAAAAAATCCACAGGCTTTAACCCTTTTCCTCGATCTTCAAACCAACGCAGTCAGTAGTTCAGTCTCCATTTGGGTTCTACATCACCAGCAGTTTGTTGTGTACAGATGCAGCCACATAACTGATTAGACAAATCAATGTGTGAATTACTCCAGAATTACTCCAAGCTGTGAATGAGTGTGTGAATGTTCGTGTGTGTAGTGCTGTAGTGCCCTGCGATGGACTGGCATCCATCTATACAGGGATAAATTGCTTTCTGAAGATGAAGGAATCCATTTTCTAACACTTTTAGTTCATCAGTGTTTCATTCTCTCATATTAAATGACTCGCTTCATCAAGCGCAAGGGGTCTTATTCAGAGTTGAGTTAATCACATATAGTGAGGAGTTTATACTGAAATTACACCCGCACCTTATTAAGATATTAAATTATCTTCTTCCCTCACGTTACCAAGTCGTGGCCACAACTTAATCATCTCGTTCCCGTGACTTAATCATCTTGTTTCCATGACTTACATCATGCCCACGGATTAGGATCCCATTCCCACATGTTAATAAGTCATAACCATGCATTATTTTTTATCAAATTCACCAACAGGTCTATGTACATACAGTGCATACAGTCTGACTTTGAAAAAAAAATAAATTAAATTTTTTTATGTGGTCATTTCTACATAGAAAAAAAAATACTTTAAAGAGCAGTAAACAGTAATGAACTAAACAAAGCCAGTATTTAGTGTGATAACCCTTTGCTGTAAAAAAGCATCAGTAGTCTCAGGTACAGTTTGTGCAGTTTTATAAGGAAATTATCTGGTAAGTTTTACTCAGCATCGTGGAGAATGTGCCATAGTTCTTCTGGAAACTTTGACTGTCGCGCTTGATTTTTTATTTTTTTTGCATGCAAAACCTATCAGCCTTCATTATGCTTTTTGTCTGAAAAGTGGTCTGTTACATATTATGTTGCTTTCTTTACTGACATGCAAACATTTTTCTTTAACATTTCATTTTTGTTAAAAAAAAAAAAGTTTGGACCTGACTCAATAATGACTCAATAATGCAGAAGTCATAAAATAAACATCTATAATGAAATTCCTACAAAAAAAAGGTGCCTAAGACTTTTGCACAGGACTATGTATATTAGTATATTAGTGAAGCATGTAATGTTGTAATCCCGTATGATGACAGTTGTAATTTTAGTCAATAAATGGTGAAACAGTTCTTGTTCTTGTTTTTTTTTTGTTTGTTTGTTTTTTTTTTGTATATCTCATTAAAGCCTTGACTTAACCTGGTACTTCTTTTCATTAACAGGAGTTATGGAGAATTGTGGTAATGTGTTCATGCTCTTTGCAATAGCAGTTTTAAAACAGCAATCTAAAACAAAACTAGTGATAATGTTACTGTAACTATTGGTGTATTGATAATTTTCCATGTGAGTGTGTAAGAATGTGTGATTGCTCTTGATTATTATTGACTGTAAGCTGATAAAGGAAACATGATCTCAGTGACTGCGAAATCCGTTATAGGCTTTTTCCTTCCTTCCACAGTCTATAAATAGACATCTCAACATCTCTCTCTCTCTCTTTCTCTCTCTCTCTCACTCTCTCTCTCTCTCAAAGTTTATCTCAGTCTGTCCCCATTTTATGTCTCCCAATTGGATCATAATAGGGTTGTTCCTCCCCGGAGAGCTCTGATAACTTAATGCTGGGGGAATTACTCTAGCTCTGGTCTCTGCTGGTGAGTGTGTCAACGGCACTTACGTCTGTTTTCACCCACAGTGCTTAGACACACAATCACACACAGATACACTCACGGGTCCAGTGTCCCAGGTTCTCGTTCAGCCAGTCGTGTGAAAGGCTTTTAATTTGAGGTCACTTTCCATTTCTTGCTTGTTTTTTTTTTTTTTTCTTGGTAGTCGTTCTTCCTCTTTCTTAATCTTTCTTAATATTTCCCCCAGCTCTTGTCCTGAGATGTACCTTGCTTTGTTAGCTTCAGTTAAGCAGACCTTTTATACTTGAACATGGAGTAATATCACTCTCATAAGTGAATAAGTGCTTGATCAAAGAGAGTAAGTACCATGTGAGATAAAGATGTTCCTCTTACCACCAAATAAGAGTGGTAGGTTTATGCCATCTGTAACTGGCTTTGCATTAGCGATTGCTTAATGTGCACTTCTTGAAAAGTCCTACATGAGAATTTAGAACAAATCTGTGCTATTTTGGAAATGATATGTGTCAAGAGTTTGGGCTTGGGTAAAGATAGTGGTCTTAGTGGTCTTTTGTAATAAATTGCTCCTAATTTTTTAGCATCTGGCAAGAGAGGGATCAATGTTGACCCCCAGGATTACAGAAATATATGTTCTGCCTGCCTGTCTGTCTGTCTGTCTGTCTGTCTCTCTCTCTCTCCTTCCTGCTCTCGCTCTCTTGTCCTTGGTTCAGTGAAGCTTGGGGTAGGGGTGGCGAGCAGCCCAGCTCTTTACAGCATGCATCCTGCTCTTGACAGATTGTGTTAGTTCCTGCTGACACACACATACACACACATACGCACAAACAGAGAGAGAGAGAGAGAGAGAGAGAGAGAGACTATTTGCCACATGCTATTTTGGTATTTTAGGGACTGTGACACACCCAGACTGGCAGGCACAGAGAACATACACACACAGAGAGACAGTCTCTACGGGAATAGATGCAGAAAAACCATTGCCAATGCCTCATGCAGTTACATTTTATAAAACCAGACATTTTTAACCGACTTACTTCAATTCACTCTGTGTGTGAATCACTGTTATTACTTTAAGCAAGCAATGCAAGTGGTTTCATAAAATCATAAGAGTGCAGTAGGACTGACATCAGCAATACACTATATTTCCCTTTCTGTCTGTCCGTCTGTCTGTCTGTCTCTCTCCCTCTTTCTCTCATAATAATAATAATAATAATTCCAAATAATGAAGGGTAATGAAAACAGTTTTATGCTCCTTTAATAATAATAAAAAAAACTATAAACAGTAATTTTATTGGATTATATGTGCTGAAAAAAAATTAAAAATGCTGAGCAAATCTCAATTATACAGATACCGTACTAGTGGAATGTTCGTAGCTTATTTATTTATTAAATTTTTAAATATTCATTTTCAAAACAGAAATTTGGAGGTGAAAACACCTGGAATTATGAATTGATACTAAGGAGGCATTTGTTTTTTTGATAAGGAGAAAATGTCAAATTTTAGGGTCCTTAGCATATCTAAAACATTCAGAGGAGTCATAAAGATTCCAAAAATATACAGTGCCCAGTTTTATATTCTAAAAATATACAGTGCCCAGTTTTTTTCTGCATGCCCTATGATCACAAAAGTAGAGCTTGGCTAATTTTTTTTTATAGAAGTCAGAATTATAGTAATTTAATATGCAGTGAGTAGAGACAGCACACATGACACAGAGGATACAAAGAGGAAAACTAAGATGGAAGTAACACAGAACAGGTGAACACAATCAGGAAACAGACCAATGACATGATAGAGGAGAGAATGGACCAAAACACTAAAAAAAGGCACATGATATAGTAAACAAAAGTACATGGAGAACCCATAACAAAACACATGATGCAAAAGCAGTGCTCATGAAGAACTGTGACAAGCCTATTTTGTTTATAGATTCATTATGATTAAGTCCAAATACTGTTTTTACCTTGAATCAGAAACACTCTTGCTACATGAAGCTAATGAAATATTTCTCCTTTCCCCATCTTTTCATCTTTCTCTCTCTAGGTGAGCACTTGCGAGTGTGTCCACAAGGCTACACCTGCTGTACGAGCCAGATAGAGGATAATCTGTCCAACCTGAGCAGGAAAGAATTTGAGGACCAGGTGAAAGAATCTGGGCACACTTTACAGGTCTCACTCAACAGCCAGTACAAAAGCTTTGATGGTAAGTTGCCAGCGAGCCTGGCTTGTTCCTGGGGTGTCTTGACACTGAAAGTCATGGCCTAGATCTAAGATGGCTGCCCTGCTATGGGATTGCAGAAAATAGCACTTATACTTGTCTGTTTACAAAAGGAATGAAATTAAATTGGGAATAACTGTAGTAATAACCTGCTAAAGGTAATAACAGTAAGTTTATTGGTCCTTTGTTTGACAGTGGACATGATCTGTTTGTAAATTTTATCAACTTTATATGGCAGTTTATGAAATCCAAGCTTACAATTTCCTTCCGTGTGTAATATGTGTAGATTTAAGACAGAGGCAAAGGGCACTAGAAAGGTCTCCATAAACAGCAGTATATTGAAGATAGTGGTGTGTGCTAGTGATAGACTGGTGATACAGATCCTTCACTTAATAAGGTTTAGCAGTGAGTCTGTTGCTGTTTAGAGAGGGTTTGATGAGGCTCCCAAATCAAATTTGACAGATGGCCTGTGTGTGTGTGTTTGTGTGTGTAGACATTATTTACACTGTTCCCTGCGTTGGATGTGTTTGGACAGACTGGGAAAGTTAAGGAGTTACGGAGATAGAACGAGAAAGCATGAAAGCAAAAACCATGCAAAGAAAGAAAGAAAGAAATGTTTAGTCTCAAGGGGTGTTTGAAAAGTGTGTTATGTGTGGGAGGGAAGGTGTCATTTATGCTTGTTTGTAGAGATGGAAGAAGAGATGAAGGGAAGAAGAGAAAGAAAAAGCAGAAATAAGGACATGGTAAAGACAGTCACTTCTCTGATCATGATTGATTTTATACATACATATGTATATATATAATGTATATATATATATATATATATATATATATATATATATATATATATATATATATATATATATATATGTATATATGTATTGGCCATAATATTAAAACCATTGAGAGGGGAAGTGAATAACATTGATAACCTCATTACAGTGGCACCTTTCAAGTGGTAGCATATATTAGGCAGCAAGTAAAGAGTCAGTTCTTGAAGTTGATGTGATGGAAGCAGGAAAAATGGGCAAGTGTAAGGATCTGAGTGACTTTGAGAAGGGCCAAATTGTGATGGCTAGACGACTGGGTCAGAACTTCTCCAAAACAGTAGGTCTTGTGGGGTGTTCCTGGTATGCAATGGTTAGTACCTACCAAAAGTAGTCCAATGACTACAACCGGGGACAACCGGTGAACCAGTGACAGGGTCAAGGGTGCCCAAGGCTCACTGATGCGCGTGGGGAGCGGAGGCTAGCCCATCTGGTCCGATCTCACAGAAGAGCTACTGTAGCATAAATTGCTGATAAAGTTAATGCTGGCTCTGTTAGAGAGGTGTTTGGTGCTTGTTAGAAAGGTGCTGCGTATGGAGCTGCATAGCCACAGACCAGTCAGAGAGCCCATGCTGACCCCTGTCCATCACTGAAAGCACCTACAATGGGCACGTGAGCATCAGAACTGGAGCATGGAGCAATGGAAAAAGGTGGCCTGGTCTGACGAATC
This sequence comes from Pangasianodon hypophthalmus, assembly GCF_027358585.1. Lineage (NCBI taxonomy): Eukaryota > Metazoa > Chordata > Actinopteri > Siluriformes > Pangasiidae > Pangasianodon > Pangasianodon hypophthalmus. The sequence continues at coordinate 12,694,533 of NC_069730.1, read as the reverse complement.
ACGGCTTCTTTTACATCATATGGATGGCCGGGTGCTTGTGTGCCGCTTACCTGGGGAAGAGATGGCACCAGGATGCACTATGAGAAGAAGGCAACCTTGGGTCCTGGCATTCAAGTGGATGTTACTTTGACACATGCCACCTATTCAAACATTGTTGCAGACCAAGTACAGCCTTCATGGCAATGGTAATCCCTAATGGCAGTGGCCTCATTCAGCAGGATAATGTTCCCTGCCACACAGCAAACATTGATCAGGAATGGTTCGAGGAACATGACAAAGAGTTCAAGGTGTTGACTTGGCCTCCAAATTCCCTAGATCTCAATCCAATCAAGTATCTGTGGGATGTACTGGGCAAAAAAGTCTGATCTGTGGAGGCCCCAACTCGAAACTTACAGGATTTAAAGGATCTGCTGCTAATGTCTTGGTGCCAGATACCACAGCACACCTTCAGAGGTCTTGTGGAGTCCATGCCTCAACAGGTCAGAGCTGTTTTGGTGGCATAATATTAGGCAGGTGGTGTTAATGTTATGGCTGACTGGAGTATATATATGAAAAAGTATATAAAACAAAGTATGCCCATAATGCTACAAGTTCTGCATTACTTTAGTTTGTATTCATAGTTTGAATGATATGCAGTTGTTAAGGCATGTAAGTTTTCCCAAACTCCCTTTCCCATCCATACTCTCTCTCTCTCTCTCACACTCTCTCTCACACACTCTCTCTCTCTATCACACACACACACACACAGAGGAAGTTCCAGCCCACCTGTCTCAGGTCAGAAGCAATATTATTTTAGATTTATTCTCTCTGTCTGGCAGACTGCAGTGACACACTACAATGTGTCAGTGTGTTCATGAATGTGTGTGGCTTGCATTTTTATATTTTTGAATACCAAATGTGTGTGTGTGTGTGTGTGTTCTTTTCTCCACTGCTTAACAGTGATATCTCATGCTTGACACTATAGAAAGTATACAGAGGGGATCTCTCTCACTCACTCACTCACACACACACACACATGCACACACACACACACACCTTCTTGAATCCAACCAACACACATGCATAGAAGTGCCAAGTTTGTGGTTAAAATGCTTGGGCAGTGATTATTTTCCATGGCTATGGATGTGAAATTGAGGGCTAGACCAGAGAATCTGCTTTTGGACTGTGTGTGTGTGTCAGCGTTAAGGCCAGGCTAAAACTGCTTACTGTCTTGACATTCTCAGTTTAGAGAGTCAAAAGTGAAAGACAAAGTCCAAAGTTCTAGCCTCATTAGCAATCACTCAGAATGCTGTTCACAAATTATCTCTACACACTTGCTCTGTGGTGTTGCTCAGTAGTGACACTTACCTCACTTACCTCTCATGCTCCTCACCGGGCAACCAGCAGCCCATGAATGTGTGCTGCTAGTGTGTTTGAGTGGTTTTCACCATGCCACATGCTTAGATCCTGAGCTCACTGAGTTAACTGGCCTCCACTAACATGCATACTAGTGCTGGAGTCGGGGTTCCTTCTGTTCTAGCCTCATTCTCCCTGCTAGGTCAGATTCTCCCTCTAGCAACCACTAGTGTGTTTGAGTATGTTTCCCTTGCACTGTTCAGTGGTGAGCCTGATATGTTACTGGATTGCTAACACACAAGATTGGGACTGGAGTGAGTTTCCCTTTGTGCATTACTTTTTCCTGGTCATTTGTTTCTCCCTTGGTGTTTTATATATGGGAAGGGGTAACTTAGTGGTTAAGACGCTGGACTCCTGATTGTAAGTCGCTCTGGATAAGGGCGTCTGCCAAATGCCATAAATGTAAATGTAAATATATACCCCAAAATCTGATCGACTAGCAGGCCTGTGACTATCTAACACGCCTACTACCTCTGTTTGTGACTATGTACCACTAACATGTTGTTCATCACAAAGATGTTTGAAGATACACGTGAAGTTGATCGCCAGAAGCCTCAGGAATTATTCTGTAGCAGCAGTTTCTTTGATAGACAGGGGGTAAATATGAGAGCGTTAAGACACCTGGCAGAAGGTCTATGGCACAGGTCAATGGCCACACTGGAGCCAGTGGCAGTGGTCCTTGCACACAGTTGACCGGTCTACACAGAGAAGCCCAGAGAATGTCCATCTATTGCTTGGACTTGGAGAGGTGGCTTGCATGGCTAACTCTAACCCTTACTCCTACTGTACAAGCACAAGGAAGTTTTCAAGCGCCTCTTGTTTGTCCTCCAGGGTCTGATGCATCAGGCAATTTCCATGGGCTCTGGGGATCCAGCTGTTGGAAATGAGTGGTAGCCTAATAGCTTCTGAAATGATGGTGTTCCCAGAGCAGATTGTCTAGCCACATGGCAAGGGAGATGAGCTGGTCAAGGGATAGGGAGTCATGGCTGCAAGATAGCTCAGTTTGTAACTCCTCACACAATCTTCAAGGCGGTTCTGAGTGCCAGATCATTCCATCCACCCTCATGCAATGTGCAGAACATCAGCAAATAGTCTGCCACTGTACTTCATTTATTCAGAGCATTACCAATAAGACATCCCCAGAAAGTTAGTTTTGCTATCGTCATCATTTTTTCACCACAAAAAGAATAAAATGTAATTTGCACACCAACACACCCACCCTGCCACACATATAGTTATGAGAAGACTAAGGCAAAGTTCAGAATCACACAAGTCTATACTTACCGTCCCTGTTGAATCTGTGAAACATACGTTCACAACAGTTAATTATGTGGTTGCTGGCATGCAGTAACACTTCATTTAGTGACGTTTTCCTGAGGAATGTGGAACACAGAGAGGATAAAAGCAAAGTGGACATTTTACAAAGACAGATTCTGTTACGACACAGATAAAACTATGCAGAGTTAAGGCACCTGGGTCTTTGACTTGGCCTTGTCACAACTGTATGTGTTACATTTTGTGTGTGTGTGTGTGTGTGGGTGGGTGTGTGTGTAAGACATTCTTTTATTCTTCTTGTGGAACAAAATGATGATTGACGATTGGAAAAAGACATTTTTGAGGGTGTTGGATGTTATCTTTAGCACTGCTCTCAGTAGTCTCTTCTCTTCCAGTAATGTATCTAAAAAGTGTTTATGGAATAAAGAATAAATAATAAGTGAAAGATATGAAAATGAATAGAATGATCCTGGGACAGATGACTGGATTTAAAACTACAAAATGTATAGCATTGTATCTATCTATCTATCTATCTATCTATCCCTCTCTCTCTATCTCCAACTACTACCTCCACATTTTCTTCTTTCCACAACACTCACACTATGTCTCACACCCTACACTATGTCTCACACCCTACACTATGTCTCACACCCTACACATGGTTTCTTTCACACACACACACACACACACACACACACACACACACACACACATACACACACAGGCATAAACATACAGTATATACACTCCCAGGCTGATACAGTGTCAAGCAAACACAACACACACTCACCAAATTCTAATTCACACCCTCACATCACTAACACCAACAATAATAAACGTCTTTCAGTCTCATGATGGCCATCCACTAAGTTGTATATGCTAAAAGGTGCATCTGAAGTGACACACATGTTCCATAATCCAGAGCTGTTTCATCGGTGCTAGTCTTTCCCAAAAGTAGTTTTGCAAGTAGTTTCTCATAAACCGGTTTGGAAATCTATCAAATAAAACCAGATTAATTAAAAATGATGCTTAACAAAAGTTTCAGTCTTAACTGAAAGTCCGAGTCCTCTACCAAGATTTGTTATCTACCAAGATTTGATCTAGAATTCTACTTAGTTGACGATATAACAATATCATCATTCCTACAAGATATTACACTGTTACGATATCCAGTGACTTTAATTGCCGAATATATTACCAAATCTGCAAACTTTCTGCATTTTGTTTAAATTTTGTGATTTGATTTTGTTGTTTATCTTCGTTCATCTTCAGTAATCACTTTATCCTGATCAGGGTCACGGTGGATCCCTGTATTGCGCAGGTGTTTTGAACTTATTATTATTAACAATATTAACAATCGCTTCCTGTAAGCTCCGCCCCCTTCCCTCCTACATGCTGTCGACTCTCACGGAAATGCTCACAGCCTTCCTTACTTTTTTTGCAAAGGTAAAAGAAGAATGTTTTGAGTTCATTAGCATGAACTAAAATCTATTGATGTATGTTCGATTTAGCTAACATTAGATCATTAGATCATTAGACAAGTATGTATTATTATTATTATTATTATTATTATTATTATTATTATTATTATTATTATTATTAAGGATGGCACCGAAAACTTTTGGCCAAAAATGCTCAGAAAGGCTCTTTCGGTTTTTCAGCCAAAAGAGAAAAAAAGACTACATTTTGAACCAATAACCTTAAATAGAACTACAACAAAGTGTTAAATCACTGAACAGCCTCAACAGGGAAAATGTCAGCCATGTAGATGACCTACTTACACAAGGATTATATGGAAATGTGCTTTTTAACTCTTTACCATGCATTCCTGCAGAATTGCATAAAAAAATCAACCATCCACTCAATGCTCAAGAAAATAGCCCTTTTTGTGATTGCCACAGTTTCCGACTGCACAGATGGTAATATTATTACATCCTCCCCCACTCTCCTTAAAAATAAAATCATGATATGTTAAAATGAAAAACTGAAAGCAAAAAATAAAGATCATAAATATCACAAGCCTAATTGACATGTAATATTCTAGAATAGAGTATTTAAAACACAGTTTACCCTTTTGATTATCCTATTAACATGATTTAATTCAATTTCTGAACTTATTGCCTTTTATTAAAATGAACACATCCCACCCACTCCTGCAATGATAATTGTTTGTGCCAGCCAGTGATATTTTCTGATGAACATAGTTGGTTCTGTTTTTCAAAATATAAACAAATTAGTCTTTTAAACCACCGTGACCCTGACTGCAGTAATTGTGTCACAAAAAATGGCACACGCACCATACAGGCTTTTATGTTAATGAAGGAGGCCTGTTTGTCTCATGAGCTTCAAATCTGATCACCCACAAGAATGTAAAAACTGATCCGATATATATATATTTTTTGATGGATCCTGATACACACCTCTAGTTTAAGCTATAGTTACAGTTATGATTCACTATGGACTTTGCTATTGCTATTATTAAATGAATCATTTTAATATGTATTATTTATAGGGAATTGTGTAAGGAAAGGTTTTAATGAAAAGTGACAAAAGCTCCTGAGATGTAACTATAACAACAGTCATATAGTGGTGGATTATTGGTATGTGGGAGTGTGTGAATATCTATATGAACTACATGACAATACATTTGCTATTTTTATATTATTTACTTATGACTGGCTTGTTTGGAAATTGGAGAACCCAAAGGAAACCCATTCAGACAAAGGGAGGATTCTGCACAGAGAGTACCCCAGGCTCAGGCTTGAATCAGAGACCCTGGTGCTTATTACTGCTGTTTGTTGTTTTTTTTGGCTGCTCCCATTAGGGGTCACCACAGTGGATCACCTTCCATTGTCCACATATTGATTTGGCACAGTTTTATCCTGGATGCTCTTTCTGATGCAGCCCTCCCCATTTATCTGGGCTTGGGACTGGCATTGAGAGGGCTGGGGTTGGTGCCCAGCATGGGTCACAAATCCACAATCCTGAGATCAGAAGTCCCATGCTCTACCAACCGAGCTAGCCAGGCACCCCATTATTATTATTATTATTATTATTATTATTATTATTATTATCATCCATCCATTTTCCATACCGCTTATCCTACACAGGGTCATGGGGGAGGGAGCCTGGAGCCTATTCCAAGGAACTTAGTGCACAAGGCAGGGGACACCCTGGACAGGGTGCCAACCCATTACACAATCTCACACACACTCACACACCTATTCACACACTATATCTCATTATGACTCATTACAGTTTTATCCCAAAGCTCTTTAGGGTTTATTACGTTTGATTTATGAATAGTGGCCTGGTAACAAACTATCAGACCTTAATATTTGCCCTTTATTTTTTCCCCCAAATGAATCTCATATAAGCATTTTCTCTGCAGTCTTGTGTGTGTGTGTGTATGTGTGTGTGTGTGTGTGAGAGAGAGAGAGAGAGAGAGAGAGAGAGAGTGAAAGCATGCATTATTAGCACTATTAGCAGATCAGATTAGGTGATGACAAGGGAATTCTTTTTGATTAGACAGAACCTTGCATGAGAGCAATTTCCTTAATTGGAATTCACCTCTGATGATGTCATCCATCACAAGGACATCTGCTTTATTGTGTATTCTGATTGGCTGTTTCCTGTCACCATCAAAGTAATTTTATGCCAGGGCCATAAGATTTATTTCACCGTTCTTGGATCATTTGTCAGGGTTTGGGAAGCTACAGTATATCAGATAATAATTTGATTCCAGCAAGGCTTGAATTCTGTCAGATACACAAACATATAATTGGATATTTTTTAATGATTTGTTTGGGCTAATGATATTCTGTGACAGTTTATTTCCTCTCAGTGTCTCATCTATAATTTACAATGCGTGTAATCCTAATAACATGGTGTAAGGCAACTTTCTGCCTTCTGAATAGATTTGATCAGTCTGGGCTTTATTTTTGTGCAGATGCAGGTGTGATTTAAGTGGTATAACAGTGACATATTGCTAATATTCACATATTCACATTATATAATTAACAGAATGTACTGTCAAATGTAGCGTCATCACAGAGTCATAGTCAATGTAAATGCTATGTCCTAGAGGCTCACACGTAGAAAAGTGTATAGAAAAGATGACACAAAACTGTAATTGGTCACAAAACTGTAAATTCTCAGGTGTCTCTGTTACAAAAACACGGATGTGAAATCTATGACTGAAATCAGTCATGTATCATTATTGCTGATAATGATTTGATAGTAATGATTGGATAATACACCAACACACCTAACCACACCTTCCGATTATGTATGCCTGATTATATATTCACTAGGTTACTATCTTGGCTGATGGTAATGAACATAGCAATGTTTTTCACCCTGATCTCATGCCTTTTTTGTGCTTGCCTTATGATCAGGAATGTGCAATATTTTATTCTTTAAAGGAATTAGGTGCAGATCTGCTTGATGTTTCAGAGAACTTGATCTCATGAAAATGAGATCCCTCATCCCATCCCTCCGGCGTGAGTCTAGGATTTCTTTGACTGTGTACGCTGGTTCACCTTTGATGTCGAGGGGTGCAGGTGGTGTAGTGGGAGGGGTGTGTTCCTCAAGAGGGCCTGATGTTACTGGTTTTAGGCATGAGACGTGAAACGATGGGGCTAGGCACCTGTGACGTGGCAGGTCCAGTTTATATGTGACTTCATTGATAGGTTTTAGGAGCTTGAATGCGCCAATGTAGTGAGGTGCTAGTTTTCTACCCCCCTCTGTAATGCTAATGTCTCTGGTGGATAATCAAACTCGGTCGCCTGGTTCATAGTCCCTCTATGACGAACTGTGAACTGCTTGGTTACCTGAGCTGTGTGTTCAAGCTGTTGCTGGGCTTGTTCCCATACCTGCTCGCTCTGCCTGAACCATTCATCCACGGGGGAATCAGTCAGGTCGAAAATCATGAAAAATGCATACAAGCAAAGATACAAATGCTAAGCCTAAGCCGAACCTTAACTTTTATAACTTTGATGAATGAATTTGCACCATGTCAACTATTATCACATATCATCTAAACTCAGTGATGTTTAAATATGGTGATCTTTGAGGCCTCTAATGCATTCCAACCTAATAGTGCATGTGTGTGCATAGTATAAACAATGAACTACAATGAACTATAAGTTTATTATATTAGAAAACCAACTGTGAGATTTACAAACTAGTGATAGCAACTTCTATGAAGTCATGCTCATAATTTATGCATGCATGCATCCATGACTCCATCCATCTTCAGTAGCTGCTTTATCCTGATTTGGGTCACAGTGGATCCGGAGCTTATCCCAGGAACACTGGGCATGAGGAAGGGACACACCCTGATTTGGATGCCAGTCCATCGCAGGGCACCATGTACACTCATTCACACCTAGGGGTAATTTATCTTCTAATCCACCTGCTTGCATGTTTTTGGGAGATAGGATGAGAACATGAAAAAACTCGACACAGAGAGTAACCAGTAATCTTAGGATCAAACTGGTACCTTGATACATTATTACAGTATTAGTTTTTTTTTAAAGAATATTTCTTATTAGACATAATGTCTATAACATACTACATATTCTTGGTGACAAACATATTCTAACATAAGTATTGTATATCTTAAGTATGAAGCATCGTGCGCATTATTTAAATAGAAGTTAAGATTGCATGTAATGACTTCATAATTCGTAATGAATGTGCTGCATTCACAAGTCATTATTGCGGAATGTTATTACAACAAATGGTAATATTTTTAATCAAGGGTAAGACTCATCTAAGAATTCTTTATAGCATTTTACTGGAGTTTTATCAGGCATTATTAAAGGTTCCTGAAATGCCTACATTGAATTGTTGGCAAATTATTAAACAGGCGGAGGAAGAGATAGCGAAATGGAGAGAAATATGGAGGAAAAGATAAGGTAGAGCACGAGAGAAGAGAAAACATGAGGAGAAGACATAAATGAAAGGGGATAAAATAGAAACAGATAAAGCAGATATAGAGACAAGGGAAGAGGAAAGGGTGAGAGAGTGAAATGCACTTTCAGAAGAAAATGTACTATACAGGCAAGGTAAAACATTTTAGAAGCACTTTTAAAAATGCAGTCTCAATCACGATGCAGTTCAGGGGGCAAGCAAGAAAAGCAAACATGGAGGATAGAGGGCTGGTCAAAATATGAGTCTTGTTAGTGAATGAATATTAGGAGATTTACAACGTGATGAATACAAAATATTTCCATCATTTCAATGTTGTAATTAAAAATAACAATTATTATTGGGACATTCACCAGTACATGGTGTGACGGTCCCACTGACTGAGTCGCACAAACAGATCAAATTCTTTTGACTTCCTCCTTATCGCCAGGGTTAAAGCAATATTTATCTAATCTTTACTAATGCTAATAAAGCAGTGTGGTTGAAAAGTCTGAGACCACAGTGAAAATCTGGGATTTTCATAAACAGAATGCTTTAGAATTTTAAAACAAAGAAAGAAAATGTTCAATATTTTGAATATTTAATAATCAAGATTCTGCACTATTTCTAAATGTAAGCAGATTTGTGATACTGACCATGTTATCTGCTTTGTACAAAAGTCAGATTTTCCTCATGCCTAATCTCTTCTATTGAAGCATCTGTTCAGAAAAAAAGTCCAATGAAGTTGATCTAAAATGGATCATAAGGTTTTGCACAAACTTGTGGCGTCCATGCCAGCTCAAATACACGCTGTAATTAAAGCAAAAAGGGGAACATACCAAGTACTAAGAAACTCTGAAATTCATATAAATATTTCAAAGATTCTAGTTTTCATGCAAGGTGTTGTCAATAATATAATTTATAATAATTTATAATAAATATTAAATTAGAAAAGAATGCAAAATAGAAGCATTTTCACTGGTGGTCTCAGACTTTTGGACCCCACTGTAAATGTAAGCTAGATAGCAAACCAGGCTAGGTAGTTATCAGCTATAAGAGTGTTGTTATTGTTACAGTGTACACATCTTATGAGCCACTTTTTTATATCAGCACAAAAAGCATCTCCTTTTATGGCAGTCCCTCTTCTATCCTCCTCTGTACCTCTCTCTCTCTCTCTCTCTCTCTCTCTCTGTCTCTTTCTCTGTCCCCTATCAACTATCTCTCCACCTTGCATATCTCTCTATCATCACAAATTAACGGACGAGCTTGTCCTGATTCAATGCCACTGATGCCATTAGGTCATCACGCCTGTCACTAAGATGGATGGGCAACGAAAGAAGGGTTGAGGGCGGGAAGTAGAAGGAGTGTAAGAGATGTACAAGTGCAGCTCCTCTGTCATTTTTCATTTTCTCGTTTTCTTTTCACCTCCTCTTTCTCTTTTATCACTTTATTTTATTTCTTTTATTCCATTCTTTTTTTTTTTTTTGATACACTTCATTTTGATTTTCTTTTTAGTTTAAATGCTTTATTGGTATAAATACCAAAATAACTACAGGTCAAATTTAATAATAGTACTTTTTTTTAATGCTCTACGAGTTAGGTATAAGTGCAGATTCTATCCGATATTCTCTATTATGATTGCATGCATGTTTTTTTACTGTAGCCTGCTACATAAAGGACATTCATTTGTATTTAATTTTGCCATTTTACAATGAAAACCATGTATCTCCAGCATCCCACAATTTTTCAGAAGCACCACAAACAACTCTTTGTCATAGCGAGTATACAAAACCGATAAGAGAATTTTGACACAATTCAGCTGAGAAAAAAAAAAACTTTATAAAACCATCAGTATATATTTTATTTAATTTGATTAAATACAGGAAACATATTGTATACACTTTTCTTATGATGAATTCCAACAAGACATGGTTATCTTTGTCTCTGTTTGTAATTCTTAAACACAGCTGCTATTAATATAAGCAGTAATACTGTTTTTGATCTGAACCATCATGTTTAATTGATGGTTTTGGTTTAACTGTAAATTACATAGCAGTGACTTTTTGGCAACATGGTATCCGTGGCTATTCCCTGGTCCTCCTGTATCAGTTGTGGGAAATATGGTTGAGGCATTAACCAGGACAATGCATGCTACCTGTGGATCCAGAACACTGGGTGAGAGAGGTGAAAACACATCCTGTCCATCACACAGCACTATGTACACACAGTCTCACACTCTGAGCTGACTTATACTTTGTCTGTTATACCCACGTTTATGGGTAAGCGTGGCACATAGAGAAACACAGATTCACATGCTATCCTGTTAAAAGCTAACAGCATGTCATATCTGTGGTGCTGTGTATCAACCAGCATTCAGGAGAACACTCATTCGTTGAGGCGTGGAGGTGTGTCTAGTTGCATACCCGCAAACATTGCGAAACGAAGTTTTGACCATTTTGCCATGGGTTCTATGAATGGGTTCAGAGTAATGTAGCCCCAAATACATCTCAAGTTCAAATAATAGTATTTTTGGGGGGGTTACATTTATTTGGTCACCTGCCAATTCCAACCCAGTGTCTCTCTGGTTGACGGGGAGAGTGAGTATGCCGTCCCTTCGACCTAGACAGCATGGCCAAATGTGCTTCCTTGGCTTCATAACAATGGCATTTAACAATAACATTACCATTTTAAGCTACAAAATCTAAACAATACAATTTTCCCTTATCACATCCAATACTTTCCAATCTTCCATGGGCTATAGACGCTGGAAATGTGTCTCCACTGCTTTTTAAAAGTGTAGTTCATTACAATACTTATAGATAATAGCTTATGACAGAAGCAGATGAAAAAATGATTTCTAAAAATGTCTGTATTCACTCGTTTCTTAGACTGGGGTCTTTAATAAAATGTCTATTCTATGATAATACTCTCTCACTGGACAGCTATTAATTAAAAACCTGAGCAAGTTTTTAGCAAGCTTTTCTTTTCTTTCGTGTCTAACATGGCAATATGATCACATTATTGTATCTTGGATTTTTTGCAGAAAACAACAAACATGATACTGTGCCATATGTGACTATATACTGTAAAGTCTGAGGATTTATATTGTCTGTAGCTGTCATTATGATGATCAGTTTAATCAACCATCAGGATCACACACTTTAATTTCTTTTTTTCCCTCTAAGCCATAGCAACACAATAAAAAAAATAATAAAAAAAACTGAAAGAACCTTCATTCCGTGATTGTTAGAATAGTGGATTTAACCACTATTCATTGAAAGTACTGGAAAAAGTGGAAGGTCATTGTACAGTAAAATTTTGTGAAATGATTTACATTGCACACAATTTGTTCATTTCCTGTGTTTAGTTGTGAAAGCTAGCTAAAGCGTTTTCTAATAACCATTCTATTTTACATTCTGACTGAAATCTGGATAAATTCGTGTGGTTAATTGTGCATTCGACTTACTTCGGAAGCTTGGAATGACATCATTTTTGACCTCTGTGCTTCGAGCTACAATGTGGGTAAAAAACACACACCACCATGTTCGTCTTTTGTTAGCAGCAAGCTAGCCAGATAAGTATGATGAGTGATGTATATTCTGTATAGTCAGGGTTATAGATTTAACAAGCTAATGTATGTAGTAAGTGGATTTAAAGCAAATACTTGTATATACAGTGTAACTCATTTAAAGCCAATAAGTGCTGCTTTGTTTACTGTTGATGCTGTGAGCAGCCATGTTGATTTGACGCCACTTGCTGATCTCGGGCTTGAGGAGACCTTACCTTAGTTTGCAACTAGGAATTCCAAGTTGAGGGGGTGCTTTCTTTGGTTTTTGGAGGTCAGAAATTCTGTTTAAGAGTGTAAGGTGAATGCAGCATGTGTTGAAGCCTGCCCTTCAGGTCTTGTAATTTATTCTGGCCTTAATTGCACTATTGTCCCACTATCACTTCCCCCACCATCGTCTATTTCCTGAGTGAGTCATCCTCCGTAGAGCTTGTGTGGCTATGTATGTATCAGATCGCACACAATCTCAAATGGTGTTGCTGACATTTAAAAGGTGCTGAATTTGCTTAGATTTCCATGAAAGGGAAAAATGCATTTGTCTCAGACCATTTGCTAAACCATTAGGGTTGATGCTGCTTGCTGATGCTGTGTATTTTAACCACCTGTCACACCAACAATAATGCCCCCAACCAATAATCAACCTTTCCACAGCCTGATTTTTGACTTCACTTGGGATTTATTTTAGCCAGTTTAACTAGAAACTAAAGACAAATAGACATTGTGCAAGTTTGCTTCTCTGTGACATTGCCAAGCTTTTGTTCACTTCTGCTCTAATTCCTGGCTTCTTCTGTTCCTAGTTTGTACTGTGTTTGCGTTGCAATCTGGATTTGTTTGCTTTGTACATTGGGCTAATTTTGGATTTTGAGCTCTTATACCTGGATAAAGGGATAGCTTTTTGTGTTTATTTTCTACGATGTTAAAAAACGCCCTGCTTAATCTGGGATCAAAGTCTTAAACTGTAAAATTATAATATGGTAGTAGACTTCTGGTCAGATCCATGGAGCATATTTTGTAGTCTTGTACTTGCTTAAAGCAATTAGCTAATGTGCATTGATGTAATTGTTTCTGTGTGTTCAAATCTGAACTTTACTTCACAGACAGGTACCAGATTAAAGGGAAAAAATGATGGTTCTGTTATCTAATGAAGGGCATTTATTTGCTAGCATGGTTTGGGTCCACTCGTAACCTTAGAGAGAAGGTGACTTCAAATCAATACCAAAAGTTATTCTGACTGATCTCCTTTATTGGATGATTTTTGACATTTTTGTCCTGATGGGAGTAGTCTGTTCCAGAATTGCTCTGCCCCCACCCAAGGGCTCACTGAATGGTTTGATGACTGTGAAAATTATGTAAATAATTATGTAAATCATATTCTATGGCCTTTACAGTCACCACATCTCAAACTAATTGAACACCTATGGGAGATCCTTAACTGACCATCATCAAAACACTAACTGACTGGATATCTTCATTTACCTAAGAAAACATTCTCTGGACTTCATTGGCCATCACTAGAAGTTGAAATTATATTAATTTTCCCAATCTCTTATAATCACTCAAAATAAAGGCAGGCTACTGAAGTCCATCCACACCTATTAAAAAGTTCAGGCATGTTTAGACATGGTTCCATTTTGGTTAAACACATTAACATGTATATTCTCTTCTGTTTGGGAGAAATCAATCAACCAAACAAACAACCAACCTCCCAACCGACCAACCTACCAACCAAACAAACAAACAGATAAACAACCTCCCAACCAAGAAACCAACCAAACAACCAACTGCCCAACCAAACACCCAAACAACCAACCAAACAAACACCCACACAACCAAACAAACAACCTCCCAACCAAACAACCAACCTACCAACCAAACAAACACCCACACAACCAAACAAACAACCTCCCAACCAAACAACCAACCTCACAACCAAATAACCAACCAAACAAACAACCTCCCAACCAAGAAACCAACCAAACAACCAACCTCCCAACCAAACACCCAAACAGCCAAGCAAACAACCTCCCAACCAAACAACCAACCTCACAACCAAATAACCAACCAAACAAACAACCTCCCAACCAAGAAACCAACCAAACAACCAACCTCCCAACCAAACACCCAAACAGCCAAGCAAACAACCTCCCAACCAAACAACCAACCTCACAACCAAATAACCAACCAACCAAACAAACAACCTCCCAACCAAATAACCAAACAACCTCTCAACCATATAACCAGGCTACCATCAGTTAGACCTGTAACATGTGTATTTTCTTTTTCAAGGATTCTTGAGTGTATTGATAACAATTTGATTTAGTTGGATTTAAAAGCAATATAAATAACCTGCGACAGCCAGTATCAGAAGTGAAAAGAAAATTGTACCGCATGACCTCCATTATAAGGAAATGTGATTATATTGAAGCTACTGGGTCAATTTTCAAATATTTTGTATAATGAATAAGTGCGTCAGGACATGCCTAGCCAGCGAGTATTTTAACTGTATTATAGCGAGCTCACAGTGCAGTGTCAGGTGTTATTAAGATGAGTTTGAGAGAGGAGATTAACTCCGACATAGATTTGGCTTGTGTTGCTGGTGACCTGGTTCCTTAATTGTTCTGTGTGCAGTTAACTGATGAAAAGTAATGATTAATGCTTTGGGATGTGTGTGTTGTCATTCATCTCTTTGATTTGCAATTTCTTTCAGAAGATCCTGTCTGCATACAGTAACAAATTTAATGGTGATTTATGATTAATGCGATGCACAGTTTAATCATGTAGCATACATGCTAAAAGCAAGCAAGCACACACACACACACACACACACACACACAAACACAAGCTCAAATTATTATGTCAACCTGAACCTCAGGCTCACTTTACAAGCCTTATTACATAATTGATGTTTGTAAATTATCCATAACTGTCATTAGTGTGAACTCTAGTGAACTAAAATGACCTCAGTGCACACATTTTCACAATCAATAACCTTCAGTATCCATGTGTACAACTATTATGTAGGGCCTGATTATTTCTGGGATGAGGGGAACACCAGAGGGAGATACAGAATTGATGTATTAAAATTACAATCAACCAAGTTAATCAATCAAACAAACAAATAAGCAAACAAATGATTGTTAACAACTTAACAACTGCTGGCACACTGCTGCGTATATATATATATATATATATATATATATATATATATATATATATATATATATATATATATACATATACATAGTAAAAATAATGTGCCATTTGAAATGCTTGTAATGTGACTGCGGCCCCATTTTCTTTTGCCTTTCTATTACTCCTTCTCTCTCTATCTCTCTCTCTCTCTCTCTCTCTCTCTCTCTTTCTGATCACCAAATCACCTGAAAGGACAAATCCAGGCTATTAGTTTTTCATTCATTGTTGTATGGTAGACAAATAGGTTCAGGAACAAAAATGCACTATTCCTAGTTGCATTCTGCAAAACAAACATCTCCATTTGCTATGTAGTTTTGTTTTAAATTACTATGTTTTGGACACCTCAATACTGTACCTATAGTGCAAGCTACTTGTTCCAAAACTGATCAAAATAAAGTCAATTGCAAATCTGTCATCTATAAGTGAAAGTCACCTTCAGAAAATATATAGGAAATATAGGATAACAATCATATACCTGGTCTTTTCCCTTAGTCTGCATTAATGTACAGAACTAGCTCTAACTCTCTCTCTCTCTCTCTCTCTCTCTCTCTGTGTGTGTGTGTGTGTGTGCTTGATTGAAGTATTGGATGCTCGTGTCTGTGTATCAGTTAGATACTCTGTCACTGGGTCACTCTGAGCTTATGTTATCACCCACTTCCATAACAGGCTTCAATTTGCACTGATTGTTTCTACTCACTGTGTGTGTGCTGCGGGTGTGTAACCTAGTTTTTCACTTCTGTCCTACATGACTGAGCTGATTCCGGTTCTGGTCCTGTAGTGATAAGACATGTCCAAATCATAAGATTAAGTTGGCTGTAGCTGTAACAGTTTGCTGTCTACAGGAGCACAAAAGCAGCTTAAAATCAAAAGGTCAAGGTAAAAAAAAAATAATAATAAAATAAATGGAATAGTAAATGAAGAGGCAAATGATGTAGTGATGCTAAAACAGGTGAAGGTCTAATTTATGTTTCATAAATGAACAAGGGTAAGCATATTGATATTATTAATGTGTATTCTGGATGTCATGTCCAAGTCATGAATGCAGTCAGAGAAAGAGTCTTATCTTGTAGTCTAGTGTACGTGTCAAAATACTTATGATACTAATTGTATTTGTGTAGGACCTTTCTTACCCCCAGAGCTGCTTTAATAAAAAATATTACATAGAGATATAGTTAAAATATCATACAGACAAATTACTCAAAGGAGAATACAAACCTGTATGCTATATACCATTTTTTTCTAAATGAAATACACAGTGCTGTAACATGTAGGAAGAGGCAGGGCACAAGTGTGTAAACACATTATATATATCTATATTGGGGTGATAGCATGGATCAAAACACAGGCAGGCAACATAACAGCAAGATATGAAAACCAGAACAAACGAGGAAACAAGAAGAAAAATGCACAATGAGACAATTTATGATGATACATTTATGGCACAACAGGATATACATAGAGAAACTAATCAATGGCCAACACAGAACAGGTGAACACAGTGAGGTAACAAACCAATGACAGGACAGGGGTGGGGACAGGACTAGAACAGAATCCAAAACATGAGCACATGGTGTTCCTCGACATGAAAACGGCAATGCAAAGGTGGAAACCATGACCATTGATCAGTAATAGATTTATCACCAAAGCGCCACACAGTTTAGTGTTTTACTTTCTTCTGAAACATGAGGAAACTCTATATGCAGAATGCTTGAGCTTTGGGTTTGACTCCTGATTTAAGGTAATTGTAAAAATAAAACCGTTAATTCTTTCTATTGTAACTTGTGTATTTGTGTTTATTCCAGGTTATTTCCAGGAGCTGCTGAACCGTTCTGAAGCTCATCTCCGTGCCTCATTGCAGTCCACCTTCGGTTCGCTCTTCTCCCAGAATGTCCGGGTGTTCCAGGATCTGTATTCAGATCTGCGGCACTACTACCGTGGCTCCAAACTGAACCTGGAGGAGGCGCTGAACGACTTCTGGGCGCGTCTGCTGGAGAGGTTGGTGCGAGGACTGAATGGGCGCTACAGCATGGGCGAAGATTATCTGGATTGTGTGGCGAAGCAGGCAGAGACGCTGCATCCCTTCGGAGAAAAAGTACGAGAGTTCAAGCTCAAGGTCACACGCACTTTTGTGGCTGCCAGATCCTTTGTTCAGGGGCTCGTCGTTGCTGGGGAGGTGGTGCGAAAAGTTTCTCAGGTATGTAGAGCTGTGCTCAGTTCTTTTGGGGGGGGAGGTTGCTTTCTCTTGCTCAAAAACACCATAACCTTGGTTTGATAATTAGATACAAGGGTGAATTTGGTATATATGATTAATCATAATGCTAAACGCTTACAGCATTTAGCAGTTCTCTTATGCAGAGTGTACACAATACACTTACAGAAGTGTACTGAGGTCCTCATGCCATGGTCTAAGACTAACATACAGTTACATATTAGTTACATAGGAGTTAATGCAAGTCTGAGAGTTTTTCAACATGATCTCGGTTTCCTCCATCTGTAACATGCGGTTAGCATTTGAACGTTTCCATGTACAGAAAATAAGTTAAATTCCATAACTGAATGTTCTGTGACTAATCAGCCAAATTCAACCAAAGGTGTTCCAGTTTTATCCAACCTTCTAACACTGGAGTAAAAATGAGTTCCAGTTGCTTTTTTTGTGGTGTCCATGTGACTTCATGGCTAAGCTACAATGACTTACACATAACCACGTAAAGGAATTTCCACTTCTTGAAAGGACAGATTATACAGATTTAGAGCTTAAATTACCTTTTGCTGATGAATTAATGCCCCAACAACTGCCCTTAGACTTCCATTATAAGGCTTTTTGATTCAATCTCGATGCACTGCATCTGTAGAACAGGGGCAGCTTTTGACAAGTCACTTTTTTCTTAGCATAAAGAATCCAAAACTGTGTGTCTATTTAACATGAAACTTGTTTATATAGGCTATAGGATAACATAAGAGTATTTCTTACAGTTATATTCTTATAAATTTTAAAGCCTGGATCAATGGGACATCCACAGCTAAGCAGTTAAAGAGATGAGGATTAGGACAAACACACAGGTGCAAAGTAACAGGACTGAGACTGGGAACTTCACTCATTCTTCCTGTCACTTTCTGTCTGCTCTCTTCCTGCTTATTTAGTGCTGGATTTTCCTTCATTTTATCTCTAATATCCCTGTCCATTTTGTCCGCCATTGGTCTGAGCAAACACATTTTTTGCCCTGATCTCTTTTTTGTTCTTGATTCAATGTGTCTTGGGCAACTGCTTGGGTATTCAGTCTGGTCTCGTCTTCTCTTATCCATCTTTTTAATTCTTTCTAAATCTCTTTCTTTGCCTCTGGAATCCACACACACACACACACACACGCTTATGCAGACAAACACAGCTGTAGGTGTACATACATACATACATCCTAGACCAGATAATCCATGTTGAAGTCTTATATAAGCTCTGTAGAGAAGAACGAACTCTCATATATTTTCCAACTACAGACAATTGTGTTGCATATTACGTTAAATAACAGGATCTATGTATGTATTTTCTGTTTCGGTTTATCTATACTGATTTTCTTAAGAGTAATTCCACCCTTGGTTTTTGTTAGTCTCTGCCCTCTACACAAGTGTGGCACAAATGTGTGTGGAGTGAGGTTGCCAAGATTGAGGTTTTTACACTAAATTGGGCTAGTTTTAGAACGAAGTTGCGGGTGGAAACAGCAAGGTTGTGGGTGGTATGTGTTCTTTGGGTTAGTTTAAAAATAGTCCGCAGCAACCAAGCTCTTGTTTTAAAGCAAATAATAATATAAAAATAATAATCTACTGTGGTGCGAGGAGGAGTGGAAGATGTCATCACCAGAACAGATGAAGGCTTTTTCACAAAATGTACCATTAGTATCATACAGTAAGGTTTAACAATGTGCTATAAGAAGTAAATGATCCTTGTCTTGAAAGCCTTTTTTTAAATAAATGAAAGTTATGGTTATATTGGGCATAAATTAATAAATGAGCTTTTTCTTGAAAACATGCTAGCTGAGTACATTTTGAACTCATACAGTCTCAGCACACACTTTATTAATTTCATTGTAATCTTCAATGCTAATACTCACTAGCTAGCTAACATGAGCAAACTTGGCAGTTTTCCTTGTAGTATTTTTAAGCCATTTGATAAAAGTTCATAAAATGTATAGACAGTTATAATTAATTAATTCAAGCCAGAACCCAGTGTCAGTGTCATGTCAGTGACTAGCAACTCTATGTCCCATACAGGATTCCCACGATCCTGAAAACAGTAGCCAAAATACTCCTTTTACCATTTTAAATAGCTAATGTGTAGTATACTACTGCATTAAATCATGCTAACATTTTAAATTTGCAGTATTGCTCCTGAGTGTTGAAACAGAAAAGCCCTGTTGTTGGGAGATTTGAATGCCTGTGAGGCAAGGGATTACATTTGGCTCTACTCTGTGTGGGGGAGAGATGGCATACTCTCTCTCACCTGTCAATCACAGAGACACTAGCCAATCGAGGGTATCTGTGAGCTCATGTATGCAGAAGAGGGCAGATAGCATTTTTCTCCAAGTGTGTTACACTGCGCTATGAAGCAGCATGAGCAGCAGCTTGAAAAGATGCAGTTGGCTGACTTCATGTCTTGGAAGAAGCCTTCACCCTCCCAGTCGGTAGCTGTCATATGATAGGGGAGAGCTGGCTGGTGGGTGAGAATTGTCAAGTAACCAATTTCCCACAGTAGTGACGACCAAATTCCCAGGGCATTGATGGCTCGGTGGATATGGCTCTGGGTTAGTGATGTGAAGGTCAAGGGTCGGGGGTTCAAACCTCTGTCCAGCTGTTACTGTTGGGCCCTTGTGCGACGCTCTGCTCCATGTATCCAATGAATCATGGCTGACCCTGTGATCTGGCCCCAGCTTCCTAACAAGCTAGGATAGACAAAAAAACATATAATAATAATAATTTCACTGTACTATAATGTATATGTGTCAAATAAAGGCATTGTTCGTCTGAAATTGAGGAGATGGAAGGTTTACTCACAAAAAAGCAAAAGCCGTGGTCATGCTCATTTAGTCCGTAGTTATGGAAAATAATTTTATTTGAAGTGATGGAAAAGAATCTATTTAGTTATATTATGTGGAACCCTGTCCATGCTAACCCTGCTAAAATGCAGCCTAGACCAGGATGACCAGAATGACCAGGAAAATGTTGCTAGCAAGCAAACGACTGGCCATGATTTGTCTTGAGGCATTTGACAAAGAAAGCTTAGTGTTTGAAATGACTAAGATTTATTTTAGTTTGAAATGTTATATGCCTAAGCAATTCTGTGCATTGTATTATTTGAAAATTTGAAAAGAACTACACATTATAATACTATTTAAATCATATGAGTCTTTGTAGGTTACTTTATTGTGCTGGGTTCTAAAATACAAAATAGCAAACAGATTTCATATTGCTTGCATAGTTCCCCAAATAACATGTTCAATTTCTTTAACAGTGGCCGTAACTGAATCTTAGAAACATCCTAACACTCACCAGCAGTGGTATTATGATGAAAGAGGGGATACAGTTAGGCCAGCAAATATTCAGTGTATACACCAATATACAATCAACACAAAAAATTACATATACTTACATTTATATGCCAGTTTCTTCCTCTCCTCCACTGCACCTATATATTCCATGTTTTCATCCAGTCTGTAATTGTAATATACAAATATTTGATTCAGACAGTATTGGATGCCTTCCTATTGCGCAATATTGCCTGAGTAGGCAGCATTTGTTACATTTGGACACGATAATGAATTATAACACAGATTCCCTCGAGCATTATTATTCAGAAGTTAGTGTGGGGATATTCTGTGAATATTCTGTGGCCTTTAATCAATATGGTAATCACAGTGAAATGGCAAACCTGAGAATGTGAGAAGAACTACTGATGCTTTTACCTAACATCCAAATGTCACTGAGTCTGCTTTCCTGATGAGGTTAGGGACCAGTGCGTGAGCACACACACACACACACACACACACACACAAACACATATATATCTGAGACCTTCACAGACACATTTGTTTGAATCAGCATACAATTAGCTTGTTATACCTGGAATTATTGCTGAACTGTGATGCATTTTCGCACTATTTCACTTATCAATCATTTACTAAATTTATGTAGGCCAAACTAAAGACAAGAAGAGTTTCCATGATGCCGATTTGCTTTGTACGTATGTGTGTCTGTTGATAAATTAGAAAGTGCGTATGCAGCACAGCTGATTTTTGTGAAGCCCACAAATCTCCATAAATGCAAAGCTGACAGACAGCAGAAACAGCTAAAGTAAAGACTAAAGGGAGGAGAAGTGCATCCTAAGGGCAGAGTGTGCAAAATCTTCCAGTAATGCAGCTCAGCCATTGCAATGCCTTTGGCTACCACAACCACAGACTTTTTCCATTCTTATTTGTCCTAGTTTTTCATTTCTTTTGTCCTAATGAAATAGTTCATCTTAATTAATGAATTTGTTTTGGATTGATTTCTTTCAAGGCATTAATATGAAATGACGAAAAAAAATTCAGTTACATTTGTGTGGTAAATAAATAAGCTTTTGAGAACTTAGTAATCTGGGTAGGACACTGGTCACAGGCTTTGGAGAGAGTGGCACTGATTTTATTTCTAGATATCTACTATTTACATGATTTTATGTGAAACTCAAATACAGAAAAATAAGGACAAGGCACATGTTTCCGCTGTCAGCAGAGCAAATGTTGACTCTCTTTCACTGTACAAAGACTGACTGAAACACAAAGAGTCTAAAAATACACTTAATGATTAGTCTCACACAGGTCCACCTGTTCATTAATAGCATGGCTGTTTCCTCCCATTCACAGCCAGCACCTGACCACGCCCCCGCTGCCACAAAGCTTTTTAAACTTGACAGTGTAATTTGTGTCCGAAACTGCAGTAACTCCTGCTTATTATAAGATCCAAAGCCTATCAATCGAGGTACACATTAGTGAGTCTCTGTACACGTAAATCTCAGGAGTTCTCATATGATAGGTACAAATATTTTTCCAAACTAACTTCATTTTCCTGAAATTTAAATACATTTGTTCTAATAAATGAGGCCCAGTGTTACTAGCATAATGCTATTTAATATTAACTTGCTAATAGGGTTAACAACATCAAACATGGTTAATTAATTTCTAGTGTCTGTGTGCCAGGATATAATTGTATGTGCCCCGGTTTCATTTTCAGTCGAGCTTTCCTCATTTGTTGATCAAGCTAATATAAGTATAACAGAAATATTCTGCTCAATTCAGCTGAGTTCAGGACATGAGTGCCATTACTTATTACTCAACTGTGACATTTTGAGCAATTGCAAATCAGGCAGGTCTTTCAGGGAGGTCATGGGGGAATCAAAATAATTTATAAACGAGACAAAAGAAGATGAGAGGATATCTGTGTGATGAATGAATAGTGGCTTTAACTATGACCTCCATCAAAATGTAAGGTTAGCCTTGTTCAGAGAGAGCGAACAAGAGAGCAATCCTCACTCCTGTGAGTGTATAGAGGTGTGCAAGAAGCTGTGTGATTGTGTATGTGTAATAGGCAAATAAACCCAGAAATAGAGGTCACAAGCAAAATGTGACAAGAAAATACATTAATGATGATGCTTTTTCTCTGTAAGAACGTGTGAATGTGTGTAGGTGTTTTGCCTCAGTGCATGTGAATAAGACACCACAGGAAGTAACCAAACACCCTATATTTTAAGTTAGTTCCTTGTTTTGTAAGCCATGCTTAATATTTTTCAATACTAATATTCGTAATGCTAATGCTGCCTTATAATGAAATTTTCAGTGTGGATGGAACACTGTATGAAATTATCAGTGTGGAATGAATGTAAATGTCAGTGACCAGTCACTAGTAAAATAGAGTCTAATTTTAATGTACACTGTAGGTGTTAAAGGAAAATTTCATCCTGATGATGCATATTAAATAAGTTTTATATTAATATTAGTTTTATTAAATATTTGTAATGTGCTTAGTGATTCTGGTGCTAATTTCGCAGTTGCTGTTGTATGTTTCTTGCTCCAACGAGAAATTATTTTCTCACTTACCATTGTCCAGTGACATTCAGTCTCATACTAATTAGAAATCCAATTATACCTAGAATAATGGTTACAGCTAAAGCTGGACTCAAAGTTCCAGAATGCATTGCAGCCATACTGGGTGAGATGCTGTTGATGGCAGTATTAGCATGAAAGTTGAAGCTTTGGAACCGTATCTGTTTGAGCATACAGGTGAGGAGGTAAAAGAGCTGAATACAGTACAGGACTAAAGTGCTGCCGCAACACTCTTTTTTAGCCAGAGATGAAACAAGCAGTGTTGCAAACTCTTTTCATAGAAACGTATCTTTAGCAAGCTCACAAAGTCAGTAGATGATGCAAAAATGAGGCACAAAGTTGCCAGATGATGTCGTAGACTAATTTGCATACTCATTTATTCATCTTATTCGTTGCGTATCAAATTGAAGGAAGATTTTCTGAAGACACTTATCATAGAAGAGAATAAAATAGAATATAAGATTATTTCATCAGAAAAGAAAAGAGTACATTATAATTTGATGAATTCTTATAGAAAGAAGTCATCTTTGGTCATGGCACCACAAACTAACCTTTCATGCATTTAAAAAATACTTCTCCCAAGAATGCAGACAGAAAGAAGCAGTGGTAGTACGTAGTTTTGATATGCACATGAAGGAAACTTTTATGGATGGAATAACTTGTTTTTACTACTTGTAAATATATTCAAGAAGAGATTTAAAATGGATGAACAAAGTGTATGTGCCTTTGGACTCAAGAGCAAAAATGCAGACTTTTTCTCAGAAATCAAAAACTCAGACTTCATCATCCTACAGGACACATGGAGCAGAGGAGATAGACTGGTTGTCCTGGTTGTCCTACAGGCTACAGAGAACTTGTCATTCCATCCATTAAACTGCCTGGAGTGACACTGGGAACAGACTCAGGGGGCATGCTAATCTGGTACAAGTCAGATATTGCCCATGCCATCAAAATAGTTAAAATAAACCAATTTTATATATGACTAGAAATTAATAGGGCAGTCATGTCAACAGAGAAGAACATCCTTCTGTGTGCCACTTATATCCCACCAGCAGAATCTCCCTACTTTAATGAAGACAGTTTCTCCATATTAGAAGAAGAGATCAATCACTTCCAGTCACAGGGCAGTGTACTGATCTGAACAGGTGAAGAACCTGACAAAGTCAACCCTCAGGGCGACAAACACTAGACCATAGTAACATCACCCTCTACCTAAACAGAACAATACCCAACCAACAGGCTTCAAAACTAAACCAACCTCACCCCCTCAGATCTGGTGCTTCTGCCACCCACAAAAGAAGGTCTACAGCAGCATCTAGACCTGCTGCACATCTTCTGTCAGACATGAGCTCTGTCAATTAATCCCAAAAAGGCTAAAATAATAATATTCCTAAAAAGACACAGTCACCAAGCCCAACATCATAACTTCAAATTAGTCAACATGGACCTTGAACTCACTCAGAACTACACATACTTCATTATAAGCATCAACAACACATGAGACTTCAATAAGGCTGTGAACAACCTGAGAGAAAAAGCACAAAGAGATTTTTTACACTATTAAGAAAAATATCAAAATTGACATCCCAATCAGAATCTGGCTAAAAATAATTCAATCGGTTCTAGAGCCCATCACACTCTATGGATGCGAGGGCTGGGGTCCGCTCACAAACCAAGAGTTCACTAAATGGGACAAACACCAAATCAGTGATTGGTCAATGGGAACAATGGTGATCGGTGATTGGTCGATAGGAACAATGGTGATCAGTGATTGGTGGATGGGAACAATGGTGATCAGTGATTGGTCAGTGGGAACAGTGGTTATCAATGATTGGTCAATGGGAACAATGGTGATCAGTGATTGGTTGATAGGAATAATGGCGATCAGTGATTGGTCGATAGGAACAATGGTGATCAGTGATTGGTTGATGGGAAAATAAACCTGCTTTCTTAACTCATATAACCAGCAGCCTTGATGTGAGCTGGAGAACCATTTATGGTACAAGACATCACTAATGTCTTGTACCATAAATGGTTGCTAAAAAAGTTGCTAGATTTGTCGCTAGGGTCTTTGTCAAAGCAAAGTCACTAAAGTTAGGTCTAAAAAATTAGGGCTAATTCCTACTGGCACCACTACCAGCAAGTAGTTGAAATGCATTGTGGGTAATGTAGGAAACAAAGTGCAAATAGACAGATGTCTATGAAGGACATTTAAACCTCACTTTTATACAACTGAAGATCATGTTAATTGTGAATATTAAGATACGAGTTGGTAAAGGTGGATTTTTTCTCCAAAGTAACAAATATTTTTAAATTGTAAACATTACCATAATCCCGTAGTCATGTTTTCCTCCTCTCGGTCACGTAGTCAAACATTGACGGGGCCTTTCTCTCTCTCTCGCTCTCTCTCTCGCTCTCTCTCTCATTCTGATTTGATGCCAGTTTCGGTCAGTAACCCACTCACTGAGTTTCACATTAGGAGGAGGGAACTGCCCTCTCACACATCTGTCAGATGATGAGTGAAAATAAATAAACAAAAGAAAGGGAACAAGATAAAGAATAAGTAGAAAGAAACAGACAATCCTTAAGCAGAGTAGCAAAAGGGAAATGACAGGAGAAAAAACGTTTGAACTTTTGAAAAACTTTTCGAGGGGAAAAAAAGAGCAGTAAAAGGAGACAGTGCACAGCTGGATGTTTTCTTGCAACAGCAACCCGCCTATACTTTGCTTTCTTCCCAGGTTTTTGGTTCTTATTAAAAGCAATGTTTTCTTCAGTGTCCTTGTAACTAGGCCAGGCAGAGCATTTATGCCTTCATCAGAGAGAGAGGAGGTTGTTCATATTTTTCTCTAATTACTATAGCAAATGTCTTTAAAGAGGACATGTCTCTGCCAAGCTTGCCAACACATCCCTTACCAAACGAAGGCTTTTAGGAACAGATTGTTGACAAGTGCAAATAAATCAAGTTACAGTAAATCAAGTACAATCCATGGTTTGTTTCTTTGCATTTGATGAACCAGCACGGTCTCTTAATTGCAAATTTGTCGGATTTAAAAAAAATGTAATCGATTCAATTACAAATAAACTTATTGCATGCACAGAATGTATTCACCTATGTTACTTTATTAGTACTGATAA
Source organism: Pangasianodon hypophthalmus (assembly GCF_027358585.1). Lineage (NCBI taxonomy): Eukaryota > Metazoa > Chordata > Actinopteri > Siluriformes > Pangasiidae > Pangasianodon > Pangasianodon hypophthalmus. Next base: position 12,667,935 of record NC_069730.1, on the reverse strand, counting down.
ACTAGTGCTAGCTCATGACCCTAATTGAGTTCCAGGAAGTTAGCATTACCTAGCTAGTGGCAAATAATTGTAGTAACATTTTGTGCAGTTTTAAACATCAGTGCCAACCCAGTCTTACAGAAAAAAAAAAAAAAAAAGTTTGCTTGCAACCTATCTGCTGCACCTTCTATATGTTGAATAACACTGTTCTGGCACAAGCATACGCTGAATAGCAATAGAGGAAGAAGAAGAAGTTTTATTTGTATAGCGCCTTTCCACAAGATCAAGGACGCTTAATAGATTTACATCAATACAATACAATTAATACAATACATCAATACAGTACAATTAATACAATACAATACAATTAATACAATACAATACATCAATACAGCACAATTAAACATACGATTCACTGAAAATACATTTCAAATAAATATGTTAAAGCTGAGATTTGAAAGCAGGTAGAGAGGAAATATTACAAAGTGAGAGGGGTAGTGAATTCCAGAGCTTGGGAGCGACAACACAAAAGGATCGATATACACATATATAAAAACCCTAAAAATGATTCCTATAAGAAATTCCTATAAGATTTTATTGGATCTCAGGAATGTAAAGTTGCAGGAAAACAAAGTCAATATTTGGTGTGACGATCCTTTGATTAAAAAAAAAAATAGTAGTCTCAGGTACAATGTGTGCAGTTTTATAAGGAAATGAGCTGGAAGTGTTACTGAGCATCTTGCAGAACCAACTACAGTTCTTCTGTAGACTTTGACTGTCACACCTGCTTCTTATTTTTGCAGCAAAACCCAGCAGCCTTCATTATGTTTTTTAGTCTGAAAAGTGTCTCTTATGTAATATGCTGCTTTCTTTACGGACATACAAACATTTTTCTGTAATATTTAATTTTGTGCCTGAAAACTAATGTTTGGAAATCTAAAATGTTTTTGTACTGAATCAGTAATGTAGAAGTCATTAAATAAAAATCTATAACAAAGTTTGTACTAAAAAAAAATAGGGTGCCTAAGACTTATGCACAGTGCTGTGTGTGTGTGTATATATATATATATATATATATATATATATATATATATATATATATAATTTTATCAAACCTCATGGAATGACTTGAATACCATATAAAGCTGAAATAGCTTGAATACCATATAAACAAAATGGAGCTCTGTCTAGGCGAAAAGATGTTCATCATTTTCTGAGTGATGACAATTAAATATTTTAATGTTGTCCTCTCACAGCAGTAATTTTGCTAAAGGCGCATTGTGTCTGTATTAAATGAATGTCATTGTAATTATTCTCATCAGTACATTTTTCACACTGATGATGTTAATGATGCTGATTTTAATTATTGCAGTCTCCAATCCATAATCCACAAAAGAGTTTCGGTCTTAACATTTATGATGACCAATTACAAATCTCTTACAAGCTTTGACAGAAACGTTGTATTAAATGGCCTCTCTGAGTTCTCTGTCAGATCTATTAATCCACCTTTGATAAATTACTGTTTAAATATATTAATAATCTGTAGACATCAGCATGCATATGAGAGAGAGAGAGAGAGAGAGGGAGAAAGTGTGCGTGTGAGTGTGTGTGTGTGTGTGTGTGTGTGTGTGTGTACTTTATGCCTGTGGCGCCTGTTGTAATCACTTTCACCTTGTCTCGTGTCACATAACTTAATTAACCTGCATTACCCATACACCTCAGAACAACCTTCTAACTAGCATAACATTAGCAGTGGCTAATTCAATTAAGCTCATTGCTTTTATGCTGGATGCTGTATTATGAAGTCATGTTGCACTTATATCCATGATCAGTTAAAATAATGGTCCCAGGAAACATTAGGTTTTATTGAATTTCAGAAATTGGCATGCATGAATATGGGAAACAAGCTAATGTATGAGTTGCACACACCACAGGCTTGTAGGTATATTAGGGACTAGAGACTAGATAGCTCACAGCAGTGCTACAGCAGCACAGACTCTCCTTGAAGTGTGTGTGTGTGTGTGTGTGTGTGTGTCTGTGTGCGTATATATATATATATATATATATATATATGTGTGTGTGTGTGTGTGTGTGTGTGTATCACATTTAAATAATAATATGCTGTGGCTTTCATACTATGTATTTATTATTGACTATGACAGTGACTTCTCTGTTTGTTTGGGTTTTTTTAAATATGAATGTCACCTTACTTACGTAACTGAACTTTAAAAAAAAAAAAAAGCTAACTAATGTTTGCAGAGAAAATTCATAGCTAACTTACTGTAGTTAATGATTCTTTTAGAAACGTTGGACAGTACAGGCACAGTCATGTAAGTCTCTCTTAACGCTTATATTATAAAAATCCATGAAAAATCTTACAACAGCATTTACATCATTTATTGTTTCAGTAGCTTGTTCTGCAGTTTTGTTTACACTTTTTCTATAAATGACCATTCAGAATGGCATCACACACTATTTCTCTCACCAATATGTGTATCTATAAACATAATTTCTACTTTAGGAGCAACACCCAAAACCCAGTTCCGAGTGAATGCATCTAAATTTCTAGTTCCCTTCCAAATGTATCCCTGGATTTATCAGGCTGCATTGTGTGACTTTCTGTCTTTTTTTTCCTGTCCAGCTTTATAAGGATCCATTGAGTCACAGATAGACTTGGCATAATGAGCATGAGCATGTTCCTCTTGCTTTTGCCATCTTTCTCTTTCTCCCACACTTCATGTCTTTCTCAATTTTCATCGTTTCTTATTCTTCCTGTACACACACACGCACACACACACACACACACACACAAAAACCTCAGCTATTATTTGGAAAGCTTCAGATTCAAAATGATCATTTAAAATTTCAGTAATGCATTAAAACAAATATTATGAATAATTATAAGTAAAGAGCTTGCCCTATCAGCTGGAGCTCCCCAGTTTGAATCCCGACAATGCCACAGCCATCCGTTGCCGGGAATCCAAGAGAGCAAAATTGGCCATGCTCTCTGGGTGGGAAGGATGGCATACTCTCTCTCCCATATCAATCACAGTGACACTAGCCAATTGTGGGTGTCTGTGAGCTCATCCTTGCAGAAGTGGCTGGATAGCGCTTTGCTCCGCGTGTTACGCCACCCTGTGACGCAACTTAAGCAGCAATTCGAAAAAATTCGGTCAGCAGCTTCGTGTGTCTCGGAGGAAAAATGAATAAATAAACAAACAAACAGAGTAAGGAACAAAATCATGGGGTGGTGTGATATGGCCTAACGTGAAGTGGTCTTACTTTTACCACCATGAAGTTGATTATTTTCCTATAACAGCAAGTCCTGTAGTGTTTTATTTCTCTTATACCACAGCCAATGATCATACTTTTTAATTTAACTCTTTTTACCAGAGGTCAAAAAAATGGAATTTCCAAAGCCTCAGGGCTTTAAGAATTTGCAGTTTTTCTTTTCTTTTCTTTTTTTAACCTAGCCTACCTAGGTTTAATGTTATAATTTTATTGTGGCAGTTGTATAAGGTGTTTTACTATCAAAAAAGCTTTAGTTGTGCTAAAAGTTGTGGAGAGGTTTGAATTGTTTGACTAGCATGGGGCTCACACCTCTACCATTTCACAGCGCCCTGCTCACCAGCAGCTAAACACAGAGTCACGATACTCTACACACAGAAACCCAACAGTGTCCTGGCTAATCTTATAACTTGTGGCGATAAAATAATTCATCTGTTTATAATGATTGAAAATGTCCGATAAGTTGGAATGAAACACCAGTGTACTTTGAGAAAGGGTTAAGTGAACAACACTTGTTAAGCATTTATAGTTACTTTTAATGTTGTGGAACATCCGTGACACAAGTTAGTTCCTGTTCTCAATAACATTATAGCAGCTATAAAGAGTTGTTCCCTCACCAGCCTCTTTTATCTCTCTCTTAAAGTTAATAAGAAAACTGGAAAGTGCAAAGTCCTCTGTCCTGCGATGGAAAACTTACTGACCATTACAAAGCTCTGGCACTCAAGACTCTTTTCAGAAATGTTAAATAAAAGTCTCTTTACAGAAACCTTCACCAGAGTAATGATTACACATTTTTCTGTATTAAATAACAATATTTTTATATTAAGTTTTTAATCAATTTATTATTAGGCTTAGATTATGTGCAACATCTGCCCAATGGTGGACAAAATACAAAAATCCTGTACTTAAGTGAAGCAGACATATCTCAGTAGCATGCTACTCAAGTAAAAGTAAAAGTCTTCTATATATATATCTCTACTTGGGTTAAAGTACAAATGTGCCTGCTTTTTACTGTACTCCAGTGTCAAAAGTACTAAGTTATATTATTTTGATGATCAGTATCTAGAGGCCTCTCTGACTGCAGGCCAAGACGTGACAGTACTTGACTTGTGAAGTTATGATAATTGCTTATTTATTGTTTGTCTATTTACAGCAGCATCCAATCCAGTTTTCTCCTACTTCAGAGTGATAATTAACGAGTGACATGCTATGGAAAATAATGGCATGGAAGTAGGATAGTTTGCTTTGAAATATGGTGGAGTAAAGGTATAAAGTCTGCAAAAATGGAAATACTAAAAAAATAATAATAAAGTACAGATAATTAGTAAGTAATTAAATACAGCAAAGAATTACACTGGCACTGGTGGCTCAACTATTAAGGCTCTGGGTTATTGATCAGAAGATGGGGGTCAAGCCCTAACACCAGCAAGCTGCCACTGTTGGGCCCTTAACCCTCTCTGCTCCAGGGGTGCTGGATCATGGCAGACCCTCCACTCTAACCCCAGGTTCCTAACAAGCTGGGATATGCAATGAAAAGAATTTCAATGTGCTGTAATGGGTATGTGACAAATAAAGGCTTCTTCTTCTTACTGTCCACCTCTGCGTCCTTGGGGATGGGATGTTACTATAGAAACAATAAGGAAATCAGAATAAGCATGTTAATTGTTAATATAAACCTGTGATTTGAATTGCAGCTGGCACAACACACCATCATCCTGGATTCCATCTATATTCTTGCAGTATTTCTTTCTCTTTCCATATTTCGCACTGCTACTATATTCCTCCCATGTATCTTACCATTTTCTCATTGACCACACCGTCCCTCCATTTCTGTCTTGATTTCTGTCTTTGTTACTCTTCTCTTTAAAATATGGAGTCCTTCCATTCACAAATTACTCATAATTAGATCCCTGTACTTATGCGTGCCAACCAGCTCTTTTGTTCCTTTGTCAGACATAATAGTAGGCGCTGACGCACATCTCCTTCTGGGTAAAGCGGATGTAAATCATGAGTATTACATGGTTTGAATGCCTCTGAGGGACATGTTGCTGGATATAAACAGAGATTATGCCCATCTAATATCTAATTAATGTGTCCAGCACCTGTATAGTTCGTATCGTTGTGGGCCCTGTACAACATACACAGTATTTGCTCATTATGAGTCCTTGCTGATGGCTATAATGATGTGACATTTAAGAGGCGGCAGTTTCTGAAATGAGTCAGGCTTGATGGGGACAAAGAGGCTCTTCAGGTGAAACAGTGGTTTATAGAATAGAGGAGGGAAGTTTACTTTACATGACAGGTGCAGGCTATATTAGAGGTGTAACAGCATTGTATGGTGAAATCCAGTGATAAGGAAATCTGAATTCGTTATATTCTATGTGATCTACATTTAATGAACAAAACAGCTTTTTTTTTTTTTTTTTTTTTTTTAATAAACCACTTAAAGCAGATAGCTATCCTTTAAAAGATCATTTTGGGAAAGAAATTTAGACATTACCAATTTAAAATCTGTGCTGCTACTACAGTGTTATGTGGCTTTTTGAGGATAATGTGATAAATAGATAGCAAGTTTATACAGAAAACTGGGTTATAAAAATTAGGCTCTTTAAATATTATAGCATTTTCGTATACGTGCTCTTGATGTAGCCGAAAATGGCTAAAAGTTTCTGCTCTGGTGTGTTGGTGTGATGCTGATGAGAGGAACAAAATCACTAGATGATTAATAAGCAATGCAGTTTCTCATGTTGTCAATTTAAAGTGTAATTTGTTACAGATACATGTGAATTAAATGCCTCATTAACATTACTAGCACTGGGCCAGGAATTTGTATCTTTTACTTCTGGTAACTTACACAATCAAGAATGAATTATATTTACAGGGTAATTTGTGATACATATTAATTTCAATTGTATTTGTATAGCACTTTTAACAATAGATAATATCACAAAGCAGCTTTACATGAATCTTGACAGAGATTCAGATCCCTAATGAGCAAGCCAGAGTTGACAGTGTCAAGGAAAAAGTCCCTGAGATGATATAAAGAAGAAACGTTGAGAGGAACCAGACTCAAAAGGATGACAGCAGATAGTGGGATTATGAATCATTACTCTTCTAGAACTGTAAACTATAAAGTTAAACAGTACTAAGTGTGAAAGGATGTTCAGTATGAGTGTATTATTACGAGTACTGGGATGAGCACAGGACAGTCTTTATGATTACAGCAGCAGTTTGTATGTACAAATCTACAGATTATACATGAAGCCAGTATAATGAGTGAGACTTGTGGAAATCTTGTGTAGTGGAAATCTTTAGAGTATCCTTGTTTTCTTGTAACAGCATGGTCTGAAGTGTGTTATTCCGCTTTATACCACAGTACCATAGTGACTTGACAATTACAGTTTCCATTTTATATATACTCATCTGTGAGACAATTTATTTTCTTATATCACTTACATTAAAACAACTATAAACAGTTCCCTCACCATCATCATCTTTTTTTTTGTTTTTTTAACTTCTTGAATTTAATGAGACAAAAAAGGCAGATTTTCCATTTTACCTTAGTCCTGAAGGCTTTCCTGCCCTGGGAAACTTTCCAAAGCACCATAACTATTGCGAAGCGCTGACACACAGGACTCCTTCCATAAATGTTACATGACGTCTCCTAACAAAAAACCTCACCACATCAACGATTAGATGTTTTTCTTTGTTAAACAACACTAACACATATCTTTTTATTATTCGGTTTAGATTAGGTGGAATGCCTGCCATACAAGTCCCTTCAACCACTATAAATGCTTTTAATAACTTTTAATATGAGTTGGCTTTTGTGGTATCTTACAAAGTAGATATGCCTCAATCAGTACCTTTTATGAAATTTGTGTTAGAGTCTGGATTTACTGCCTTCTTGCTTGTGGACAGAGTCTGACTCACTTCACTCAGTTTTACAGTCATATCCAAAACCACACATAATTATGACTATTGCTGTGATCAGCTATTAAGAGGCCTGGACTTTAGCTGTATTGTTCGGAGAAGCTTTATTTAAGCAGTATGGGTGACTCGTGTTGCAGGAGATTAAGGTCAATATCAGTTTGTACAAAATGTTAGAAGCTTGTAGGATTTCCTGATTCACTCCTTCTAGGTCTAAAAAGTTGTTTTGTCCATGAACACTGGCCTGTTCTTAAGTGGAGATGGGAAACTGATGTGCCTTGACTATGGAAATTACAGCCATTACAAGACAATTTAGTGGCAGGTTGTGGAGAAAAAGATTTGCTTCCTGAACCAATTACAGATGTTTTCTTGAGTTTGATGGGGAAAAAACATAATTATCTATTTTCAACTCATCTAATCATTACCAAAATAAAATAGAAATGTTTTACACATATAAGGTGTTCCTGTAGTTCTTCTTCCTGCTTCTCATTATCATTATTATTAGTAGTAGTAGTAGTAGTAGTAGTAGCAGTGGTAGTAGTATTTTTATTTTTATTGATGTATGTATTTATTTTTTAATAAACAGTTTTTTAAACTAAATGATGTCAGTGTGAAAACAGCAAAAAGCCAAAGAAATTTTTCCCACATGTAATACCTGTAGTGTAGAATTACCACATGCAGTGCTAATTTGCATCCAGATCAACTTTATTTAAATAATTAATTAAATAATTAATTAATTTGTATATGAGAAAACTAAATTAAATGGGCCATGCTAAATATACTGTTACAGTATTGAATTGTGTGTGAAATTATCTTTCACACTGTTTATTTGTCCCCCAGTGTCCTGTATACACTGTAGGGTTTACTTCAGTGTAGGGAATTTCGTTCACTGGGGAACAGAGTAAAATTGCATTGCACAACACACACTTGTAATTTTGTACTTTTAAAAAGGGGTTAGGTAAGGATTGAGTACATCATTTGTTGGGTTGTCCAATCAAATCAAATCGTTTTGTTTATTCATTTATGCGTTGGAAGGGTGGCACAGTGCCATTTTCATAATTATATACAATTAGATTTCACTTTTGACTGACTGATTTTGTGGTGTTCACTCATGTATGAGCCTGTAGGAGGTTATATTATACTACTTCTGTGTCTCTGTGATGCGAATAAGTTCAAATCTTCACAATTCAATTTTATTTGTATAACACACTTAAAATTGATATTGTCACAAAGCAGCTTTACAGAATTAGCACAGAACAATTGCAGAAGCTTCAAACAGAACTAGAGCATCAGGATGAATGAGGCAGGTCTGGAGTGTATGATGAGCCTCAGCAGTAAAAGTGTGTCAGGATCTACGACGTGCATTACATCAGGCGGCAGAAGTGCACATACAGCTCAACAGAGAGTGAGAAGAGATTATTAGGAATGCTCTTATACTGCAATGGTTTAAAAGGGTTTATAGCATAGCACAGCTGAGTCTGATTTGTCAAATTATCAGTTTATATTAATGTGATTCTTCTAATACTTTGTTTCTGTAGTAACAACTCAACATACAGGGACTTGTATGGCAGATACTCCACATAATCTAAGACTAATAATAAACTGATACAAAAAAAACATGTAGGAAAATGTATATTCATTGATGTGGTGAAGTTTTTTTTTGTTAGGAAACATTTATTTATCATTCATTTAAGGAGTCTACTGTATGGTGTCGGTGCTTTGCATGCTAAAATCTCTGGGTAAAATGACAAGCTGCGTTTTTTGAGAGAGAGAGAGAGAGAGAGAGTGTTAGGATGAGGTTGGGGGTGTGGGGGGGTGTGGGGTTGCTATAACATAAGTGACAACTTGTCTACAACATTAAATCTTAACTATAAACTGTTTAAAAGTATGATGTGTCATTCATTAATAAATTAAAGTTTGTAATCGTTGGCAAATCGCTGTGGTGTAAAAAGAATAACACACTCCAGACTATGCAGTTGTAGGAAAATAATCCTAATATTATTCCTGTTGTGTGTTATTTCTTACGTGGATTATGATCAGAGTGTAATCAGGCAGGTCTAGCTATGACAGAATAACTAACAGGAATGCCAGAAGGTACCAGGCATGTGGACACCCTGGGACATAAACCTGAGTGCTCGTGTGATGCTGGCAGCATTAAATCATCCCAGTTTATCATAATCTTTGCCATATTTAATAAGCCTATCTAAACATAAGGCGTTTGTGTATTATTGTGCAACAGCTGTCAGATTGACATTTTACTAGCTGCGATGTTTTTGCTTCCTTATTTGTTAAAATCCTTGTTATTTGGAGAGGTTTGCTATTTATAGTTAAATTTCTGTGTAAGTGCAGGCATACAAAAAAATTGGCTCATGCCTGACTAAATTAACCAGCAAATTAGAAATTATATCACAAAGTTACATAACATGTTAATTCAGCAATGCTTAATATACTGTGAACAAACGAATCAAGATGCTTCTCTCTCTGTCTCTCTCTCTCTCTCTCTCTCTTGCTCTCGCTCTCATCCTGTCCCTAAGGTTCCTCTGAGCGTGGAGTGTGTACGTGCTCTGATGAAGCAGACATACTGTCCTCACTGCAGAGAAATGGCCTGGGCTAAGCCATGCTCCCCGTACTGCAGAAACGTGATGAAGGGCTGTCTCGCCAATCAGGCAGACCTGGACACTGAGTGGAAAAACCTTGCAGGTGGGTGGAGCCTGAGTAGCTGAGGAGATTTGAACTGAAATGGAGATTTAGTATGTGAGAGCCCCTGAATGCAAATTTGTACTCAAGTTAAAGAAACATATATAACTCATATATAAACTCACTGAATAGATAAGGTTATATATGAATATTTGTGGTTTAGCAGCTGTTTTTAGTAATGTGTTGGTTCTCTCTGTGTGTGTGTGTGTGTGTGTGTGTGTGTGTGTAGATGCTATGCTACAGGTGGCTGATCGGCTGAGCAGACTCCCCACTGTGGATGCAACCATTTTGTCTCTGCCTAAGTGCATTGCTGATGCCATCATTTACATGCAGGACAACCTGAACACTTTCAACAGCAAGGTCTGAGTCCTACTGAGTGATGCAGAACAAATACAAAAGATTTAGAAAGTAGTAACATGGTTTGAATTGAAGTGAGCTAGTTTCCATTGACTTTTGCACTTAAAATAAGTCCAAAACATGTAGAATGATAAGCTTTACTAATAAATAAATAAATAAATGAATGAATTAATGAATAAATAAATAGATAGATAGATAGATAGATAGATAGATAGATAGATAGATAGATAGATAGATAAAAGGCTTTACAAAAAAGTTACAGCATGAAAATATGTTTTTGTAACTTTTTTTAAAAAAGATTTGTACAGGACTAAGAAGTCTAGAAATATTAAAAATAGGCATGGTGGTGAAGTGGAAAGTGAAATTTGTAACTTTTGCATGTCATAGAGCATAGTTTGACCTGTACATATAAAATCAATAATTTTGTTAATGATTTTTATTGATTTAATTATGATAATTTGTTTTCTTCTTGTTTTCCAACCACCATCACACCATTTCTAACCAAAACCTTTATTAAATAAATATCTAATATTCTGCTATAATGTTCTAGTAACATAGTAATATTATTAGGAATCTATTAATATTTCCTGAGTAGAATATTATATATTATTGTGAGATCTGCACGTGTCTGAAAGATTGAAAGACTTCCTGCTTTGTGCGTTTTGTATTTTAGGTGTTTCAGGCATGTGGTACACCTCCAGAGAACCCCAGCCCGGAGGAGCCGAAAAAGAGAGGCAACCCCGTAGGAGAAGACTTCAGCAGCACTTCAGCAGCAAGCGTGGAAAAACTGGTGTGTGTATGATCACACTGTGACATTATGTTTAATCACGTTTATGCATGTAGCAAGCTAGAGAGACTAGTATGTGTAGAACACTACAGTATTTCTGACCAGTCTGAGATTTAGTTTACCATTCTCCCTCTATTTTCTTCAGTTACAAGATGTATCCCACAAGATAAGGAACATGATGCAATACTGGATTCAGTTGCCCAATAAGCTGTGTGTGGACCGAGAGGCAAAAAGCAGTGACGAGAACAAATGCTGGAATGGAATGGCCGTAGATAGGTACATCCTCACACATAGAGCCTGAAAATTTGGTTCATTTTGCAACTGTATTGCTCTCAAAAGCAATAGCACATTATTGCTAACATAAAGGTCAAAATACCACAAGCTGGCATTGTCTTTGTTGTATGTGTTAGGTATCTCCCAGAGGTGATTGGAGACGGACTGGCCAACCAGATCAACAACCCTGAAGTGGAGATTGACATCACTAAACCAGACATGATTATACGACAACAGATCATGCAGCTCAAAATCATGACGAGCCGAATGAAGAACGCCATCGATGGCAACGACGTGGACTTCCAGGATGCCAGTGAGTATGAGTGCACACACATGTTCAGCCTTAGTATTGAGGACTAAGGACTAAGTTCATGAGGTAGCTCAATAACCTACAGTATATACTCAAGTCGCTAGAACGAGTAATGCTGATGAAGAACAGGTCCCACAAAATGCTACCACCACCATGCTTCACGGTGGGCATGGTGCTCTAAGAGTCATAAGCCGTGGTGCTTTCTTGCAAAATGTAGCGCTGTGTATCAAGGCAAAAAAAAAAAAATGTTTTGAACTCATCAGACCTCAGATCTGATCTGATCATCAGATCTCAACGCACCATTTTCCACATGTTTGCTGAGTCTTCAGCATGTGTTTTGGATGGATTTTTTCTTGCCACTCTTCCATGAAGACTAGCTTTGTGTAGTGTCCAGGTTATGAGCCTGTGAACAGCTTCTCTCATCAGAGCTGTAGATCTCTCCTGCTCTTTCAGAGTTACCCTTGGCCTTTATGTAATGTACATTGGTAAAATGTCATTCACAGCAACCTTAAAACATTAATAAAACCTGTATAAAACAGCATTTTTCTTGTCCCAACCCAGTATAACTACAATTTACCTTGAAATATAATCATTAAAATAGTTCAAAAATCTTATTATATGTGCATTAATGTGTGAATCCATTTAACATTTCATGCTCAAATATCTCATGCTTGAGTCATCCACTGTAGATTATGAAAAATTACATTTTAGTTAACATTTACTTAACCCTGTTACCAGAAGACATTCCCACCTGTGAAATATTTAGACTATTCCACAAGTCACTTGTTCAACAGGAAGATCATGGAGAGCACTGTTATTTTTTCAGTTATATTTACTTACAAGCTTACTTTGAAAGTACATTTGTTACCCAGATTATATACTGAAAGTAAATTATTAATTAACAATAATATATTATATATATTACATATATATTGTAGTTATATAATATAGTTATATAATATATTATTATTATTATTATTATTATTATTATTATTATGTAAATCATTAGAATGTCCTTTCCCTGTGCCAATAGGATGGATGGTCTAAACTCAACACTGCTACTTTCAACCCTGTTGATCATTTAAGAGCAAAATGCAGCCATTTTCACTAAAGAAAATTGGATTAGAGATGGGAGATGAAATAGGTTAATGCATTTTTAATGATAAAATGCATGTATTTATGGCAATAATATTTGGAAAAATAAAAAGACAAAAATGCTGAACCCTAATTTGAAACACACATATCAACATATTTGAATGGGTTTTGCCTAAACCTCCATTTTGGGATGTCCAGAAATTAGATTAGATTAGATTAAGCTTTACTGTCACTGAACAGAGTGTAAGTACAAAGCCAACAGAATGCAGTTAGCTTGTAACCAGAGGTGCAAAACAGTAAGTTGCATTAAGTGTAAAGTGCAAAGAAACAATGAGGTGAGGTGGCAGTAAAGTAGAAAGTGGCATGTGCAAATGGCATGTTATTAACGATGCAACTAGAGTCTGGAGACGTGGATTATAGTAATGAAGACAGTACAGTGCAGTGAACAAAGGTGCAAAGTGGAATGGAGATAGTACTCTGCAAACTGTTTAAGGTTAGTCCATGTGCATAAGTAGGGATGTGCATGTGCAGTATGTGCAAACTGTGCAATGGTGTAAGTTGATCCGAGTGCAAACTGCAGTGTGGGGTTGGAGGATGGGGGATTAGTGGCATTGTGAGGAGTTTAGTATGTTGATTGCCGAGGGGAAGAAGCTGTTCCTTAGTCTGCTGGTATGGCAGCAGAGGCTCCTGAAGTGCTTTCCAGATGGAAGAAGAGTGAGCAGGCTATAAGCAGTCTATAGTTAGGGTGAAATTTGTCCTTGATGATGCCTTTCACTCTCCGTAGACAAAGTCTATATGTCATTGATGTATATAGGGATGTGCATGTTGCTCCTCTGGGCCCACTGGTAGTCCACTGGGAGTTGAGGGACAGGTTGTTATCAGCACATCACATTGCCATGTGCTCGTCCTCTTCTCTGTAGGCCGTCTCATCATCATCACTGATCAGGCCTACCACTGTGGTGTCCTTGGCGAACTTGATTATGGAGTTCGAGCCATGAACAGGTACACAGTTGTGGGTGAAGAGTGAGTAGAGGAGAGGGCAAAGCACATAGCCTTGTGGGAGTGGAGCACATGTGATTGTCAAACCTAAAAGACTGCGGTCTGTTAGTGAGGAAGTCCAGGGTCAGATTACAGAGGGAGGTGGTAAGCTTGGAGGTTGGTACATGCCAAGGTTGGTAAGCTTGGAGCTCAGCTTGGAAGGGTTAACAGTGTTAAAGGCTGAGCTGAAGTCGATCAATAGCATCCTAATATAGGAGTTGCTGTTGTCCAGGTGGGTCAGGGCAGAGTGCAGTGAAGTGGTGATGGTGTTGACTTGTTGGAGTGGCAGGCAAACTGATACAGGTCCAGTGTTGAGGGGCAGGCAGGATCTCAGATGGCAAAGGATCAGCCTCTTGAAACACTTGGTGATGAGTGTGAGGGCAGCAGGACAGAAGTTGTTGAGGTCAGTGGTGTTTTTTTTGGCACTGCCACAAATGTTGCTGTCTTGAAGCAGGTGGGAACACTGCTTGGGCTGGGGACAGGTTGACCTTAGCCAGTTGTACTGCATCACTGGTGGAGTGTGTGAGCGGCAGGTTACTGGATGGAAGCTCGGCTTTGATGGTCATGAGACTTACAATTTTTTATGGCTGTTAGAATAAAAACAAATGCAAACTACAAATTCTGACAATTTTGCCGTTCTTTTATTTTTTCAGGTGATGACATCAGTGGCTCTGGAAGTGGAATGTGTAATGATGATCAGTGTTTCCACAACCAGCAAATTATGGTTCGCAGTACACGCAGACCGAGAATCTATCCCAACCTTCCTGGGAACAAGAATGAGGTGAAAGCTGACGGAAGACGGATCCTCCCTTGCTCCGCCCTTTACCTGCTCTCATTGGCCACAGTGCTGCTTAGGCGATAATTGTTGTTTCAGCCAATCAGGACTCAGTATGGGATGGGGATGGACTGAGGAGGGGCGGGGGCAGTTACGTTGCCAAAAATAATATCATAACAAGCATATGAAATTTACAAACAATAGCAAAATGTGGAAATGAACAGTCCTCTTTGTCACTATACAGAATATACTTTAATTTCTGTTCTATATGTCTGTTTTGAATACCTGCACTCCTTCTCTGGTGTGAGGGAAATATCGCGCATTTAAGAACTGAGAAGTGATTCTCTAGGTATGGATTTAACTACATATTTGAAGTTCTGTGCCATAAGAGCTGCGAAAATCTCTTATTTGTGCTCATTCAAAAATTAGGATTTTAGATAATTTATTTATTGCTACCGAATCCCCTCCAATCCTGAAATCCAGTGTATTTAAATGTCTGGAAATCATCATATAGGTCACATCACCTGTTTATCAAAAACAGTAAGGAGAGAAGTTTTAGACTTCCACAATAATAACCGTGGGCCTGCAATAGGTTATCTTTAAACCATTGTTCTCATAGACGGCCATCTCTTTTTTCACACACACTTTCTTGTGCTTTTAATAATCATTGTTATTTTTTTCCAATTGCAGCTTTAAGGCTCGGGCTTGCATAAAACACTACCTATATGTACCACAGTTATGAATAAAGCGCATAAATGATAACACATGCATAATTTCGGCAAGGCAAAGAGCAATATTTTGGCTTTGAAGTTCACACACCAGCAGAATAAAAAAGACAATATTTTCAAGAAGTTGTATCACTTCACCGAAGCTGTATGTGATTCTATATGATAGTGTCTTGATTTAATGAAATTTCCCCATCATCTCTGAGCTTTTTTTTTTTTTTTTTTTTTTTCAGAAGGCATTTGTAAGGAGATTGAAACACTGCACTATAGTGTACTTCAGTAAGACAGCAATGTGCAGGTTTCAGTAATGAACTACATGATAGAATCCCCTCCCAAATTTCCCTCTGTACTTCTCTTTTAGAAAATGTTCACAGTGCTTATGTGTTGCTCTCACTGCAACGCTAGTGATCCCTAATGAGCATGTCTATGAATGGCGCTCTGTAGACAGGGATAGAAAAATACAGTGTTGAGAAGGAGGTTGAGCATTTTGGATGGTGTTTGTGGACAGGTAGATATTTGGAAGCGTGTGTGTGTGTGTGTGTGTGTTTGTCTTGGTGATAGATATTCAGATGCATGTGTTAGGGATGTCACCAAATATGAATTCATTATTTGGAATGAACTGATTTGAATCTGTTCAAAACAGGTACAAATACTGATATAAATAGTAGGCGCACAATTGTGGTTTTTTTTTTTCTCTTTCTGCCAGAAATATTCACAGAGCATCAGGTCCATACTAGAGGTTTTTGTCGGTATTGAGATCCTGTATAGTCATACAAGAGGAAGTTTTTACTTTTCTGCCGGAGTGAGCGAGTGGTCAGATGTGAAGATTGTGGGACAAATAAAGAGTGCGGGAACGTGCAGCACTGAACAATGCACGTATAACAGCCTTACTAACAGTGTTGCAGTGGTATCAGGCTACTACAAAAGAACCATTAGAACCAAATTTGTTAGAAAATATCACAAACAGATATAAACAAAAATAATAACTGCACAAGCAGGTTTAAACAGTCGCTCTAGTTAAGACTAATTATGAACTCAAGTTTGAGGCTGTATCTGTGTGTTTGTGGACACAGATATTTGGACGTGTGTGTGTGGGCGAGTCTTTGACTGCTTGGGCATGTGGACATGAGGGTCCTTGGAGGTGCGTGTGTGTGTGTATGTGTATGTTTGTCTATGTCGGTAGTAGATATTCGTGTGTATGTGTGATAGAGAGTGTAAATCTGAATGCTCATCTTTCGGTGCCTGTGACAGAACACCCCTGTTCTGGAAATGAGTAATAATGGCGCAGGGTGATAACATCACTACAGAACATGCAGTGGACTCGATTGCGTTCAGATTGCACAATGCAGTTAATGCAGCCTATAGTGATGATGTGCTCAAAACCACTGCATGCTGGGACATCCCTTTTCTCCTCCACTAGTCATCTCTTGTCCTAGCAGACACATTCCAAAACAATGTGTAAAGAAAAAAATACAAAAAAAAAATGTAAATTTATTTGCACAACTTTGTCAATCTCTGTAAATCTCATTTCAGTTCTCCATTCCTTTCCTGATAGCTTTTTTGAAATACTGCACTTTTTGTGACATATATGTTGCCTCTTAAGTAACACAGCAGCCGCCGCACGACTTGATTGACGATCTGTAGCTGAGCATCAGTGATAAAGCGGCTGATCGATTGGGATCATAGGTTGAAAAATGTGTATTACCAATTGGATCAGAAAATTGGATAGAAGCAAAGACAGAATCTTATCTGATAGCATCGTGGATAATAGGGTCCAATATAGAAGGAGAACATAATAATTAGTTTGTTGGTTAAAGGTAGGTGTATGCAGAACAGTGAATTTGTGGTCAGGTTTCAGTGCTACCTTAACCCTCATTTATACATGGCGTTAGACCAGTATGTACATATTCAGCCAATAAAGCACTAAAATTATTACACAACATCCATTTAACTGGGACGATCTTCTGGGATAGTTCTTCATCATGTGTAAAGGACTGAAGGAGACAGTAGCACACACTGGGACACATGGCAGAATGGTGCCATGGATATTGGGTACTGGAAAATGTATACACTTTTTCAAAAAGCAGGAGTACATAATTGCATGTCATGTATTAAGAACAAAGTCCATTGAAGGGTTCAGCCGATTCTGATCACAAGCCCAGGAATGCCTGTTCCACCAACTTGGGCCCTAAATAACCACTTGTAGTGTTAAATATGGCTGACATTGGTGAAATAAAATTTAAACAAGAAAAAAATGCAAATATCTACAAAATGTTCTGATATATGCTTTAATGTTTTGTGTTTCCATTTCTCTTTTTTTTTCCAATAAACACCAATAGAGAGTTTGTGTTTGTGGATGGAGTGTCAAAAAAAATTGATGCAAATTTGATGCAAATTTGTCAATTTGCTGTTTTATGTTCCTGGAAAAAAAAAGTACTTGTCAATTATATACATCATTCAATTTTGAAAATGTCTGCGTCAAACTCATTTTGTCACTTCCTTTTTAAAGCACTGGGACTCATCTTTTAGTAAAGTTGTGTGTAAATATTTTCGTATGCCAAACTAAACTAAAAGTTCCCACTAGATTAAAAAAAAGATAACGCTGATTTTCTTTGTATTCACATACGTATGCTGATCACCCATAAATTCCCAAGCATATTCATAGCATAGCTGAGTTACTTTTAGTGACGCCCACAAAACTCCATAAAAGGCAAAGCTCACAGGGCTGAAAATGGCAAATTGGTGACTAAACAGTAAAACTGAACCTCCTAACGGCAGAGTATCCTAAATCTTCCTGTAATGCAGCTCAGCCAGTGCAGCGCGTCCGCTACCACAGACACACAATAACGCTTTTTATGGGGCGCCATTTTTTTGCCCTAATTCAATAGTCAGACTTATTTGTTTTAATTTATTGGTTTGTATTGGATTGCTTTGTTTCAAGTCCATAATATGAAATGACTTTGATTAAATTTATGTGTGCAATTGAAATAAATAATCTATTTAAACTGGACAGTGTAATCCATGCATAAAATTACAGTACCTGAAGCCATATAAACAATTTGAAGCTAATCAATCGAGGTTCACATTAGTGAGTCCTTTTGTTCGTTAATTTGTTCAGGAGTTCTTGTAGGATGTGAATGTATTTCCAAACTAACAGTAGCATGAGAAGCATATTTCTTATGTAAATCTCTTGAAAATGATTTATAGTGTTTACATCCACTTATAAATGAGGCCCATTGCATTTTTCCTTATAAAACCGGCCACTAGTAATGTATTTATCTGTACTGGTACTATGAAGGATAGAACAATATAAATGATATGAAAGATGAACAATAACCCTTTCTTGTCACCTAACAGGGATGTTCTAGGGAAAGTATGTATGACAGTGGTATTTATTAGTGGTACAAATACTTGCAAGGTATCCTGGTGTCTCTCTCTGGCCATTAGCCGTGGTGAAATAGAAGCAATAGGCTACATGATCAATGAAAAGCTGCTTTTTTGTGTATTCTCACAAATTCCTGATAAATCATTTATTCCTATGTAAATATATTATGTTTCAGTTCCAACAAGCATTAAACTTCTACGTTTGCTAATTTGCCATACTGTTATGCCAAAATACTTAGTGTTCTCTCAAATGTATGAATTTGAGAGAAAGAGAGTGCTCAGTTGAGATTAAGTGCAAAAAACTAAGAGGTAAATTATGAAAGTAGACTTCTTACCATTTACTACCACGAGTTCAAAACAAAATTCAAATCCTGTGCTTTAGTAACTGTGTTATCCTGGTCAGGGTGGTAGTGGAGTCTATTCCAAGAACACTTTGCCTGATGGGTTGGGATGCGTGTCCATCACAGGAAACAGTGCTATGGGAAGTCAGTAATAAAATTACATGAAACATATTAAAAATGGTATTTAAAATAGCATGACAAACACGACATGAATGAAAAACTTGAAAGAAGCTACACACATTTGTCACATTATGTTAAAAGACAAGTAGCATTACACTGTACAGTATGTCTACTATGAAAGAGAGACGATCATTTTTAATGCAAATCAGTCATCAGTAGTCATTTACTGCTTCAAGTGGAACAACATCTAAACAGCCCCCAAATAGAAACTGACATCAAGTCTTATATAACGAAATAAACAGGAAAACCAGCAAGTGTCTTAGTAAGGTGTTGGGTCACGATGAGCTGCTAGAATAGCTTCAATGCACCTTGACATAGATTCTACAAGTCTCTGTAACTGTACCAGAAGGATGAACACCATTCTTCCAAAACATAGTTCCTCAATTGGTGTTTTGATGATGGTGATGATTATAGTGCACTGTCTAACACATCAGTCCAAAGTCTCCCATGGGTTTTCAGATGGGTTGAGACAAAGCGACCATAATGGCCATCAGCTTTCAGGGAGTCCTGGTGCCTTGTGTATGGAAGCAGGGTCATCCTGGAAGAGACCACTTTGATCAGGATAGAACTCTTTGCAGAGATTCTTCCCTTTAAGGGACAAATGTACAGCAACATACAGTAAATCGTTTGGTATAAAATATCTTGTGGATCTTTCACTCATTTTTCTTTCATGTGGACATGGATATATTTGAAGAGTAAGTATGCCTTGAACCATCAGTGTCTGTGGCTTACTTGTGAAACATGGTGGATCCATAATGGTGCAGTAATGGTGATCTTATAATAGACATATGCCCTGATTAGTGTTACTGCAAATTAGTATAACAAATAAGGAATATGTGGCCATTTTATGAGCCCAGGTGTGCTTTATCGTGTAAACACTGTTGCCTCATGATGTTCTTACGGTTGAAGTTGATAATGTCCCTATAAAATTAACAGCTGCTAAGGGAACCAATGGTAACACAAGTCTCACAAAATTTAGTTTCTCAGAGGCACAGCTAACACACCAGATGGAGTAAGTGCTAGAACTCAGGAGTGCTACAAACACTAGTCACTAAGAAGTAAGGCAAATTACAGTTAGGTCCATAAATATTTGGACATTGACAAAAGTTCTTGCTATTTGAGCTGCGTGCCACTATATATTGGAATTTAAATTAAGTAATGAATATGAGCTCAAAGAGTAGACGATCACCAAATGATCACCATATGAACAAGCAGTAACTGAAGACAGCTGCAGTAAAGGACTGGCAGAGCATCACCAGGGAAGAAACCCCGTGTGTGGTGATGTGTGTGGGTTCCAGACTTCATCTAGTCACTGACTGCAAAGGATTTACAAAGAAGGATTAGGCTTATGTTTGTTTATCCAATTATTTTTGGTCCCTTTAAAAAGGGAGACCACATCTAAAAAGTGTTGTACTTCCTACACTATTCATCTGAATTAAAGCTGCACCTTGAGCTTATATTCATTACTTTATTCTATATATCTCCAATATACTGTGTTAGACAGCTAAAATAACAATGATTTTGTCAGTGTCCAAATATTTATGGACCTGACTATATAAATGATACAATCTTGCAAGACAAAGATGAACAATCAGCAAGCATAACAATACACATTGATAAACTAGTACTACGCTTAACTGCAGGGAATTAGTGTCATCTCAGCACCTCGATCTTTTTAAGAGTAGCATGAGGCTGCTTCAATGTGGTGGAGAATTTGCCTGAGTGATGTTTTGCTGATGTGGTTGAGTTTAGAGACGAGTGTGGAAGAAATGGCTTGATGTGGGCGATGGGGTCCAGGGAACAGGTGGTGTGACGGCTGGTGGGGAGGAGCTTAGAGACGTCAGTGTCATTGCAGGGTAGATGAATTTAATTCCTCAAGGAACTACAGACTTTCCTTCTTGAAGAATTGTCCAATAACTCAGTTTGTGACAGAATTGCAAGAAGGACTGAAGCTGTTTCGAAGGCCCTACTCATAGACCATGAAGTGATTTTGTTTTTTGTTTTTTTGGCAGCAAGTAGGCACTCTTGAATTAACTGTTGTTGTTTCCCAATAACACCTGGATATTGCAATATGGCAGGACAAACTGGAAGCTGGAATAAAGTAAAAAGAAATGTTTCATGGTAGGGGGGAAAAGAAGCATACCACTGTCCGCCACTCCTATTGGTCGTTGCTGCATTGCTCTGCTCAAATTTTTTTGCGACACCTGGCCAGTCCACTTTACATTGCCAAGGATCACCTGGCCAACTTTTGCTGTAGATTGTCATTAAAAACATATCACTTCTGACCACTTTGTTGTGTGGCACCACTGCCCATCTAAATGCAAAGTGATAGGTATTTAATGTAGCTTTCATTATGTCTATTACCTTTATATATTGTACATATTTGTATATCTTTTTAAAACAAGTACTGGTACAAACTACACAGATAACTTCAACCCAATGACCCTAATGACCAAAACATAATGTTACACCTCACAGCAATCAATCATTGATGCTTTGTGGCAGCTTTCAGCAGGATCACTGGCCAAACATACTTCCAAATCAATACAGAAATAGTTAAAGAAACACTAAAGCAGTGTTTTGCAATAACCATCTCAGTCTCCAGATTTGAACCTTATTGAAAACCTGTGGACTGAAATGAAGCAGGAGGTCTACATGCACAGCAGGTAGTGTTGCCTCACAGCTCCAGGGTCCTTGGTTCAAATCCTCATGTCTGTGTCATGTCAATGTCTGTGTGGATTTTTTGGGGATAGTCTGTCATGTGTGTTTCCCCTGGATTCCCAAAGACCTCCCAAAAACATGCCAGTAGGTGGATTTGTTTACGCTAAATTGACCCAACTGTGCACTTGTGTGCATTGTGCTCTCCAATAGACCGGTTCCCCATCCAGGGTGTATTCCTGCCTCATGCCCAGTGTTCCTGGGATAGACTCCAGATCCACCGTGACCCTGACCCTCTCACTGATAACACAGTATTGTTAGAGGACCTTGTCAATTTGACTCAAATTTCTGCACTTACTCTGCCATTTTAACACAAAACTGTAAATACCTGAACTGCTCAGCTCTCCATTTGGACCGTATTTTGCCTCAATGTTAAGCAGTTTTGGAAAAAACAACAAAAAAGACCTAACAAATACGTGTAAATTCAATCATAACTCAATTAATAGTAAGGCATTCACAACCCCTAAGCCAGGACGTTCTCACAGTCACATTTCTTTAGGCTTTGAAAGACATAGACAGATCCCAGATCAGTATTCTCATTTGCAAATTTGACAAATATAGTGCATGGCATTTCTGGGCGTGATGCCCACTGAGCTCACCTGTTCCATCTCCTGGGTGCGGGCCGTCTGTGCCAGAACTGATGCCAACGCTCTACTGTTTTCACTATCTAACAGAGTGCTATGTTTGAGCTCACTGCTTTTACATTAATTGCTCTATTTATTTCCACTTTTTGTTGTTTTCTCTATATTTCAGTTCATTCTGTTCTATTTATTGTCAGTAACATTGCATGGTCCTTTTGCCAGATCCTAATTCTGCATCACTGCGTCTTGCTCTGTCTTTTTCTTTGGCACCTACACAATAGTCTATTATTTATCTGTCATCTTATGCTTTAGTTTCTCAGAGAGGTGCAAAGTCGGTTCCTCTAACAGATGGCTTTATTGTTGGGTATCGTTTCTTGCTTTCTGTCTCTGAGTCACCAAGTGAAAAGCCTTTCAACTGTCAAAGTACACATGCCCACACACACAAGTGACATGTAGCCTCCCTATTGGGAAAAAAAAATACAAAGTTCACTAAAGTACACTAAACTTGATTATGCTACAGCACATTTCAATGATCACTGTGCTAGAATGGAGCAAGTATACAACTGTACAAGTGTACGTGATAAAACTGACGATTTTGCTGAGAAGATACACTCTTAGATGCACTGGGACACTTCATCTGTGATGTTTCCTGACGTCATCTGGTGTTATGGGTCTTCAACATCAGACATCCTCACTCAGTTGACCCAGCTGGGATAGATCAAACCCCATATTGCATCCCAGCAGCATCTGACCACAGATCATCCATTTTGATCTAAAGCCATCTAGAGGCTCTTTTGGTAACCTCTGTGATGGAGCTGATGGCTTTTCTTTTTGCAGCCCCAGTGATTCCAAGTAGTGTGAGGACTTTCCTAAGTGAGCCCCTACATCCTACTTTTATTGGCTCCCACTAAGCCCATCATCCCTGCCTTCGGCACTCTTCCACCGGTTCCTGAAATTTGGCACACTTCCTCTCAATCACTTTCACAATGTGGTCTTCCCAGGGCAAAGTCAACTCAATCAATGCCAGTTGTTTTGACGTCTCTGATAGAATCAACATGTCAGGCTGCAGAGATGTTGGCATAATATTGGGAGGGAACATGAGCAGCTTGCCCAGTTCAATGTTCAGCTGCCAATCTGATGCCTTGGTGAGCAGGCTTACTGGTGTTCTGGGCTGCAGCTGGGGCTGTTTTCTGGCTCTCACAAAAGTAACCTTCTTGCTGGGAGCGCAATGGTGCTTGCTAACATTGAGGGCAGTAGAGATGCTTTCTCTCATGGCTTTAAGAACGTGGTCATGGTGCCAGCATTAGGAAACATCTCCTAGGACATTTGGGCAGCTACCGAGGATATCTTTAGGAGACCATTTTCCTGTGCAAAGAGGCCAAATTCATACTTTTTATACACAAGAAAACATATCAAAGTATTGGTATCAGTATTGGTATTAGTTGGTATTGGATTGAAATGAAACCCAGCGGTATTGCTCATCCCTAATTAATAGAGTATTTTGCTATCATGTATGCACTTACAGCATATAAACGTACGACACTGCACATACAAGGTGTGGACACAGGGAAAGACACACACTAGGAGGGTAGATGAGGAAAAGAAGAGCCCCAAACAATATTCAAAATACCTACCCTTATATAATACCTATAAGAAATACAGATACCTAGAGTTTTAGTATAGTAACTATAAGCATTTTCAAAATATATTTGATCATTTGTATATACTTCTACTGTACACTCAAATGCTAGACACCTCAAAAAGTGGTGCAAGAGGTTTTGGGATGTATTTGGGCATGTAATGCATGGATTGTTGTAGTATTTATAATTGTCATTTGGTTAAATACTGTATATGTGGTATCTCGCTGTATAGACATTCCAGCAGTTGTGATATGAACATCCTGAGTGTGGCCAGTGTGACTTGGTGGTACAGTGGGTAGTACTGCTGCCTCATAGCTCCAGGGTCCCTGGTTTGATCCTGAGCTTGGGTTACTGTCTCTGTTGAGTTTTGCATGTTCTCCCCATATGTGTGTGTGTGGTGGTAGGTGGATTGGCTATGCTAAATTGCCACCGGGTATGGATGAATGTATGAATGTGTGTGTGCATGATACCCTGAGATAGACTGGCACCCTATCCATGCTGTATTCTCCCCTCACCCCATATTCCTTGGATCCACTGCAACCCTGACCAGGATAAAATGCTTACTAAAGATGAATGAATGAACTGTCCAACACATATTTGAAGAAGGGAATGAAGGCATGGAAAATTACAAATGGTCATGGTTAGCATTGGTATTTCTTGCAAATTTTATCCAGAATCCAACAAAATATCCCTAGGACTTTAAAATTGGGTTGATAACATCATGCTGTTGCATTATTAAATACTGATTGCTCTATTACTTTTCCCTGTCCTGTGTTGCAATGTGTAATTCTGTATTTTCCCTATCCTGTGATGTGATAATCTGTATTTCATCATTTACCCACCCAAAAATTTCTCCTTCACTACTTCTTCAACAGCCCAATTCACCATGACACAAAAACTTCAATGTGAGCATGCATCATTCTTCTTATTTTATTATCTGAGATGAATGAAGATCCTTTCAACGCAAGAACTATTGAGGCACATCTCCCTGCTTCCATGAGGGGAATGAGGGGTTATAATACCAATGGGAATCCAATGTCAACACAAGTATTCCACATTTCAGTTTCTTCCACATGTTGGAAACGTTTCATTGAGTAAAAGAAGAAAAGAACCATACCATTTTTCAAGCAGGCAGGAGTTCAAAAATGGCTGCATTGTATTTGCGGTTGAAACGTTGGCTTTGGGGAAGGCATTCCTCTCTTTCTTTCTCTCATTCTGAGACAGTATTTCCTCTCCAGTCTAAATGCAGCAGTCGTGCTGGTTATCCACATCAGCTGAGCTTTCTTTGATTCACACAGCTTCACTTAAAGCCGCGTGAAAGCCTTGACCTCACTGGTAGGATAAAAATATATACCCCACAATTATTCCTCACAATGACTCCAGGAAGAGCCAGTATGAGAGAATGAATGAATGAAAATCCTGACAGTTCTGTCTTAGAAAAGTAAGTATTTAAAAGAAGTCTTTTGGGGACAGAGGTGCAGAGGTTCTCCTTTATTGTTTTAAAAAAAAAAAACTGAAGCTACATTGGGCACAGCTGAAGTTATAAAGCTATAAAGAAAAGATGCCGTTAAAAATAATGAAAATAAACATTTCTACATTTAAAAAAATACCAGTAATAAACTAAACAAAGGTAATATTTGGTTGTCATAGCAAAAAAAAAAAAAAAGTAGTCTCAGGTACAAATTTGTGGCAACAGTTTAGGGAAGACCTACATATGGTTGTGATGGTTAGGTGTCCATATACTTTTGGACATATAGTGCATATCAGATAGCATACTCTTCTCCTCTCAGTGTATGGGTTAGGACTAACTTGACTCCTTGATTTATGATCAAACTTGCGTTTACCTGGTTGCAGGACCTCAGTAATATTTTCACGATATTTTCACATTTTTCCTGTTTTCCATTTTTAGAGGACTCGTCCAAAATATTCAGGTTTTCCAGATGTTCCTGGACACATAGGAAATCTGAACAGTATGACCCAAACTATAAAACAGTTCAATTTGACCAGGAATTTGAAAGTAGCTCTTATTGCTATGAAGTGTTGTTCCTGTGTAACCTCAGACTATGCAGAGAACAGAGAAGTGGAGAGAGCAGTTATATTAAAGTCAAAGCCTGTACTGTCATCTAGTGCTTGTTCACAGTATTGCAGTCCTACTATTGCAGTCCTGTTGTCATATAAACCTCAAATTCAATTAAATGAATATCTGTGAGCACAGACCATAATCCTATACATTTATATGAGAAAGCTTGTGTAGATTCTTATGAATTTGTAATCATGAAACCATGATGATTAAAGAGATGAGATGAACATTTCACTCGTTTCTGCTTCAATGAGCTCATCTAATGAGATAAGTGTGCAACCAACACATTCTGGTTTTAATGTCACATGACATTTCACTGTGTACACTCTAGATGCAGTGCATGCAGTGTGTGTTATTCAATTCCAGTTATTATGGTGCTAAATGCAAGCAACTGTTCAGAGCGTATTTTGCTTTCCTCTTCACCCTGGCTCACACACACACACACACACACACACACACACAAAGAGAGAGACAGTAATAACTGTAACAATAATGCTTCATAATCTCAGATTATAATACAATTACCATTTTAGTAACATGCTATTTGACTAAAGACTAAAGGTTTGGTCAATTTCACAACTCTGTGAATCAGTGTATAAAAATCTCTACTGAAGTAAACAAGTGATGCTTTTAACTCTAATAAAGCTGACCTTGGCTGGTGGCACTAGCAGCTGGCAGAGTTTGTGTACCACGTTTCTCTGAGACAGGATTTTCTTGTGTTTTCTGGACATCAATTGCAAAAAAAGTAAGTAAATAAATAAACTAAATTAAAAATTGATACTACAGGTCCTGTATACATCACAACCTGGATCCAAATGTATTAATACACTAAGAATGTTATTTTTTCTTGTTTTGAGTCCATTGACATTTCTTATCCCTTATGGCCAGGCCAGATCCTGACACGCTTCTACTGCCGCACCTTCCTTATGCCTTAATAATTGTAAAAAGACGTGCAGGTTTTCCAGAGTATCAGTGTGTACTGAGATATTTAGAGTACACTAGCTCTAACCTGAGGAGCTGATTTTGTTCGTCTTCCCGCTTCTGCTGCATGCTGCTTATTTCCTGTCTGTGTCGTGCCCAGAGAGAGCGCAGTTCCCTCCGCTGGCAGGCTGTCTGCCTCAAAACATCTCGGTAAGTAAGCGAGTCTGCCGTGAGCGAGTTAAGGAAGATGAGGAGACAGCTGACATTCAGACATGCAGCACACTCTGCATACACACAAGTGAGGCTACAGTCATTAAGAGATAAGGCTTAGTGCCTCAGCATCACTGATAAAATAGAAAATATCTAGGATATCATTTAATTCACTGTAAATCACCATTTTTTATAGTCATCCTCAGGATATCTATCTGTGATTGCTTTATAATTGATGGCTTGTTCATTAAAGTTTAGAGAGTGTGTGTATTGACATTGTGAGTAGTAAGGTGTTGAAAGTGTGTGTATTGATAGTGTGAGTATTTACTGAGGTTTTGAGTGTGTACTAAGGGTTTGAGTGTGTGTTTTGAAAGTGTAAGTGTGTAATGAGGTTTTGAGTGTGTATAAAGGTGTCGAGACTGTGTGTGTGTTGCCAATGTGCGGTATGGTGTGGGCATTAAAGTGTTGAGTGTGTGTATTGACATTGCCAGCGCTCAGTAAGGTGTTGAAAGTGTGTGTGTATTGATAGTATGAGTATTTAGTGAGGTTTTTAGTGTGTGCTAATGGTCTGAGCGTGTGTGTTTTGACAGTGCGAGTGCATAATCAGGTTTTTAGTGTGTATTAAGGTGTTGAGAGTGTGTATTTTAACAGTGCAAGTGTGTAATGAGGTTTTGAGTGTCTATAAAGGTGTTGAGACTGTGTGTGCTGCCAATGTGCGTGCATAGTGCGGCATGGCATGTGCATGAGAGAGTTGAGAGTGTGTGTATTGACATTGCGAGTGTGCAGTAAGGTGTTGAAAGTGTGTGTATTGATAGTGTGAGTATTTAATTTTGACAGTGCGAGTGTGTAATCAGATTTTTAGTGTGTTTTAAGGTGTTGAGAGTGTATATTTTAACAGTGCAAGTGTGTGATTAGGTTTTGAGAGTGTACTAAGTGTTGAGAGTGTGTGTTTTAACAGTGCAAGTGCGTAATGAGGTTTTGAGCGTGTATTATGGTGTTGAATGTGTCTACTGACAGTGTAAGTGTGTATTAAGGTGCACAGGGTGTTGGTGTGATTGTGTAATGAGGTTCTGAGTGTGTATTAATGTGTTCAGAGTGTGTGTATTGACAGTGTGAGTATGTAGTAATGTTTTAATGTGCTGACAGTGAGTGTGTAGTATAATGGTTTAAATTTCTAAATGGCAGAGGTAAAAGTGAGCAAATTTGTAGTACACCATTTGAGACAAAACTCTGAGCTTTTTTTTTTTTTTCTGAGAGAGAGAGAGAGTTTATAGAGTTTAGCTTTCTCTACTTTTGACACTGGCTCTTGTCTTAAATAATGTACTTAAATGTGTGCCTCCTGGTATCAAGGCAAGTGTATGAGGATATTGAGGCAGTGCTCGGATCTGGGTTCTCCTTACTAGAACGTTGTAACCCACATTACGCTGCAGACGCAGTGTGTTCATGTAGTGCTGCACCAGAGGAGAGTTTCCCCACACGTTAAACACACACTGCTTCACCTCTATATGTCCATCCACTGCATGTGACTGCATGGAGGGAGAAAGATTATTACTTGTTCTTCTGCGTGTCCTTTCCATCAATCGACAGTAATATTGTATTTCCTACAGTCATGTAATAAACAGCTATCATAAATAGACTGGACAGAGAGAGAGAAGTAGGGTTTAGAATAAACAATAGGAGGAAGAGAGAGAAAAAAAGACAGGAAAGACAGGCAAGACAGATAGAAAAATGGGAAACTAGTAGGATTTTTTTTTGTCTGGTGTAAGCCCCTGTTTCTATAAATTCCTGTAAACTCGTTGAATTAAAATAAGACTAGTCAATGATATCTTGTAAATGCCGACTAAAAGAGAATATAAATAAATGAATTAATGAAATAATTAATTATTATGGCACCACAGCCTGCACAGTTAACAGACACTTGAACCATATTAATGAGGAGATTCAATGGTAATTTAACACACCAGATTCAGTATAAAAGACATATCTAATGTTAGCACATAAACAATGACAATCAAGCTCACCGATATCACAGTCGATTATGTTCCACTAATTAAGGAAGCCAGAAATCATGATTAAAAAAAAAGATGAATAGTGCAGCATTAGTACTGATAAACTAGGGAAAAAGAAGAGAGAAAAGAAAAGAAAAGTAGCAAACAGAGAGAGAGGGAATGTAAAAACAAGTGATATTCAGAGAATAGAGATAATGTGATATAAATAGATTACAGTACATAGTACATTTTCTACATTTCTGTACATTTTCTATTGTGCACCTGAGCACTGTGCTCTAGGAATACTGTAATTACCTCTCTAGCTGAGGTGTGGTTTCTGTGCTCAGTAAGAGCTTTTAGATCAGATCCTGGGATGTTCTGTGAAGCTGCTTTCTCCACTGAAACACAAGATCGATGTGACCGAAGATTAAGAAAGACCATAAAGAGCGAGATTAACAACACAGAGACACGTCTTACTATATTTGTGAAGACCTCCCATTTACATGATTATTAACGCAGCTAATTAATCTTATGTTACACCTTAATCTAACCCTATTGGCTCTTTTAGTATTGTAAATAAAAGCTTGTGTAAATAAAACAGTTGTGGGGACCGGCCAAATATCCCCACAAGGTCCAAACCCTCTCACTCTCTCACCAATATACCAACATACCACCTACCACTAATGGCTCATATAAGATTGTTGCTTCGCTAGTTTTCTTATAATTAGCAATATAGCATGGCCTGTATTGCAAAACAGCAGCCGTACATGTCATTGTGTGTGTGTGTGTGTGTGTGTGTGTGTGTGTATGTATTGCTCTCACCCTCACTAGTGCTTGTGTGGCTTGTAGTAGTGAGCTTGTTCTTGGAGTACAATGCAATGGCCTGACTCACCTCACACGGACTCTTCTGAAACACATACAGTATTTTTCATTCATTCCCTTCCACACTATGCTGTGATGCTGTGTACTCAATGTGTCACACTGACCATTCTCTTCTTTTTTACAGCTGTGAGGCTGCCGGAGGGTTCAGAAAAGAAGATGCAAGAAAACACACTGTCGATAGAAGTCAGTGATGAGTCTGGAGAAAAAAAAAAAGAAAAAAAAAATACTGATACACATACTATAGGTGATTCCACGACTGGCATGACATATGTGTCCTGCTGATAATACATTTAGAAATGTGTACATCAACCTATGCGCATATTTAATTTATTTAATTTAAAATACAAGATTCTTGTATTTTTTGTATTCATCCATTTAACATTGCAGACTTAAAACATCCTTTCTTCCATTAACTTAATTCTGTACATGTGACCAGTATGGATAATAGTCAATGACAGTTTGTGTATTTGCTAAATCAGTGGCAATAAACACAACGCTGTTACTCATTTAAGAGCAAAATGCAAAGATGTTCAGCAAAGAAACCTTAAATGCATGTTTTCCTAAATTCAATGTTCTATTTAAGAACCAGCAATTCATCTATAATGTAATATGAATTACAGTTTAGCGTATAAATATGTCCGGCATTAGGAGTGTAAAGATACCGCGTATCATATTGTTTCATTCAATACGAGGTTCTCGACTCGACACGTTTGCATATCAAACAATACATTCTGCAGACCTTATTATAAAGTAGGCTATTTGTCATTTGTCAAGGTGAATTAAACATTTAAACTTAATCAAGCCCACACTCTCACCTCTGAAAAACAAACTTCCCCTGTATCTCAAATCAAGACAGGCTATGGAGGTTTAAAAAACATGCTTCCATGAGCTAGTACGCTAGCATAGTAGTATACTAGCTAGTATTAGCTTATATTAGCTCAAGAATAACAGCAAGAGGAGCTGGAAGATTCCCCAAAATCTTTAAGCACTGGCCTATAGGAGCATTTTGCCTTCTCGACACTGCTGACTAGTGAGAGTTGGGCCGAAACAATACAGCTGAATCTGCCAAATATGTGTACAATGCACCATTGCTAATGTGGAACATACACACACGGACACACAGCAAGCTCTCTGCTGCACTCAGGAAGCCTTTGCTCGATGATGGATAAAGGCCTGGCAAAGTATCTCAAGGGAGGAAACTCAGCATTTGGTGATGGCCATGGGTTCCAGACTTCACGCAGTCATTGACTGCAAAGGATTTCCATCCAAGTATTAAAAATAGTCATTATATTTATAATAATGTTAGTGTATCCAATTAATTTTGAGCCTGTGAAAATGGAGGGACTATGTAAAACATGGTTAATGCAATGGTTTTTTTAAACCCCTTGAATTAAAGCTGAAAGTCTACACTTCACTCACATCATGATTGCTTGTATAAATATATACACATACATACACACTAATCAGCCATAACATTAAAACCACCTAATATTGTGTAAGTCCCCCTTGTGCCGTCAAAACAGCTCTGACCCATTGAGGCATGGACTCCACAAGACCTCTGAAGGTGTGCTGTTGTATCTGGCACCAAGACTTTAGCATCTGTAAGTTGCAACACGGGGCCTCCATGGATCAGACTTGTTTGTCCAGCACATCCCACAGATGCTCGGTCTGATTGAGATCTGGGGAATTTGAAGGCCAAGTCAACACCTTGAACTCTTTGTCATGTTCCTCAAACCATTCCTGAACAATTTTTGCAGTTTGACAGGGCACATTATCCTGCTGAAAGAGGCCACTGCCATTAGGGAATACCACTGCAATAAAGGGGTGTACGTGGTCTGCAACAATGTTTAGGTAGGTGGTACATGCCAAAGTAACATCCACTTGAATACCAGGACCCAAGGTTTCCCAGCAGAACATTTCCCAGAGCATCACACTGCCTCCGCCGGCTTACCTTCTTCCCATAGTGCATCCTGGTGCCATCTCTTCCCCAGGTAAGTGCACCTGGCCATGCACATGATGTAAAAGAAAACGTGATTCATCAAACCAGGCCACCTTCTTCCATTGCTCCATGGTCCAGTTCTGATGTTCACGTGCCCATTGTATGTGCTTTCGGCAGTGGACAGGGCTCAGCATGGGCCCTCTGACCGGTCTACGGCAACGCAGCCCCATACACAGCGAGCTGTGATGCACTGTGTGTTCTAACACCTTTCTAACCTAGCCAGCATTAACTTGTGTGTACAGTGCGTGTGCTACAGTAGCTCTTCTGTGGGATCGGACCAGATGGGCAAGACTTTGCTCCTCACATGCATCAGTGAGCCTTGGGCACCCATGATCCTGTCACCAGTTCACCAGTTGTCCTTCATTGGACCACTTTTGGTAGGTACATATATATAAAATGCTTGCTTTTGCTTTACTAACAATATATTATATCGATCGAGACACCACTGTATCATTACACCTCTATCTGGTATTACATCATCAGTGCAACAGGAAGGGAGAGAAGAGAAAATTAGAAAGGTAGGGAGAGAGAAAGAGAGAGAAAATTAAATCTTGTGTGTTTAACAGTAAGGAGGAACTCGGGTGAACACTGCAAGGTGATTTTGAGAGCTCAATAAAGATTAAGACTTAAAGACAAGAACATGGGGACATTTTATTCCTTTGCAAGGATGAGGGTGGTTTGAAAAAATGACATACCACTCTCCTCTTTTTTTTCTCTCTGTAAAATGCTGCTGGTCTCGTTTGCCTCCAGAGCTTCAAAGTCCCATTGCTTGTAGACTTCAGGAGCAGGACAGAGCCCTAGAGAGAGAAAAAGAGTGAGAGACTGACACCAAAATACAATGCTCTGTAGAGACAGAAAGGCACTAGATTCTATAACAACTCCTTTGACCCAAATACTTGTGAACTCCAATACTCAGTGCAACAGTTCACACAAGACTGACTCATTTCCTTTCGACACGCATGATAAATCTAAGCCTGATTTATTGCTTCAACACTATTGTAGAATCAAGCGAAGTCAGTAATTCAACAGGAGGTCTCTGTTCTCTCTGCTCTTCTGATATATTTTTAAAAATATATATACTTATGATATACTTCTCACTGATATATTTTTAAAAAATCTGAGTGATCGAATGTGCTTATTAACAGACTTAAATATGTTCTTCATTGCATTATTCATTCAACTGGATATAGGCCATTCAGCTGCTTGAAAGCTAAGATATAACACTATAACTATACAAGATTTGGCTAATAATGATTTATGACGATGGTCCCGGGTGCATTTGCTGTCCTTGTTCTTTGTAATGGAAGAAAACGTATCTAATTGATTCATTACGCAAAGCTGGCTATTCAAAGAGTACAAAACTTTACATAGATTGCCTTTACATACTTGTCCAGCAGCAGAATCACTAAATCTGTGTCGAGCTTCATCTCCTTCTCTTTAATAAATTACTCCGTGTTGGAAAAGCGCTGCCGCTGTTTATTCTGGCTTTACTGCCTTCCTTGTCATTAAATTTTGTTCAAAGTACAACATGTTTTTTTTTTTTTTTTTGCTCAGAGGAGAATTAACTGGCTGTGCTGGGCGCTGGCTGATTTCGGCCATGTTTTTCTTTCCCAACAGCCTGAGGCATGTGGCACACCCACAATGTATAATATTTTCTGAATTCTCCCCTAGAGAAAAACACTTGTAAAGGGATCTTGCTCCACTTCTTCATGGACAACGTTTCAAGTTTCTTTGTAATTCGGGCGCCGCAGCAAAAAGGCTGCCCACTGCTCCGGGTGTGTGTTCACGGTGTGTGTGTGTGTGTTCACTACTGTGTGTGCACTTGGATGGGTTAAATGCAGAGCACAAATTCCGAGTATGGGTGAGTCACTTCACTTTCACTTTACTTCACTTTAATTAGTATATATGTCTTTATTGATAAATGGGTTTGGACATTTGGACTGATCTGTTCAATTCAGACCACAGGTTTTTAATATGGTTTTATTTCTCAAAGATAAAAGCTCAACTCTGCAAGTAAATGGAAATGTTTTGTCCAACATATCCTGTTTAATTTTAGTTTTTACTTGAATTTTTGTTTCTATGTGTATGTATGGGTGAGTCTTGCTTTGGGTATCTGCTTATATAGCATTTATATTCAGTAGCTTCAACATTTGTAAATAGCTACAAAGTGAAGGACTGGAGTGAGAACGTGGCGAGTTGATGCCCTTGCTTTTCTGTTTTTCACCTGTTTAGATAGGGAGTTATGAAAACAAACATTTTCATTTCTCTTTAGTTTACACATTCTCAGTTTTCGTTTGCTGTTGTTTTGGTCTGGTCATCACCCCTACTTTACTTACAAATTATCAAATGAAAAATTATGAACTAATTAATGATAATAAATTAATATTAAAGAGTATATGCAATTATAGTGTACATAATAAACATATAAGGAACTAGGTGAGTTTATCAGACCAAAATAAATAAAAAAAAGATCTTGAAGTTGAAAATCTGGTGTATTGCCCAAAAATGACATTTCAGGTAGAAATCCTTCATTACTTAAAGAAAATAAATAAATGTTGAAATAGTTCTGGAAACAAGCGTGTCCATGACTTTTCCTACAATTTTTTTTTTACTTTAGCTGTGCAAATAAATAACAAAAGCTCCAAGAACTTGTCTAGAAATATTCATTTAGATTCTGCTGCTTCGGTTTTACCTCCGATCCACTGGTAGGCGGTGGAGCACAGAGCTGTGAGGAAGGCTGGATCACGAAAACAGCACGACTGAGGGAAGCAGCAGGAGAAGCAGCAGAACAGCATCTGACTCAGTATGCTGGGGAAATCCTGAAGAACCGAACACCACAAAGCATCTCACCACTATTATCCAAACATCTACCTAACTCCACCTAACACCAGAGTGTGTCACTAGAGTAACACAATCCTAGTTAACCAGCAGGGCACAGGTGTCGATTCAGTGAAAACAATCTAGTGTGACTATGTCTATGAATCATTTCTAGCCTCCCAAGTCTTTCTGACTGACAAAGTCATACACTTCAACTGGGTTACTAATCACTTATAACACATTAAGATAGTAGGAACAAATTCTACTGTTAAAGAAAGGGGAAAAAAACACATTTTAATGTGTTTTAGAGCTCATGTTATACTTTAAATTGCCCATGTCTACGTCAAAAAAATAAAACTGCAAACAATGAAGTAGGCCAGGATAAATGTATATCTGTTATGTCACATGTTTTTACATGTTTTTACATATTAATTTTCCAACAGCAGATATTAGACTATTGGAAGGGCAATAAAAAAAAATCTACTGTATGTGATATATGTTATATTAGGGTTTTGTTTGTTTGAAATCACATAATTTTTAAGCAATTTTAACATAATTTTAGCTAAAATTGTGACTATACATATTTTAAGCTTATTTCATATTTGACTGCATTTAATATACTATTTTAAGAACTTTTTTTTATATTTTAACACAACAACAATCAATATACACAATATACAGTATATCACATCATATCCATATGACAACTAAAGTATTTAATATGTCTAATTATGTCACAGCCTCAATCACAGCACAATGTAAATGTTATTCATGTTTTGAGAATTTGCTTACTAAAGTAGTGTAGTTTACCGGAAGGAAGATGGTGCCACTGTTAGAGGACAGCGAGCTCTGGGTCAGAATGCTGATGTAATTCTCTGCAATCCGGCCAAACAGTCGATCCTGAGCTTTCCTGTCGGGCTGAAAAACAGAGAGAGAGAAAGATAGATTGGGAGAGTGAGAGAAATTGAGATAGACTGTCACTCAGAATGATAATTTGGGTCCTAAACAGTGCCGCAGGTGATGGTGCAGAAAGCTAAAGTGCAGGAAATCTGTCCCCTGGTGCCTCCTCTAGCTCTGACACGCATGTGGGGAAAGATTTATTACCATATTGCTGATGCTTATCCAATCATAGAATCTGGAAGCCATAAAATTGACTTCTCACGCTTCCCTTAAATTAAAACCTTGACCTAAAAATATACTTTCTAACTTTTCTCAGGCAAAAAAAAAAAAAAAAACTTACCTGAAAGTTCTCCAGGAAGAGCCACCAGAACGAATTGATGACGAAGCGTTCCATGGTGGAGGAAGAGAGAATGTTATGGAAGACAGCCTTTAAGATGGGCTATAGAACACAATTACACACATACACACACACACACACACAAAAAAAAAAAACAGGCACAAGGTAAGATTCAAGTGAGCAATATAAACACAGAAATTGCTGCCGATGGTAAGATTTGTTTTATGTGGCATTTACTAGTGCATTAAATACACAGTGTTAAGGAAATGTGAAATAGATACACCATTAACATTATGCTACATTATGGTGTTTTTCTGATGGTGGTGGAGGGTGCTGTCTACATTTGCATTATTCCATGCACCCCGTGCCATGTGGATGTGGGCGTGGTTATCCTGCAAGAGACCACTCCCACCAGGAGAGAAATGTTTCCGCGTAGGATTCCAGTCAGAAGAACTTTGTATTGATTTGCAATGCCTCGTCCCTTAAAGAGGACAAACCATGCCAGCAAAATGCCCTAAACAGTCTCCCCGCTTCTGTTTTCTTGGTGTACACTCCCCCACCATGGAGAACATGAAGAAGGATGATTCATTTGACCCTATTACTGTTTTCCACATCTCTATAGACTCCAGTGCTTGTGGTGTTTGCACTCTCTCACGTGCATTCATCTATTTACTGATGTCTTTGCTGTAGATCTAAATGCAGATGTCACTGTGCCTACTGAAACACAGCCAGCTCAGCAGGCTTTGTGACTGAAGCCCCTGCCATCAGTGCACCCATAATGAACCATCTTTAAAAGCGACTTAGATGCCACAGAGCATGGTAATTTGCTTATAGCTTAAATATATCATGCAGTACACCTGTCTAGAAGCATATCTACACTGGATAAGCTACTGAAGGCAAAGTGATCATCCTAAAAAAATCCATTTGAAACAATATATTTGCAGTTTCCTGACCAAATGATTGAATACTTTATTATGTTGTTGATGCTGGTTTTGAAATAGGTTAAGGTAAAAGCAGATATTGTACCAAAAACTGTCAACATGCATTGTATGGTTATCATACTGTGGATTTTCCAACCATACTGCCCCTATACCACATAACATTGCAGTATAATTCTATAAAACTTAATTGCACTTGCAGCATTGCTTATTATCATTATCATTATTATTATTATTATCTTGCTGAGTTTAGTGTTCATTTTTCATGCTTTCCTGCTTTCCCTGCTGGAACACTTATGATTCATACAGTCGCATAATTAGAGACGCACCTTGTGCACTAGGTGGCGCTGTGCCTGTATGACACGTGTGACGATGGCTCTGTATGCAGTATTGTGTGGCAGAGTTACTGGAACATCACCGAACTGTGGACACTGGTACAGCTCCACCATCTTAGGTATGTCCTCCATCTTCTACACACACACATTTATATATATATATATATATATATATATATATATATATATATATATATATATATATACACACACACACACACACACACACACAGATATATACACACATAATGAACACGTACTGAAGGTAGTGTCTGAGAAAATGATTGAACAGTCTGAGTACAAAATCAAGAAATATTTATGTTACCAATGTTACTTAATGCCCAATGATTACTAGAAAAAACACCAGGACTCTAATTTTTTTTATAGTCCCTTTACACACACACACACACACACACGGACATGCTGATGCAGAGCCAACTGGCCCCAGTCCTCTAACCTTTTCAGTGGCCATGTTACTCTTGCACGAAATTGACCAGGGGATAGTGTGGGGCTTCTCTCTCTCCTCTGTGGTGATAACACACACACACACACACACACACACACATTCACACAGAGAAAAAAATCAAGCAAACTCAGTTCAAGAGTGTGTATAGACCAGACTGCATCTGAACACAGACAAAATTTCAATTAGTGTGTTATTTCTAATACTTCGAGGACCTCTGCTATTGGCATTGTCATCAGCAGCATTCTTTAATACCCACTATTACCATTACCATTACCTTAGAGTACTGGTTCGAGAGCTCAACAAAGTATGACAGTAATATCACGACAAGCAGGAATACCATTTTTAGGCTAAATAATTATACATACAGTATGATGCCATTTCAGTTATTAGCATTTTAAACTCTAAATGTTTGTACTTGCCATTAGCTGCAGACTCCAGGTGGCCTTTTGTATTGTCACTGCTGATCTGAAACACACA
Organism: Pangasianodon hypophthalmus; assembly: GCF_027358585.1. Lineage (NCBI taxonomy): Eukaryota > Metazoa > Chordata > Actinopteri > Siluriformes > Pangasiidae > Pangasianodon > Pangasianodon hypophthalmus. The sequence goes on along the minus strand of NC_069730.1, from coordinate 12,629,487 downwards.
CAGGTAAAAACACACAACCGTGGAGTATAATTATGTAATATACAGTAGTTTTGGGTAATGTAGTAAATTCACCCATAATTAAATAAGAAACCTGTCTTGGTGATTACAGACCAGGTATCCTGATATTCACAGATACTGTCACTAAATCCTGTACTATAATTACTGAAAAAAAAATTACACTTATTTAATTTGGATCCTGACATTTACTCCAGCTGTGAATGCAGAGGGAAAATAAACTGAGCTGCATTTAGGGTGCCAACTAAGCACAGCAGTGAAGCCTCAGGGCAGTGTGTGTGTGTGTGTGTGTGTGAGTGAGATAATCTGCAAAATTCTTGCATTCTGCATTTTTAATGTACATTTTGGCTTACATCCCTGTTTTATTCCCATACAGCTTTTTTTCCTGAAAAAATTGATGTTACAGAGAAAGGTTTGTGTTTTGTTAAGCAATATTAAGTAACTGACCAGGTTTCTGATAAAAACTTCATAAAGGGTATAAGGCATATCAGCTTGCCTTATCATAATATTTTTACAGTTGATATTAGTATTGCAATATGAACTGTAAACTGTAATCTTTGCAATTTAAGTAGTTTTTTTTACCTAAAAATCTTTTGTGAGTGAATCTGTAGGCAGATTTTCATGTAATATTAGTGCAGTAATTTTAGCATTATAATATTATTGTATAATGAAAGTAATATCATTAGCATTAATAATATTAAAAATAATCTTAAATTTCAGGTTTTTTTTTTTAATTAAAACACACAGGTATAAAATGTCAATTATCTGACGCCATTATCTGAAACTATATCTTTTAGTGCTCAAAATATTCATTTTTTTTGTATTCAGATTAAAACCAAAGGTGGGTGTGGTTTATACCAGAAGCGTTTTTTAAGTTACCCGACCACTATGCCCTTGGTACACTGGAAAACTCTGAGAAAAAAAAGCTTTCATTTCCTGAACTGCATACAAGCAATGTATAGCAAAAACAAAAAAATTGGCCTTACCGTTCCAAGATAGGTAGATAGATAGATAGATAGATAAAAAGATAGATAGATAGATAGATAGATAGATAGATAGATAAGATTTCTTTAGTTTTTTACAGATATATTGTGGAAATACGGATTTATTTTGGAGCTCAGTGAGGCATTGTTAAGGTGGACCTAAACTCAAATAGTGCATCTCCTATTTGTATCATGTTACCTTCGATGTCCCATGACAGGGTTGCCAGGTTCCAAAAGACCTGAGCTTGATCAGCAGAATTCTTCTGGTCTCGATCTTCCATGCACAGTGTGTGTCCTCTAGCCAGGAATTGAGTGCGGCACCTGACCACTTTTGCCATGTGTGCTCCTTTCATTCTTGCCAAGAAAGTTCACTTAGCTTTGCTCCTTTGACTCTGTTTTTGCACTGTTTGGTGCTATGGTTCTGAAAAATGTCAAGGCTGCTTGGCTTTCTGTGCCAGTGTACCTGCGCTCACTTTGTGTAGCCCTGTGCACAGCTCTGTAGCTCCATGGATCCATGGTGCAGCATACAGAGTGAGGATGCTTGGTGGTGCTGTGACCCTGGGGACTGTGTGCACCATGGCAGAGCCATCAGTGGTGCTGTGACCAGCTAGGGCTTCGTAATTCAAACATGGCTCAAACATCCTTTGAAGGACTGTGCTAACCAGGTAATTTTTGTTTTATTTATTACTATTTTTTTCCTTTTTGCTATCAGTTTTGTATAAGAAAGGTGAATTATTATTATTATTAAGGCATTTTATAGTGGGAGTGCTGGAATTTGAAGCAGCGTACATGAGGCGTGAGCTATGACGTCACACCCAAATGATAATCAAATAATTTTTTAACAAAGAATGTGTGTTGATTACAATAATTACACCACAGCGTGGCCGATTTCTCGAATCGCATGGTGTTACTTAATTTTCTATAATAGCACCAATCAGAATATTTATGATTGTAACATAAATGGTAGGTTTATATTAATGTGCTTGTTCTAGCATGTTTTTATTCCTATAACAGCCCATTCACAAGGACTTGTATTGCAGATGTTCCACATAACCTAAGCCTAATAATAAACTGATTAAAACATGTTAAATAACAAAGGAAAGCATATAATCGTCACTTTTTATTGACGTTGATAGAATAGGATGTGCACGCCATTCTGGGCAGCTCCTAAAATCCTAACTACTGAGTGAGTTAGCATGACTTTATCTACCAAAAAAAAAAAAACAACTAGGAAAAAAATCATTATTTTGTGACCTTGTTATTCTAAGGCTTTGTCTGGCATCTTAGTGAAAATGAGTTAACCACATAAACTTCTCCAAACTCATAGATAAACCTGGTTTTATAAAGTTCTAGCTATAAGTCAATCATCATCCAGAATGAACACAACATAGATAGCCTTGACCAATCAAATATTCACAACCACAGACAACTTTCAGCTTTCAAGATTTGTTAATATTATTAAATGCTTTGCATGAATTGAAATTTGAAGGCAAAATATTTAGGAACAACTTAGGAACAAAGTGAATGTGTGGTTTAGAAGTTAGAAGATACCTTCAGAAAAAATACTATTTACTGAAAAGCATGCATTTTCACAATGCCATCTTAACTGGCTCAAAATGTCTTTCTCTGACAAGTAATTTAATGAAATTGCTTTATATGAATCTGTCAGGTATAATCTTAAAAAAAATGGAAACAGTATTTGATCTTACAGGATAACAGTGTTTGGGCACTGTTCAAAAATGTACATGTCTCAGAATTTTGCTACTGTAAATTTGAAGTAACTTTAAATGCAAATTTCAGTATTTGAAAGTTTTGCTAGCTGGAATGTCAAAACTTTGATGTATCATATCTCATAATAGCTCTTCTTTCAGATTATGATACCAAGGTCTCGACTTGATCATTTTCCTCTTTCCATTTTAAGATTTTAAACTATATTTTTCTACAAAAATAATAACAGTAATCATCAATAATTTTGTTAATTCATAGTTCCAAAAATACTAATATTTTCATGCCATAAAGGAATTTATAAGCTAAGCAAAACCAGTGTTAATTCCACTTTAGTGGAAGCGTGATCGTTATTGGTAGACATGAACCAAGTGTGAGCTACCTGCACAAGGCTGCTGTGTCTTTGCAGCAAAGGTAGATGGGAAATTTCCTCACTTAGACTCTCCATGGTCCCCACCAAACATGCTAACACACACTGGGTTGAGGAAATTCAAATCAACGGGGAAACAAATGTGGGTTCTGGAAGGCTGAAGTCCAGCACAGTTAGGGTTTAACCCACACAGTTTAACCTGCTAAAGCTCAGGACTCGTTTATTAAACTGTGCAGAGGCTTCACATTATCCAAAACTGTAAACAAATAGGAAACATCAGAGGAAATCTATGAATTTAGTTCACTTATTTGGGTGTGAGCATGTGCATTTTGTCCACGATACAGTAATACACACCAGTCAGCCATAACATTAAAACCAGCTGCCTAATATTGTGTAGGTTACCTTTGTGCCACCAAAACATCTCTGACCTGTTGAGGCATGGACTCCACAAGACATCTGAAGGTGTGCTGTTGTATCTGGCACCAAGACATTAGCAGAAGATCCTTTAAGTCCTGTAAATTGTGAGTTGGGGCCTCCATGGATCAGACTTTTTTGCCCAGTACATCCCACAGATGCTCGATCAGATTGAGATCTGGGGAATTTGGAGGCCAAGTCAACACCTTGAACTCTCTGTCATGTTCTCAAACCATTCCTGAACAATTTTTGCAGTTTGGCAGGACGCATTATCCTGCTGAAAGAGGCCACTGCCATTAGGGAATACCATTGCCATGAAGGGGTGTACTTGGTCTGCAGCAATGTTTAGGTAGGTGGTACACGTCAAAGACACATCCATATGAATGCCCTGACCCAAGGTTTCTCAGCGGGTTTCACCGGTTGTCCTTCCTTGGACCATTTTGGCAGGTACTAAGCACCGCATACCGGGAACACCCCACAAAACCTGCCATCTTGCAGATGCTCTGACCCAGTCGTCTAGCCATCACAGTCTGGCCCTTGTCAAAGTCGCTCAGATCCTTACGCTTGCCCATTTTTCCTGCTTCCAACACATCGACTTCAAGAACTGACTGTTCACTTGCTGCCTAATATATCCCACCCCTTTGCAGGTGCCATTGAAATGAGATAATCAATGATATTCACTTCACCTGTCAGTGGTTTTAATATTATGTCTGATCGGTATACTGTAATTAGTAGTATGTTTGTAAGCGAATACATTTATTTTATAATGATAATTTATGTTATGTTATAATATATCATATTCAGAAATCTGTGCTAAACTACAGCCATCAAGGAGCATGGCAACAATTGCATTCATGCATACACTTACACACATACAGTACATGGCACCCACTTTTTCTTACTTTTATCCTAATTTACTTTCCTTAAGGATACTGATGGGGGCACGTGATAACTCCCGAAGTCTCTCGCATTTCTGCTTCACGGTCATGGAGGTCTCTCTGTCATCCTCATGGCACACCATGACAGGCATACACAGCCTGTTTACCTCGACTACCGCACTCTGTGCTTCAAACATGGCACCTACAGCAAAGAAAATAAAGGAAACAAAGCCTTTAGGTCTCTCTATAAAGATACATTATCTCAGGAGTAGTGAGAACACAAAACAGTCCCCAGAGTTCTTACTCTTTTCTTGTGAAAAAGACAAGATGAATCGATTGATTGACAGTATAGATAATAAATAAAGCTCTAAACCCCACAGATTCAGAACATTAGTGTTTTGAATCTGATGCTACATTCAAATAACTTTAGAAGTTTAATTTAAACCAGAGAAGTTGACATTTTTCACTATAGCAGAAAAAGCTAAGCTGCTGATGCTAAGTGTAATTGCAGGGATTAATTCTGGTTGTGCAGGAATCGTCCATGATTTACCGGTATAATTCCTCCACAAGAATTTGTCATCCCGTGATATTGATGATATAGTTGATGACATGTTTACGTGCCACAATGTGGGCATCTCACCCGTAGAACGAGAACAAGCATGGCAGAAGGCAGAGTTCCAGCCCTCGACGAGGAAGAAGAATTAATCCCAAAAAAGGAGCTTCCTCCATAATATGGAAGCAGTTTGGATACAGAAGATCAGATGTGAATCAGACGGCTCTCAAGACGGTATGCTGATGTGACTTGTGGCCAAAAAGATCGTGTTGAATGTTAATATTTTCATATCGTCATTTATATAGTTACCGCAAAAAATACCATGAAATATCGTGATATAGTTTTAAGTCTATATCACTCATCCCTAGTGCAGTCTTTTCTTAGTCTTTTCTTTCCACTATCACTATACTATTACACAGAATAAAAGACTGAATGGCTATGTGCTGTTTTTAGTTATTAGATATTATCCATAGATCTCAGTTGCCTTATATCTTCGAATGACTTTAACCTCCTGACTGGCAAGTACATTTGCCTTCCCGTGTCAAAGAGTTCTACACGAACACATCATTACTGTAACAAATGAATATCTATATTCTGAATCATTTCTGCCTTTCCATATATTTCCAGGTCTGGGAAATTCCACTTTTTTTTTTTTTGGCATTTTCCCAGATCTAAACAAAACCCCTTGTCTCAGTTAAAGGTGATGCTTAATAGGTGAAACAAAAGGTAAAAAAAAAAAGGTATAGCATTGTGTCAAAATCTGGTAACGGTACATTATAAATCAGTAATTAATAAATAAATAAATAACTAAATAAATAAATAAATACTTTTTAAATGACCTTTATAACAAAAAAAATTTAAATATTAAAAATTTAAGAAAAAGAAAGAAAAGAAATCCAGTCCCTTAGAGTCAATTGTTGTGTAACTTTAACACAAATTCTGCTACCTTTTTCTTTTCTGTATTCTGATACTCTGGTCTATTTTAATTCCACTATTCCAACTAAAGTATTAAATTAACAGTGTTTGTCTTCAACTGTTAGTTTAGAGGCAGTTTAGGGGGAAAACATATCTGCACTTGTTTGGCTTATGGACAACACAGTAAAAGGTCAGTTTTTAAGGTGTCTTTAAAGACCCAGTGAAGTGCCTTGAAACACTCAGGGTTATTTGATGTGTTGACGTAATTTCCACTGAAATAGGAAGTCAGGGCGGGACATACCGAGTGGCTCCTCCCCTTTTTAAAATAGACAGTAGCATTTAGCTAACCTCACAGCCCGGGCTAAGCCGTACTTGACAGTTAGTATCACACAATAACGCAAACCCGAGCAATAACGATGCCTGTCACATCACGAAGCCGTAAGCTGGCACTAATACCTCCTTCTTCAAAGTGAATGAATTCAAGCCATTTCCTTCTTAACCAACTTACAGCTGGAAAACTGAATAAAACGCGTGTGTTCGAACAGGAAAAGACACATTATGCTTGCTGATATGATTTCCCTCACCCAACAACATCAACCTCAGCTGCTGATTCAAGACAGCATTTGATTGGACAGAAAATCTGACGAGAAGCTAAAATGTAGAAAGATGTCATCAAAATTGTTGATCTGTAAATTCTGAATGCATATATCTTCTAAATGAGAATTGTGTCACTGTTTTGGAGCATACTGGCTTCTAGACAACTTTAAGGCTAACATATAGTACTGTGCAAAAGTCTTAGGCACATGCAAAGAAATGCTGTAGAGCAAAGATGCCTTCAAAAATAATGAAATTAAATGTTTCTACATTAACAAAAATACTATAAAGAGCAGTAAACAGTAATAAATGAAACAAAGTCAATATTTGGTGTGATGATCCTAAAAAATTAGTAGTCTCAGGTACAATGTGTGCAGTTTTATAAGGAAATGAGCTGGAAGTGTTACTGAGCATCTTGCAGAAGCAGCGACAGTTCTTCTGGAGACTTTGACTGTCACACTCGCTTCTTATTTTTGCAGCAAAACCCAGCAGCCTACATTATGTTTTCATCTGAAAAATGTCTCTTATGTAATCTGCTGCTTTCTTTACTGACATACAAACATTTTTCTGTAATATTTAATTTTTTGCCTGAAAACTAATGTTTGGAAATCTAAAATGTTTTTGTACTGAATTAATAATGTAGAAGTCATCAAATAAAAATCTATAATAGAGTTTGTACTAAAAAAAATTGGGTGCCTAAGACTTTTGTACAGTACTGTACTCACATTAAAAGCTACAAAACTTCAATGTTGATTTCATGGAGACTTTAGTGCTAGTTTAGACGTTTTGGTCCTTCTGGCTTTCCATACAGACCCCTAACTACTCTGAGTGCGTTTAAAACAAACCCTCTCTTATTTAACTGAATAGTACCAGAAACAGTAAGAACAGTTGTTTGTTTTGGAGGTGATTTACCTCACATGAAAGAAGGCAGCACGGGTGATTTATTCACGCTAACTCCTGACGCTTCCGCGACGTTCCCGCGCTGCTCAGGATGTTCGGCTAATTGTTGTGCAACGCAGAGGTCGTTACTATGGTAACCAACTGCAGACGCCTCTGTGAGCTAAGCTAGACAGGACAACAGCGCCGCCATTTTGGAAGAGGCAACCGGTATATACCTGGCTTGTGTGCGTTCAAGTGCTCCTGGGAAGTTCGTATTTACGAGTTGGGAAGTCGTAATTACGAAGTCAGGTGCGTTCAAGACACTTTTGTCTGACCAAGATGGCAGTGTACTTTCTCGTATTTAAAAAATACAGCAGGGTTTTTAACTCTACTTCTAGAAAATGAAGAACAAAAAATGCACTTCAGGTGTGTTTTTTTAACTTCATGTTTTTAATCAATTTATGAAGCCACTGTAAACTTTGTCGTTACATATTATATCGCAACTGTACAACGCTATCGTATTTTGTGTAATTAGGCAATTAGCTTGTTTTATTGTAAATAAAAAAGCCTGATAAATTTAATACAAATTATATTTAAAATGATAAATATACATATCACTGCTAAACACACATTCACTTTCAACTAATTTACCCTCAACTACAGACATTGCATCCATTGATTCCACCATGTTTTCTAACTGCCACAACACCCCCAACTTTTAGAAAATCCCGAGTTTCCCACTCACAATTACGACTTTGTGGTGGCGTTCAACTCGTAAATACGATCTTTCCCTCATGACTTGAACGCACCATGATTTTAGAGCGTCCATTAAGATTTTCTCCAAAGAATGCCAACACGCTGCAGCATCTGGATGGAAGATTTCCCAACGCCTTAAAACAAGGAAACAGTGAATTACTTTTGACAGACGGAAGCTATGATAACGTGTGTTTATTTTTAGAGCGATTTGCAGGTGTAAAAGCAGGTAATGACGTGCAACGGCAGAATGGACTATTTCCATACGTCACAAATGTCTACAAATTTTTGAGTTGAAGGGAGTTTCATGCACTCTGGCTGGCATTACTCTTGGCCAAAGACTTAGGAGAAGCAATGAGCCACTGAAGTAGTCGTAAATAAGGAATAGTCGTGAATAACGACTTGTGTGAAAGTTCAATTGTGTGAAAATCCAATACGGTAAATTTGTAGTCATATTAATAAATGGATAGTAATATAACTTTTATTGCACATTAAACCCATGGGCATAGATTTGGTTTGAACGTTGATGGTTTGAAGTGTGAATGGGTATGCTTCCTGATATTTTCTAATTACACTTTAAAAAAAAAGATAATAATAATTTTGAAAAAAAAACCAGCTTGTTATATCTGCAGTGTCATTACATAATTTCCCTCTGTTTATCTATCTGTCTATCTATCTATCTATCTATCTATCTATCTATCTATCTACCTGAACTGTTCCTCCTCTCCCTCTTCTGACTGCCCTACCCTGCTGCTGCATTCACCTTGAGTCTGAAACAAGGACAACATATCTAAAGCATATCCATTAAAGATGTTCACTCATGACAGTACAAGTGGTAAAAAAGGTGGAAACTAAGTAAAAAGCGCCTAGTTTCGATTTGAGGATGTTCACACTGGATGTGTCGATTCCGTCGAAGCTTCATATCACCCCAGAACGTTCAGATACCCAACAGCAGAGCAGTCTGCAAACTGCAGATGTTCTATGAGTCTGTGGTGTCTAGTGTCATTTTCTATGCAGTGGTCTGTTGGGGAAGTAGCATGAAGGTGGCAGACAGAAATAAACTGGACAAACTAATCAGGAGGGCTGGCTCTGTACTGGACCCTGTTCACGTTGTGGCTGAGAGAAGGATGTTGTCAAAACTCCACTCAATCCTGGACAACCCTTCTCACCCACTACACAGTGTGCTGGTCGACCAGAGGAGCTCTTTCAGCCAGAGACTGATCACTGCCAAGTGTTCCACTGAGCGCTTCAGAAGATCTTTTATCCCTGTGGCCATCAAGCTGTACAACTTCTCTCTATAAGTGCTGGGACTTTCATGTGTAATGCATATGCAATACATGTTCAATTCATGTGCAATAAGGGACTTTCATGTGCAATACAAATTTATTATTACTGCCTATTATTAATACTAAGATTAATGTGCAATTGTAACGGGTAGTATTCATATTATTCATTACACTACCCAACAGACATTCACATTAAGACAAAGTTAATACGGTTATAATTCTGTTCAATATACAAAGTCATATTTCATCTTGTTCAATATTTTGTTTAATGTACAAAATAATTTCGTTATAACATTAATTGTGTTCGAAAGAGGTGGGAATGGAATGGAGAAATTGTCAATTAAATAATTGTTTTATTTTGTCGTGCTCATTACAAGGAAGCCCGAATAGGTGGTGATCGGCCAAAGAGACCTGATCCGTTAGTCTGGGATCGACCGCTTATGTCTCGACTCACTTTCTCAGGCGAGATCGCAAGAGTTTCCTCATCTGAGTAAACGTTTTCACTGAGGAAACATCACAGTATCACTCGCGATTATTTCTCCCTATTTTTCTCAGGTATCAGGTCACTAAAATGATTATAATACATTTCTAAAATGAGTTTGAATGTTAAGAGTATGTGTATGTAATTGAACGAGAAAGGGTAAAGTTTCACTGAGTGTGTTAATGCGTGTATATGAGCGAAGCACATGGTGGCCGGGCCGAACACATGGCTGTGTAATGTGATTTCCCCCATGCTGTAAACTTTAACATCGCGCATGTACTTTGTATTATGCTCCATATTGTTTATTTCGTAACTGTTATGAGTTTTGTGAGAGTATGCTTAGCCATATTAATATTTTATTTACTGTTACTGGGGAAGAGAATGAGAAATGTTTCAGGGAAATTTTGCATATGGTTATAGGTTAATATTTGCAACGCAAAGGAATTATATGCGCTACTGTAACCGATCTGTTGTGAATGTGAGTTGTTAAGTGTGTTTAATATAAGAGATCTGAGTAAACGTTTTCACTGAGGAAACATCACAGTATCACTCGCGATTATTTCTCCCTATTTTTCTCAGGGCGTTACACAATACATTCTATATAACTACTGTACTTAATTACCGTTACCACACTGGGACTTATCATACTCAACATTTGTCATTCCGTTGCACTTCAATTAACTTCACACCTGATCTAAACTATCATCTTCACTTGTACAGTTCTACATCATTATTTGTATGTTTACTTATTCATTTTTAATTTATTGATTCACTTTTTTTTCATTTTTGTATATATATTCTATATAGGTATATATTTATTTTATTTTCTTCTTTCTTTCTTTCTTTCTTTCTTTCTTTCTTGAGAGCAATTGTAACATGGCAAAGCAATTTCCCCCTTGGATGAATAAAGTTCTTTGAATCTTGAATCTTGAATCTAAAATAGAACTGGGCCTTCTGTCAACAGAAGATGGCGCGATGTGACGTGACGTCCAGTGTGAGCAACCTTGTTGTTGATAATAATGCGAACTATTAAAATAAAATTTAGCTAAAATAAGATTTATGGCTAAATTGCAATGAATTAGCTAGCTAGCTAGCTAGCTAGGGCTGGGGGGTGGTTTGTAATAGCTAGTTCTGATTATTGGGGTTACCTCCCCTTCATCCCACCCCCGGAAACTACACCCCTTTCTTCTAAAACACTCACATTTTGTTGTGCCAACTTCTGGCCAATGTTTTTTTTTTTTTTGACAAAATAATTTACAGCCTACTGGTGACAGCTTGCATGCATGAACAAAAGTTTCTTGATTATCAGTTATTCATGATGGAAAATATTAGTATTATTCATAGCCATGTTTGTTCACTTTTCTTTTTCGTGTCAAAGAAGTAACATGTAAAGATCACTGTAGTACTTCTTAAATTACATGAAATCCTATTTCTGGTTTAAAATCACTGCATCCCTTGAGGCTCTAAGGTTTCAGTAAAGAAAGCCAGTCATTCACCAACATTTATGAGTGTATACAGTATATTCTGGACATCCAACAGTCTTTCAGCTAGCTAACTGACCGATATTGGATCTGAGTCACGTGACTGGATTTGATTGACTGATCTGAAGTGTTATACAAATTTTTAGCTGATGCTTACACTTCTTACAAAGGATTAGCAGTGTAAAGTTTGTGCAGAAGTGTGTGTTATTTGCGAGGACGTACTACAGTGGATTGTTTAATTGAGTGGCATGCCTTTGGAGGATCCGGAGCTTATCCCAGGAACTCTGGCTGCCAGGAGGGAATACACTTTGGACTGGATGCCAGTCTATTGCAGGGCATCACACAAACACACACACACACACACACACACACTAGGGGAATTTGAGAGTAGCCAATCCACCTACTGGCATGTTTTGGAACTGGAAATCCTGGAGGACACCCACATGGGCATGGTCAGGACATGCCCAGACACTCCACACAAGGTAACCCAGGCTCAGGACCAAACTGGAGACCCTGGAGCTGTGAGGATCTACCAGCTGCACCAGCATGCCACTTCATGATACAGCATGTCATTTTGATTAGTCTATATTCATATGTTTTCTTGCTTGCTATCTAGTTCACATGCACAATGCCCATTTCTACAATTCATCCACTGGGTAAAAAGTCTGTTATACACTTAGTTCCAGTGAAGGGGAATTGTAATGCTACAGCACACAAAAACACTTGTGTGCTTACAACTTTGTGGGAACAGTTTGGGGAAGGGTGTGATGGTCAGGTGTCTACATACATTCGGCCATATAGTGTATGTTTTATGAGCATATAGCATCCAGTTTATTGTCCTGTGTAGCAGGATTGCTAATTACACTCATTATACACAGTAATGAACTATCTGTTTGTGGAAACATAATGTACTAAGTAAAGATGGGTGAGCCTGTGCCCACTGTAGGCTCAGAGTCCTGTTCTTGGCTGACAGGAGTGGAACTGATGTGTTCTTCTACTGTTGTATTCCATCTGCCTCAAGCTTTGGCGTGTCGTGCATTCTAAAATGCTTTTCTGCTCACCATGGGTCTAAAGAGTGGTTATTTGATTTACCGTAGCCTTCCCTGTCAGCTCAAAACATTCTGGCCTTTCTCATCATTTCCTAACCCTGGCATTTCCTAACCCTGCTGTTAGGAAGCAGTGTGTAGCTAGAGCTCGTGCTTCATGAATGCATCATACAGAAAGTTAGCTTGGCCTTCCACGGCCCTTATTTTCACCTCTGCATATCCAATTTGCATTCTCTAATGCTGTTGTTTGCTTTCCAGACTCCTGGAGCTTCATGTAAATATTCCCTTTCCCCTATTGTGTGTAAGCAGCTAGCAGTCGCGGATCAGTGCACCCAGCAGCCTGCAGTGTGCAGGAGGGCACAAGCTGTTAACCCCCAAAATACACACACAAACACACCATTCCAGCCCTTTCTGAATCCCTGACCCTGATTGACACCTGCATACACACACCATCCTTTTTCATTCTCCCTTTCTCAATCCCTAGCCCTTCTGTCTCACACACACAATCACACACGGCATACTCCCGCATGCAGGTCCGCATACAGTGTACACTAAAAACTACACAAACATGCACATCATAAAGTGCAAAGACAGAGCTACACAACAAGCATGTGTAAGTACAATTGAGTGCAAAACTTGTAAACGTGTCTTTATCAGAAGTCAAATGGCATCTTCTGCTAAGCTAAACCGGTAAAGCTCAATATACCTACCTTAATCTGTACAATGAGTTTTTGCCCAAAATTATAACATGAAGGTCAAATAATTAGTGGAATTTAATGGAAGATCAAAAATTGATTAAAGAAATTATATCTGAAATAGCATACTGAATAGCTCCCAACTTGTGTAACAGTACATCATTATTTTGATTGTTTCACCATTAATATCTTAATTTTTACTACTTGCAATAATGAGCTGCTAAAAAAGCTACTGCAAAACCTAGCTGAGATTAAATGCTGATTTCATGATTTTTTTTGCATTAAGGGAATGCAATTTTGTGCACTCAGAACTGTCGTTTTCATATAACGTGATTGTGACTGTATTATACAGGGTGTAGAGAAAAATACAGCAACCAATGGGAATATGTTGAGCACATATGTTGAGCAAAATCTGCAAAATCGTGATACAGCAGCTAAGAAAAGGCATAGAACGTAATGGTTAACATGCCGAGCATATATTGTAAATAATAAAAATACAAATTAAAAAAAAAATGACAAAATTAAGTATATGTAGTTTTAATCTCATTGGTTCCTGACTTTTCGGACAATCCTGTATAAGCTTCATCTAGAATCAGAGATATCCAAAACTGTATTTGGACGCACACCTTTGTCCCAAACCTCTCCATACATAGGGCACTATATACGCCAGCAGCACGTCAGCTGTGCCTTCGTCAGTGGATGTTCGTGGACGTCCGCTTCTCACTTGGTCTGCAACACTTCCAGTCTTTTTGAATTTGTTAACAAATTTGGCAACAGTGTCGTGTGTGATGTGCTTGCCATGTTTCCTGTTAAAGTCCATCGCAACCTTGCGACAGCTTCCTGATCCTGCAGTGAGAATGATTTCAATACATTTTTCTTTTGTCAAAGGCATTCTTAAAGCTTAAGATTTATGTATATATATATATATATATAAACTAATTTTGGAAGACATCTTGCTAAAAAGTGTCAATTTCCCCTATGTGTGGAGACTTTTGGGACACCCTGTAGTGTCGTATTTCTGTAGTGTTGTCAGGCATGTTGTGTGTACTTAATTAGATGCATATAACATCCTGAGACGCAAACACGTAAGACGCAAATCTCTGTTTTTCGTTTTCTTTGAACAGGAAGGGTGGCTCAGAGGCAATCCAATCACAAAAAAAAAGTCTATTCAACATTTCAAAAAGCTGCTGATGCTCAAATGTTCAAAATATATTCAGTTAAAAGCATATATTTACCATTTTATTTCTATACTGACGTCGCAGTATTTATGTCAAAATGAAAGGTCTAAAATGATGGTTGTGTCAGTATTATGGATATAAAAGTGGATTTAAAAGTGACTGAAAGTCTGCTTGCCCTGTTGCTTAACCCTTTCATTATCATGTACAGTAGGTTATCATGCACCTCTATTATCTCTTCTCACCTTTAAAAAAAAAAAAAAAAAAACACTTGATGTTTGATATAATATTGGTCTGAATCTTTACAATTTAGAACTTTATTTCTTCCTTTATACATAATTTTCCTGTAAGCACCTTCTGAAGACTACAGAGATGTCATGCCATTTTTATGCATAACAATAATATTAACAAAATATTTGCTGAAAAATAACATGGCACTAGTATAAATATCTATACAGATAGAGCTAACCAGAGAATATCAGCACAAATATTCAATTACAGCGAGATACTGGCATGAAACAAGGAAGGGATTGCATTGCTACATGTCTATCCTAGTGCTCGCTGCAAGTACGTCTAAATACTTTCATAATGTAACTCCCAGGTCCTGCTCTGAGTAATTGTATTCATAAAACACTTGATGGTTCTTAGGAGTAATTTGTGAAGCTTGATGAATACAGCCCACAATAATTGTCAAATAACTGACAACAGTTCGTTTTGAGATTTTGTGGATAAATACCTTGTTGTAGTGACTGCTTTCAGAATGGCATTTGAGAATAAGCCAAATACTTTTTTGAAAAAAGTAGTGGGTAAGGGGTCAAGTGGGCAGCCGGCAGATTTAAGAAGTGTGATGACTTCGGAAAATGTTTTCATGGTTAATTGTTGCAAATGTGGAAATAGTGCCATCAACCCCATTGGGAATTGATAGGGGGATCATTTTTTAAGTTGTTCTTAATGGAAATTATTTTACTACTAAAAAAAATTCTGCAAGTTCATTATGGAAAAATTCTGACGGCACACAAAGTGCTTAGTTAATCAGCCCATCAATTATAAAGAAATTTAGGATTATGTTTATGATTGTCAATTAGGCTTCTCAACTAGACTTCTCAACTAGCCTTACACTTTGGGAATTAGGCTTTCCAAGCTTAATTTGATTATTAAACAATATCTATCTATATATATCTATATCTATAATAGTACACTGTCTACCTATCTATCTACATATATATATAATAGTAGGCTGTTAGCTTTGTGTGCCTCCATTTCTTTTCTGATTTCCTGTAGTCTTTTTAAGTTTTAAAATAGTGGCCATAGAGGCTTTGGTATTTCTAGGCAGAGTCTTGGATTTTATTTGGCCAGTGGTGTTGATGCCTTCAATGAGGCTTGACACAAAACTAGGCTTTCACATGAGGAGTGTGTAAGAGGTGGAACAGAGGATACGAGATCAGAGAAAGTCGCAACAGAATCAAAAGTAAAATAGCACTTAGTAATAATTGTCTCATCTTTTTTCTGCTGGTGTACAAGGTACAAGGTGAGCCCGAAGAAGACACTGTAGTGATCAGAATTTCCAACATCTAAGATGTTTGACACCTTGATATCTAAACCATGTGATATAACGTATGATCACGTTTGTGTGTCGAGCCTGTTACATGCAGTGTAAGATCGAAGGAGCTCAGTAGACATACAAATCCACTGGTCGCAGGATCTAAAAGTTTGTCAAAGTAAATATTAAGGTCTCCAGTGAGCAATACATAATCAAAATCTGTCACGATTCTAGAAAGCAGCTCTCCAAGTTCTTTCAGATAACCTAGCAGTTGCCACAGAGGGTGATATATAACCAAACACTGGAACTGTCTTTTGCCCTTAAGGTTAAATGCATGATATTTAAAGGTGGAAAATTCCTCCAGAGATTTTCACTTACAACATAAAGGAATAAATATATAAATTTAAAATTTATATCCTGAATTTCTATATTTTTCTAAAGCTGTTTTGTGACAATGTCCATTGTTAAAATAAAATAAAACAAATAAAATTGAAGTGAATTGAATTAAAGTGCTACGATACAGGCAGACAACATGCCCACCCTAAAAAAAATTCTGGCAAACTTGTCATTTCTACCAAGCCAGGTTTTTTGCTTAGTGACCTGACATTAAGTAAAGCTGCTTTTAGAGCAATGGGGTCTGTTTTTTTTTTCCTTTTTTTTTTTTTTTTGAGGTTTCAAATCACTAGAGTGTTTCAATGTCACTAAATTACACTTCTTTGAACCATTTTTCAGTCTGTTATGCCATGCTACCATCAAGTGCATAAAATGGGGAGATTTAGCTGACACATAGCATGAGTTCCAGTTTGTCAGATTGTGTGCACTGGAGAAGGGGTGTTTTGCAGTCTAGAGAAGAAATTGATCAAGAATTTGTTAATCTCCTCAGTTTTCTTTCTGTGGGTGTGAACAATCGATCGGACAGAAGATTGGGGGCTCTTCTGTTGCTGGTGTGTGTTATAGGCAGATATCTGATGCCAAAAAAGCAGATTGGCTGCTAGCATTCAAGCCACAATAAGGTTAGGATGAAGCCCGTCTGCTTTAAACAGTTCTCCACATCTCCCAGAAAGCTGTTGAAATTGTCTATGAAATTGATCTAGTGATAGAGACATGTAGAGGTGCAACAGTCTACTGAAACGACCTGTTCCTTGACGGACTGTTGGCAGCAGTATCAGTCCCGAGAGAAGTCGAGAAAATCTAGCAGGTGGTTAAAATCTCACTGTTGCATAACACCCTGGAGAGTAGTCCATGAAGTTGGATGAAGTGGGAGCTCATCTGAAGGCGAATTCAGTAATGATTGCATGTCGTACCTGTTCTCAAGCTCAACACTGTTATAGAGGGTGTCGGGAAGGCTCGTTGTAGCCATTTTTATTTTTCTTTCCCATACAAAGAACTGTCCAAGTGTTGCTCTTAACCACCCTGGGGGTAGAAGTTGGTATTAGCTTAAGCTTAGCCCGTAGCTTGTAACAGTCGGTTGACAATGACACATCTTCCACGGGACCATAGAGTCAGCAGCTGCTGTTGGGTTGGCTGCTTGGTCAGATGGAATGAGCAATGAGTTCTGATATTTATCATCCCGTATGATCAGCTATGTTTTGTGAAATTTGATGAAAACTCAGACAGTTAGCAGAGGATGGTGATGTGATCAGTGGCATGGTTCCACTCTTCAAAACGCCTCTCAAATGAAAAAAGAGTATAATATCAGGATTTCTGTTTTATTCAGGTTCTTTAGCTCATTTTAAATGTTTTAAAAGTTTTCAGCCTTGATAAAAAGTTCAAAAACTCCATTTGTGTTCGTACACAGCTCAGTTTAGCTCTGTGTCTATGCATGGAACTGAAAGTCTATCGGCCCTGGTGGCCCAGAAAAGGTGGCTTAGAATCTGTTGGCTCTGGTGCCCCAACACACTGGCTAATGTTGCCCCAGCATTGGCAAGGTGGATTTAAAAGTGGCTTAGAGTGTTCCACTTCCAGACTACAACGGAGCTCGCAAGCACACGTGACACACACACACTCTTACACACTGTGTAAGTGGTGGGGGGACAATGAAAATTTTTGAACCACACATATCAGCAATATCTCTTGAGCTGAAATTAGCGAAAACATTATGGGGACAAAAATCGTGGTCTTAAGACCACATAGCGTAAGTGTCAGTCCCCACAATGCAATAAAAACACACACCGTACATGTGGGTGTGTGCACACATGCACACATCATCCTATTCCCCAGCTCCCTTTCTGACTCCTTGGCCCTGCTTGACACCCAGATGCACAAACAAACACACAGAAGTTCACACTAGGCTATCTTTTATCCCTCCAACAAGCACTGAATCGTGAGAATGTGAGGCAAATGAAAAAATGATTTACTAGGAAATTGGCAGGAAAGAGGATCCTGATGCAATTTTGTTTAGGAGTCAGACTGTATGTGAAAGACAGGGTGAAGGGATAGAGCGGAAAAAAAAAAAAAACCTCACCCACATGTACACACTGTTCTGTATAATACAGGTTTTTTTTTTTTTTTTGGCAAAACAGATCCTACCACTGTTTTATTTATTCTTGGTAGAACTATGAATAGTGATGCTTTGCACAGATTTCCAAGCCATACTTCTGTCTGAGAAAGTGATTAATTTGATTGTTAGTCAAATCATTTAATTGCAATGCTTATATAAATAATAGAGATGCATTGGGAGATAATAGGAGTATTAAATAAGGCACAAGAGAAGACAGAAAAATGCATTTTAAAATCATTCCTCTTTCCCTATTATAAAAGTTGAGCAGCAATCCTGCCAAAAGAGCAGAACATAAATATCATTTAATATTTCAAACATGTGGTAGGAGACATCCTCCAATTTATTCATGAACTGCCAATGCACATTGTCCAAACATCCATCAAAATGGCAGCCAGAGCAGTTCTAATCCCAAACATCACCTCGACCCCAATATTTCAGCTGGTGCGTGCAAAATGGTGGCCAGTGTCATGCCCTGACATTTTACTGTTGAGTCGGAGTGTCTCCAGGCTCTTTCGCCTGCTGTCATGGAGACGATAACAGACAGATTCTGGGATAGCCGGCGGGTGTGTATTTTGATGAGAAGCTCAACCAGCTCTGCGTGTGAGTTTGTGTGTGTTAAGTCACCGGTAAAGATCCTAGCTTTCATCAAAAGATCAGCGCGTTAGCTTTCAGCCTGGGCGCCCGTTCTCTTTGCGTGTCACTGCTTGATGACAATAGTGTTTCCACTGTTGTGGCTGGTGTATTTCTGGCACTTGATTCCATATGGTCTTCTTTTAATGTCACGCTTTGGAGTGCTCACCTGGATGATAGGCAAAAACCTAGCAAAATCCATTCATCTAGGAGCAAGGCTAATAATTATTAACGCTCCATCGGGTAGAGATGGGGTTTCGGTGCCGTGTTGTTGACGAATGTTTTTTCACGGGCATTTCACAAGACTACACATGGATGATCAGGGTTATGCTTTGAAACACTATAGCAGCTGATAGCCTTCATCCTCACTTACTACCATTTCGAAAACAAACGGCTCACCGGTCATTTACTCGTAGCGCAGTTAACACACAAAATATATCTCTCTAGTAACATAGATTTGTTCTATTTATTATATTATTAAATAAATATTTTATTATTATTATTATTATTATTATTATCATTATAGTTTTAAATAGGCTTCAAACAAGTGGCTTAATACTCAATAGTCCTGTTGCCACTGTAAAGGTCGATCCACACTGATTGCGTCAAGACTTCTTTCTGCATTTTAAAAAGCAATTCAATTCACACCGGCTATATCAGAGGCACGTTAGAGTCACGTAAAACAAATTATACCTGGTTACTCACTGTCCCACTGTCTCGTATCACTTTTTGTACCATGGCAATGGTTTTGTAATTCCAACTGGCAGATCACTATGCACAAAATAGGCTTAGTAATGAAGGCTGGAGTGTAAACGACTTAGCAATGGGATTTCTGCTTCTTTTGGTTTTTGGATGCTTTATATCCAGCCCATTTTATTAGCACCCTCTTCCTGACATGTTGGCAAAAATGTTTAAGTAGCTGTGTACCCACTATGGCAGTGTCTGGAGCTCTTCATATTGTTCTTATATTCAATTATATAATATATAAAGTGATGTGAGTTATACACTGAGAGATATTTATACAGGATATGGTATATGAGCGTAATGACGTGATTAGATATGGTATATGGAGGTAACAGGTGATTGCAAACAGTTTGATTGGCATGATACAGACAAAAATCTGCTTTTAATGAGCAAAAATAATGGGAAAAAGTTCAAACAGAGCCAAAATAAAAACATTTTAAAGATGTTATATATAATATAACACATAAAATTGCAAACATTGAAACCAAAACTGTATATCTATATATAACTATACATCTTGTTGGTTCCAAAACTAACGAATGAATCCACATGGTCAGAAATGAATTAAAGAACATGCAAATGGATGACAACTAGCTTATATTTATTGTTAGTGACATTAGCATTTTTGAGTAATTTAACTATAATGTAGCATTAGGGGCATTAGCAGAAATTTGGAATAATCTTTGGAATAATAACACACTAACGTACAGTAAGCACATTTAGCATGCTAATTGAATAAACACAGAATTAGTTCTGTGGTGACTACTCCCAGTTGGGATTTTAAATGAAATTACAGGCAGCCTTTATTATCACACATACAAATTACAGTGAAATAATTTTCTTCACATATCCTAGTTTGTTATATCCATGTTAGCCATCACACAGTGCCCTTGCTTAAGGGCTTGCTCAAGGGCTCAACAGAGTCTAAGCCTGCCATTGATTTGAACCCGTGACCTTTTGATCAGTATGCTAGAACTATAACCACAGAGCCACCAGAATTTCATACTGAGAGTCTGTGTATATCATTTTTACACCGTAATCCAAGCATTATTTTTTTTAGCATGAATGAATCTCGTTATCAAACATTACTATGAATCCTGTAAGGGAAAAAAAAATCAACATATCTATTAAAAAAGACATCTCCCTTAAGCAATCTTATATCCTGTTTCATGGACAATGTGAGAAATGACAAAGCCATCTCTGACAATCCCCTTTTTTCACCACCAGAGGTCATTATCCCCTGAATACTGATTTGTGTCCATAGTCACTCATTTTTTCCCCACATGTCCTTGCTGTCTTAGGACTGCATTTCTGTTCACAGAATCTTCCTCTAGAGATGTAGAAGCTTCTGCTTCCTCATTCCCAGCTGTATTTATTGCTTCCCCAGAGATATGATGGGTCCGCTGATCAATATCAAGGCTTCTCCATATATTCTGCACCTTGAAATAGGTCATGGTGAAATTGACTATATCCATTTTGTTTATAAAAACTCTACTCTCTGCCTGCCAGATACCTGGTGTGTTCATAAACGACTCTAAAATAAATGTCTTCACCTTTTAAGCTTACTTGAAACTATCTGACAGATACCCCAAGAGACTGCTCACCCAGCATGCTTGGAGCCTTAGAGCATCCCTGGAGACCCCCACCAGCTTCAAGATGGCCAGTCCATCCCCAGGGAGGCAGAGCCATAAAAGATAAGACTATCCCTACAAGAATACTTGGACAATGGGATAGAAGTTCATCCAAGCCTCTGGTACTATATAACCAAAGACATTTTTCCTTTCAAACACATCAGAAAATTGCTCAGGATACTCATAACCTCCTTTTTACATGTATTTTGTTGATTGTGTGAAAATTGCATGCTTAATTAAAAGTTAAATTGATATATGCTGTATCAACTCTTTCCATGGATCTGGATGTAGCTGTATTGTGCTTAGAAGACAAGCCTATGGCGAAATTGTAATCTCGGACTGTGATCTGAAAATCCTCGGAGGAGACATGAAGGAATAGGAAGCAGCACTGGAAGGAGGAATTGGATGAACTCCCTAGAGCTGCAACTTTTGAGCATGTGGTTGCCGGACTGTATAAACAGAGCTGGGAAGAGCAGTAACTGTTTACTGCAGGCTGAATAGTGGAGCAATATGAGGTTATCAAATGGAGAAATTGGTGCAATGATTGGAAAGCTTTTCAACTTTCAGCTGATTTTCGAGGCAGGCAGGAAAACATTTAATACGAATGGAAGGGCTTGCATTTATTGCAGTCAGTGTGAAGCTTCCTCATGCAGAACCATCATTGCTAGTTGAAAGAGAAAGAAATGGGAATTCATAGGAAGTGAATTAGGAAGAAGGTGAAGTTTCAGTCATGGTCTATTTCTAACTTCAGTTATTTCATAACTCTGTATCGTGGATTCAGTTCAGTGGTTGCACCTCTTACCTCCTTTCTCCAGTGGGGCCCTCCATTAGTCAAGAAGACATCTAGTGGCTAGGAAAAAATTAAAACCCTTCTTTTCCTTTTTTTCTCCTATCTTCAAACATCCTGACTCCACACTACCTTTCATTTTCAAGGGAAATACTTCTGAAAAATGTGTTTTTTCCCCCCTTCTCCTGAATGCAATGTTGTACCAGCCACTCACAGAAATCTACTTGCACAGTAGTAAGACAAGAACAACAACAACAAAACTTTGGCCATTGAATTTGCCTTGAATTGACAGGGGCACTGGCTGGTGGTGGCTCATTGGTTACGATGTGGAACTTTTGATCGGAAGGTCATGAGTGGTCAAATCCTGGCACTGCCAAGCTCCCACTGCTGGGCCCTTAAGCAAGGCCCTTAACCCTCAACTGCTCAGTTATATAAATGAAATGAATGTAAGTTGCTCTGGATAAGTGTTTTTTTGCCAAATGCTGTAAATGTAAGGGTGGGAGCTTAACACCCTTTTCGGGTTCTCCAGTTATAGCAATTTGGAATACTAATTAGCCAAACTCATCAATCCCTAGCAGCAATTGTGGGTTTGTTTTATTTATTTGATGTAATTGTACTCCAACATATATACCTGGGTTCAAGAACACCATGACTGATCTGTAGGATCCAACAATTGGATTCATGAAACCATTGTTTTTGCCTCAGAAATTCTTCGTTGCCTCAGTACTTTTGGACATTAAACAGACCCTTAGGGCAATAGATAGATGGATGGATGGATGGATGGATAGATAGATAGGGTGATTGGTTGATTGACTGATCGATCAATCTCATTTAAACCCAAAGGGAAATTTGGGTGCTACAGCAGCAAAGGACATTGATGTATAAGACAAAGTTATAGCATCCAACATTTATCAATTATCAATTAACACAATGCAAAGATACATGAGTGTTTAGGTGCAAAAATACAATATAATGTTGTGCCGAAGGGCAGCATCAGAATAACAGTACAGGTGCAAAACTACAACAAGGTGCAGAATAACAGCAACAGACATTCACATCAACCACCGCAAGCAGTGGTGATCCTATGTATACACTGGATGTGTGTATATAAACAAATTCTAATAAATACATCAAAATTCATATCTCAGCATCCCACTTCTAAACAATGACTCCCTGACAAGACAAGTGTCTGCCTCAGTGTAACCTCAAGTGCTACAGTAAGTGCACATTTCTGTGAGAGCTGTGCACCCTACTTACTAGTCTCCTAGAACTTCTGTTCACATATTGCTATTGACTTCATCACGGATTACAAAGTAAGTCCCCTAAATTGGTACTCAGAAAAAGCATGTTGTTTACATTTACTCGTTTGGCTGACACTTTTATCCAAAGTGGCTTACAGTTGAGACAGGATACAGTTGAGCAGTTGAGGGTTAAGGGCCTTGCTCAGTGACCTTCACTAAATTAGCTACATTTCAGGAAAAATTCCAAGATGTCTTCCAATCATAGGGCTTTCCCAGAAATATACTCTCCAACCAAACCCTGTAAATTCCTAAAGAGCTAAAAGAAGACACTGAGAGTTCACTAGCCACTGAGAGAGACTTGGCATTTAGTAGACAAACCTCAACAATTGATGTACCAACAGTGTGTGTGTGTGTGTGTATATATATATATATATATATATATATATATATATATATATATATATATATATATACACACACACACTGCCTGGCCAAAAAAAAAGTCGCACAATCTAATATTTTGTTGCACTGCATTTAACTTTGATTACGGCACGCATTCATCCTGACATTGTTTCAACAACCTTATGCAACTTCATAACATTTATTTCCATCCAGAGTTGCATTAATTTTTGGCTGAGATCTTGCATTGAGGACAGGAGAGTCTAACCACTCCGTAAAGTCTTCTCCAGCACATCCCAAAGACTTTCAGTGGGGTTAAGGTCAGGACTCTGTGGTGACCAATTCATGTGTGAAAATGATTCCTCACGCTCCCTGAACGACTCTTTCACAAGTTAAGCCTGATGAATCAGCATTTTTATCCTGGAATATGCCTGTGCCGTCAGGGAAGAAAAAGTCCATTGACGGGATAACCTGGTCATTCAGTACATTCAGGTGCTCAGCTGACTTCATTTTATTGCCACACAATGAGGCTGAGCCTCGACCTGACCAGCTGATGCAACCCCAGATCATAACACTGCCTCCAGAGGCTTGTACAGTAGGCACTATGCATGACGGGTGCATCACTTCATGCATATCCCTTCTTACCCTGACATTGCCCATTGCTTTGGAATAGGGTAAATCTGATTTTATCAGACCACATCATGACCACATTTAGGGGACTTACTTTGTAATCCGTGATGAAGTCAATAGCAATATGTGAACAGAAGTTCTAGGAGACTAGTAGGTAGGGTGCACATGATCGTTTTCCATTGCTCCACAGTCCAGTCTTTATGCTCCCTAGCAAATTGAAGTCATTTTTTCCGATTAGCCTCACTAACAAATGGCTTTCTTGTGGCCACACAGCTGTTTAGTCCCAATCCTGTAAGTTCTCATCACACTGTGCGTGTGGAAATGCTCTTACTTTCACTATTAAACATAGCCATGAGTTCTCCTGTCGATTTTTTACGATGTGACATCACCAAACGTTTTAAAGATCTCCGATCACGATCATTCAAGATTTTTTTTCCGACTACGTTTCTTCTGTAAAGTTGACGGTTCACCATTATCCTTCCAAGCTTTAATAATGCACTGGACATTTCATAACCCAGTTCCAGTGATTTCACCAATCTCCTTAGTTGTTTTCTTTGCTTGATGCAGGCCAACAATTTTCCCCTTCAGTAACACCTTTTACATGACCATGGGATACGTAATCTGCCATGGTTCTTTAAGAAATGAGAAGCTACACACTGCATCAGTTAAGGTTAAAAGAATTGTTACCAGCTGAAACATATTAATCACTGCAGTAATGATCCAATCACCCAAACAGCGACCTTTTTTTTGTTCAGGAAGTGTATATATACATATGTCTATGCTTTTCAGTGTCCTCTCCAGAGAATAAACATGTTCAGCAAGATCATTTGCATGGTTTGTATGTGGAACGCAAGGTGCTTGGTGTAACTAAATGACACTGGCATAAACTAATGCTTTAGCTAATCAAAAATCCATTATTCCTCATCACATGAACATTCTCCAACACCTTTTCTTGAACCAGTTCCAGGAGTTGTTGTTCCTGAACCAAAAAGCTCATTATGTTTCATAAGACCTGTATTTCCAACCCACTCACTGGCACTTAAATGAAGCATCTGGCCTCGCTATCTCTCCTTTCAATCACTTTCCCCTGTTCCCCATTCCCTATTCCTTGCAGGTCCGTTCCTCTACTTTAATGATACTGTAATTGAGCATTATTCAGCTAGCCGCGACCTGGTAATGGAACAGGTCTATGCGGGAAGAGCAATCTCGCACCAAGATGATTTGTTTGTATAAATGCTCATCCCTCTTCTCAGCCCAGTCAATGAGAGTGCATGAACAGCACAGCCACTGGAGACTCTCTCTCTCTCTCTCTCTCTCTCTCTCTCAGACGCACCACACACTCGCTTTCTTTTTGAATTGCCCTTGTAAACGCTTGGGCTTTGACACAGCCTGCAGCAACCTACATATCTGCTGCGCTTTAATGCATTTTAATGTGTGTGTGTGTGTGTTTGTGTGTGTGTGTGTGTGTGTGTGTGTGTGTGAAGTAATGTGTGTGAAGGCAGGGTAGTGAGATTGGGAGAAAATGATGGAGATCTAATGTCATGCTTAAATGTCTCTGGGCAGTGAAATTGGCATGTGCTGATGTGACACCTGCTGTTTTGTAACAATCTAGGATTTCAGAACAGCAAAACCCTGCCCCTGGTGTGGAGCTGAAGTGGCAAAAGCCACATTCTGCTCCAGTGAAAACAAATCACAGAACTATTTTGGACTGCAAAAAAAAAAAAAAAAAAAACAGCAGCCAATGATTTAAACTTGTTTGTTTGCCTTTATAAACAATGGGGTTAGTATTATGCAGTTTTGTTTAGCAGTCAAGCACTTAGTGTCATTATATACACTATATAGCCAAAAGTTTGTGAACACCTGACCATTTCACTCACATGTGCTTTTTAAACATTCCATTCCAGATTTTGTCCCGCTTTGCTGTTATAATAACCTTCAGGCTTCTGGGAAGGATTTCCAGGAGCATGACTGTAGGGATTTGCCTATTCAGCTACATGAGCATTAATGAGGTCAGGCTCTGATGTCATATGAGGAGGCCTGGGGTTCAGTCTGTGGTCCAATTTATCTCAAAGGTGTTCATTGGGGTTGAGATCAACTTTGGCAAATCATGGCTTCATGGACCTCGCTTTGTGCACAGGGGCATTGTCATGCCCCCTTTGAAGGGAAATCTTAATGCTACAGCATACAAAGACCATCTAGAGCAGCTTTGCTTCCAGCTTTGTGGCAACAGTTTGAGGAAGAACCACATATGGGTGTGATGGTCAGGTGTCCACAAACTTTTGGCCATATAGTGCATGTATTGTCCTATCCAGTGGATCAAATATCCGTGTAACCAGATTAGTGTTACTATTACTGATGTGATTTTTTTTTAAATTTAAGTTTGGATATGCTCAATAAGCTCTGAGACACTTTCAAAGTTCAGTATGTTTCCTATGGATTATGTGTGTCATTTCCTCATACCTATGGTTGCCACGTGCAGCCATGTGTCATGGTTATGCCGAAATTGGCACTGACCTACATTACCCATCAGGCCCAACATGTCACATGACCATGATCACACACACCTGTTCTGTGTTACTCCTAATAAGCACCCTTATTTAAGTTCTGATTTCTGTGTGTTTCATTGTCAAGTTTCTGTTGTTGTCATGTTCGTGTGGTGTTGTGGCCCGTTTACTGCCCTTTTTTTTTTTTTTGCCTGGTATTCTCTATTCTAGTTCTGGTTCTTGTTTTCACAGTTTCGGTTATTTGTATCTGGCTGCACTTTATTTAAATAAAATCTGTACTTGCATCCACTGCCTCTACAAAAACTCTGACACCAAGGTTCAACAGCTATAATGCTTTTTTCCATCTTTAGCTTGCCTTAGTGATATTATAAAACTGCAACTGTGCTTTAAAATAAAGGAGTCATTTTCCAGACAAGGTGCTGAACTGTTGAATTCTACACTTTTTTAAATGAAATAGGTACTTTAAGTGTGTAGACTGAAATATAGATAACATTTTTAAAATGATCTTTACATCTAAAATCAATCTGTTTATCATGACTGCTTCTGCAGATGGTTTTATTAGTTGGTTATAGTTGGTTTCACTGATTTCACTGGTAATTAAACAGTTACAGTCAAATGATTCTGAACAGGAGAGCTGAGTGAGATTATTAAAACAAATATATATTTTTAGATAATCCTAAGAGGTGATATTTATACCAATTTGAGTGTTCAAAACTATTTACATGGTCACTCTTATCTTGGGGAAACGCTGCCTTGCACATTTTCAGATCTAGCTTGTCATCTAATTTTAACTTCCTTCATGAGTTTCATGAAATAACCTCAGGGAAAACCTTTTACGTGTGTGTGACAGTGCCTCCCTAGCAGGAGATCCGAGAACCTCAGATCTGAATGAATAAAAACTGCTTTATACGTGTGCACTGGCATTTGTGTTTTTGCCTTTGCTTTTCAGTTAGCTAGATAAAGTGTTGTAGTAATTAAAGTTAAAGTTAGGTGCAGGTTTGAGAGTAGAATTTCAGAGGGAGTATGAAGTAGGGGATTATTGTACAGTATATCCTCTATTAATACGCAATAGCCACAGTTGTTTTTGGCTCATCTTTTTCTGTGGAGAAAATCTGAAAAATCGCAAACTGCCCAATTAAGCTAATAGCATGGTATGTGTCATTCAGAAGCAGGAAGTAAGTACTGCAAGATCTCCATTTAGATTTTTTTTCTTTTCATTTTCTGACATGTTGTGTGCAGGTATGATGGCAGACACCTATGCGACTGCTAGTACATGATCACCTTACTAAACACATCAGTAAGGCAAAATCTTAAACATTTATTGGTCAAGTTAGACAAGTAATCAGGAAGCTGGCATATACTGTAGCATACAAGCTAGCAAATATCTCTCAGATTGACAGCTTGGCCTGTGTTTTGGCAGGCAGTAACTGGTTATATCAATCTGGGTTTTTCAGGAGGGCAGCATGCATCGTCCACCATCAAATAATACAAAAGTGCAGGGAAAAATGTAATCACAAACTAGCACTGAACTTTTAGCACTTCAGAGCTCATACTGGCAATCAGTAATTGCTTTTTTGATTGTAATGCCATAGCATTTGCTGCAAGTGAGGTTTAATTACAGGGACTGCACAAGAGTGTGTTTCATATACTAACTTGAGACAGACATGGCTGCATGTATATGCATAGAATGAAGTTCCCTCAACAATGAATTAAATCAGATCATTTGTATTTATGTCTAACTAATATACAGTATTTCTGTGGAATGTTTGGTATCATTATCACATAATTCATGGTAAACAATGTGCTGATTTCAATAAGGCCATATCTTTTACAGCATATACAGAATATGACTTTATATTGCACTGTGTATGACCTATCCAGAGATGAGACACACACAACAGGGCGATCTGTGAACCACATGAGACTCTGTGCTTTATTTATGGTTTCCCTCAACTTCTTATCACATTTGCTCTACCAAAACAGCTCTACTTTCATAAATCAGCCTTAACTAAAACAATATCATCCTGGTTCCATTTCACTATCCTGTCAATAACAGCATGGGAATTATAAAGTATGCTCATGGATATAAAAGGGTTGAAACTTCTACATTCTGGGCAGATCTACCATCAGATCACGGAGGAGCCCTCCATCTATCTTCTGCATTCTGCATTAAGGAGACTCTGCTATCCGATCTCAGGGGAGACCATCTCGCACATACTGTATTAGGGAGACACTATTTCCATTTGTCTCAGATGCCAGGTTCGGGTTTGTGTATTCCACTGGTTTTGTAAGTTGTAAGTCGAAATAATAAAAAGCACGCCCAGTTGAATAATAATATTCTTCTGCTATATTATTTGCTTGCATACAAATAAAGTGTTATGCTAACAGAGTCATTGTTTTGTACAGTACATGCTTAGAGATAAATAAAAGCCTCTGAGACCGTTAAAGTAACGTTCTGCTAGACATGTTTAAATGAACCTCAGACAAACAGCTATAAAATATATTGCTTGTATGTTTACCATAAACCAGACTCTGTTATGCTAGCAGACTATGTATAAACCTCAGAGACTAGTTTGTACTGTACATGCTTAAGGCGGAATTTTAGCTGAGCTCCGGGATCCAGTCAGCGCTTTCAGAGCACTTCTAAAAACTCAACAAAACCAAAACAACTCAATAGAAACAGGTCCATCCTGGACTTGCAGCTTGCGCTCTGTCAAGTTCAAGTTCATGGTCTACAGAGTGTGTGTGTGTGTGTGTTCGTGCTATATCACACTTTTTCTCTTGCTGGTTACAAGAGTCACTGTAAGCACAAATAGACATACATAAGTAGACTGGCGGTGTTACGACTTCCTATTTGGCTGTTGTTGTTGTCAAAATTAGCGTCTAGGGATGTAGGAAGTCAACACAAAGAATAAATTAATGAGAAAGAATTAAAGATGTTTTTAGAATCGGGGAGACTGTCTGTTACTAAAGGAATGAGATGTGTGGAGTAATGAATCAAACAGAAACCCGAAAACGCTTATCAGAAAAACTTTAGTGAGGAATTATGGCCATCAAAACACTTGTCAAAGAGTAAGGGAGATGATATTTACAAGTTATATACATTAAAAAAGAACACACATACTAACTCCAACCAATTCAACGCTAATCTAAACAAAGAAAAAGAAAACAAAAACAAATCTTCAGCGTAACCGCCAACTAACTATGCTCACTAACAAAACATAAATACAAACATTAGCTCCCGCTCCTATCCTAGTGTTTTTTATACAGGCGATATTCTACATGTTGCTTTGTGTAGGTCACGTGACATACTAACCTTGTCTCAACACTATGAGTCAAGAGATAAATTCAACCATCAACTCTTGAGAGAGAAAGGGAATCAAATCACAACACAATCGGGCAAACAGCCAGAGTCAAATCAGAGGCGAGCAAATACAACATGTAGAGTAAAGAGAGCGATCAGAAATAACTCAAGATAAACTAACAAATCATAATTGCAACAAAAACTCGAAAAGGATGGACAGTGTGACAAACAAGCGAGAGCTATCAGCAAAGGAAAAACGCGCTCTCCCGTCTTTCCGAGTCCTTATAGTAGACTGATAGTAGACTTATAATAGACTGCCTGATTGGTTCAGAGATGGGTGTCGTCATCACATTGACAGGGAAGATCGACCGGTCGGATGTCCAATCACAGGATCTAAAAGTGGTAACAGTCAAAACAAGGCAGATAGAAAAAGACAAACCTCCCACAATATTACCGGATGTAACAGGAGGTAATAAGATACAGGTGAGAATCATCACATTGTACCTGTCGGTTTGACCCGCCTCCTCTCCGTCCACAGCTGACGCTCAACCACACCCCCACTGCCACAGTGGGCCTTCCCCAAACTGTTGCCACAAAGTTCTAGAAGTGTCTAGAACGTCTTTATATGCTGTAGCATTAAGAATTGCCCTGTACTGGGTCTAAGGGGCACAAACATGTTGCAGCATGACAGTACCTCTGTGCACAAAGCAAGGTCCATGATGACATGGTTTGCCAAGGTGTGGCTGAACTCGAGTGTCCTGCACAGAGCCCTGACTCAACCCTACTGAACACTTTTGGGATGAATTGGAACTTGCAAGCCAGGCCTTCTCACCTGACATCACTAATGCTCTTGTGGGAACAAATCCCCACAGCCATAATCTAGTGAAAGCCTTCCCAGAAGAGTGGAGGCTATTATAACAGCAAAGGGGGACTAAATCCATAATGGGATGTTTAAACATTTACATTTGGCGATAGAGTGTACATCTCGTTATTTGTACAGTATGAGCACATTGTCATATTTCTATTTCAATTACATCAACGACCAGAAGCTAGAAAGCACACAAATTGACTAAAATCCAGTCGTGAGTTCAAATCCCAGCACCACCAAGCTGCCACTGCTGGGCCATTGAGCAGGGCCTTAACCCTAAGGGCGTCTGCCAAATGCCATAAATGTAAATGTCATATGATTTCTGCCACCACATTCAGTGATCAAGTCTTTCAGTATGCCAATAAAATCACTCGTTGAACAGTATACACTCCATTCAAGCAAGGCAGCGTTTAACTTGTAAGACAATATTCAAACCAGGTTTTCCAAAGTTATAAACTTTATATAATTATATAAACTATAATTTGTAACAAATCCATACAACTGTTCTGTTTCCATGCAAGTCAGACTATTATAACAGCATGGTAAGCCAAACTGTAAGTGTACTTGACTAAGATAGTTTACCTTGTTGAATGTATGCTATAGCCACCTCATGTTTGTCTTCCCAACTTGTCCAACTAAATTTGAACTTGATATGAAGAAATGAATAATTCAACCATTCTTTCAAGAGCACTTGAATGTTTATGCAGAAACACCTTCAGCCGTTTCCCTTTAAATGTAGGATTAGCATGTGATTGATATTTTGACCACTTGAGCTGTGATTTTTACTATTTCCATTTCAATTACATCAACAACCACAAGCTAGAAAGCACACAAATTGACTAACTCCAGTGATTTTACCAGTGATTTGGGTCAATTTCTCCTCTACTGCCTTTTTCTTTTTCTGTTTTTTTTTTTCCTGTCCCAGATAGACATGAATGCTGCATGATTGCCACTTCTTCATGATCTTCTGATATTATCCAAAAATATGGTCATATGGTCACTAACGCAACTTTGTTGGAATTTCTTGGCATGCGAGCACACACACACACACACACACACACAAGAAGGTGTCCAGGTGATATTTTGCTCCTGGCGATTAGGGGTGACACAGAACTCTGGAGCCAGAGCGATCAGGATAAATCAGTTACAGAAGATGAATGAATGAATGAATGAATGAATGAATGGCTACAACTGCCAGCATATATTAAGTCAAAGGAAAGAAAGCCGGTTAAATTAACAAACAATGCCTGTTTTTTATTTCAACAGTTAATTCAGTTAATATCCATTATCCAAATGCATATCATTTTAAAGTTATTAAATATGTAATTGTTACAGCTTTGATGAGGTTGGGAAAAGTTAGGACTCAGGAGGCAGGCGTGAGAGAGTGGTGTTGATTTGTTTGTGGGTTATTTCCTGCTCGGCCTTTCAGCACAGTCTTTTTAACTGAAATATGTATTTTAAACAAAAACAATAACCTTACACACACACACACACACACACACAGGCTCAGCAGAACGCTGTCAGGAGAAGTTGCTCGGCATCTCTCACTCACTGAGAGACACAACGAGTAAAAATAGCGCATCGTTAATTACAGACAGTCAGACACTTATTCATTACATCCCACTCCTTTCTCCAAGACTCCACCCTCCATTCACAAACACTGCTAAACCCCGCCCCCACTGCCACAATATTGGAGCTGGATATATCAAAATATCCAGATAAATGTTTTACTCACATTTGCTTCACATTTTCAAAGCTATATGTAATTCTAGAGGTTACACATATTGTATATGCTTCATATTCATGTTTAAGAACTTATACATATACACACATGCGCACACACACACGCACACAAGCTAAGTAGTGGAATGTAACAGAATGACATACATATGATCAGTAGTAGTAATAGTAGTAGTGAACAACTCCAGACTAATTGTTTTGGTGAACGTACCTTAAGACTTAATTCATCCTGAAAAATTAGTCGAGGGCTTTAATTACATATTTATATATTTAATATGCTTAATTTTAGAATATGCATTATTAATTGCAGCTCTGTTACCACACAGATGAAAATCTTCATTTTTTCTCCTGCCTTAGAGGAATATGTTGGTGTGTGTGTGTGTGTGCATGTTTGTCTAAATGTCCCCAAAAGAATAGGAATATCTGACATTTTTAACCTTGTCTGGACATTTGGTTGTGCTTTTTTCCCCCCAAAAAACTTAAAAGTTTCCTTTAAGTTACTGAGGTTAAGGTTAGGGTTTGATTTAGGTGTAGGCATTACATTAATTAGGTGTTGGTTGATTTGTTTTACCAACACCTAATTAGTTGGGTAATTGTTTTACTAATCCACAACTATGTAAACAAATTAATAATAAATATAATAATAATAATAATAATTATTATAATAATTTTACACAATCACACGGCTACCAATTAAATTTAATATCGGCTGTCCATTTAGTCTGATTTTGTAAATTTAAAGATGCAGACAAATATAAATGGAAAAGCTAGGAGCTTTTAGCTGAGTAAAAAATAAAAACATACAAACTAACCTGTATCAAAAAGTACTACTTTCACCTGATCTATTCAATTTAGGTTATTCGTTCATTCGTTCATTCATTCATCTTCAAAAACCACCAGTCCTTCACAGGGCACCATACAGCACACACACACACACACACACACACACACACACACACATACACACATTCACACACTCGGTCACACCTAGGGGCAATTTAGTGTAGCGTAGCGGCAATTCACCTACTGACATGTTTTTGGGAGGTAGGAGGAAACCAGAGAACAGGAAAATTACTCCTTATCATTTTTTTCGCATTAACCTACGCTTAGCCTATAGGTAAGCCCAGCTGTTGCTGCAGCTTTTTGTCATTCAGTGTAAACACATTGCAAAGGAATAAAATCATGAACAAAGTGTCCATTGGTTGTTTCCTCCAAAAAACAGTTTTGAAGGGCGCTTTGTAGTAAACAAATCATCATTTCACTTTGGAATGGCTGTTGTTAGACACATGCATAACTGCTTCATGACTGGTGTTTGTAACATATTTCAATACTAATTTCCCCCCACTATGTTGACTTGTGGCTCTTTCTGTTCTTCCTACAGCTAGTGCACTCTTTTTCTAGTCAGTTGGTGGAAAAAGAGTTGTGCTGTATCACTGTCAGCTTTTAGGCACCTTTGGGCATAGATTGTATTCTGCCTATTCTCTCTCTCTCTGTGTGTGTGTGTGTGTGTGTGTGTGTGTGTGCATGTGCTTACTACAATATTGCATCCATGCTCAAGCTGTGAGTCTCATGTCTATCTCTCACAAAGAGGATATAATATATCAATCTTGCTGCTAGAAGTTACAGATCATTTTATGAGTGCACATGAAAGTGTGCTTCTCCCCAGTGTGAACTGTCATTCAACGATTAGCATACAAACACATCCCGAGAGGCAGCGCTGGAAGATGACTCATTAATCAGCTAATAGCTATTCGATAAACACTGCTCATTCAGAGCTATTCTGGGACACATTGACAGCAGCAGCAGCAGAAGGATCAACAGGGAGTGAACTTTTAATTGTAAAGCCTTGAAGAGGTCTGTACTAATTGAGTCAGGATCAGTTGCTGGTTGTTAAGAAATGACAGCAATTAACACTGTTAAGATGCATGCATATTGAATGAAATGTATTTTTAGACAAATCTGATGTCAAGATTGCATGTCAACAAAGATAGGCATACTATAAAAAGTTACAGTATGCTATTATTATAATTATTATTATTATTATTATTATTGTTGTTGTTGTTGTTGTTGTTAAATATGAAATAAACGTGTTTGAGTTAGGGGACAAAAGTACACTATAACCAAGGTGGAAATCACAGTCATCATATTTGAATATTGAGTTATTATAGTTATTAATCGACACTTGAATCGACAATAACTCAAAAACAAGCAAGCCTATAAATAACCTCAGCTACAATCTAATGACAATTAGAATTAATAAAATGTGATCTATAAGAGGAAAGTTCAGGGAAAAAAATGGTTAGACTTGGCAGGAAATGTGTATGCAGATATCATATGCCTGCTCAAATACATCAAACATCACCGCATCCATATTTTAGGCATGAATAATGTCTGACTACAAGGTTACACGCAGCCAAACAGAGAGATCCAATATAATCAACAATAGGAAAAAGTTTAGTTATGATGGTGAGAGAATAGTGAATAATACTGTATACACTATACACCTGAACATCACACTCGTATGTGTTTTTGAATATCCCATTCCAGATTTAGTCCCTCCTTTGCTGTTTTAATAACCTCCACTCTTCTGGAAATGCTTTCCAGTAGAATTTGCTTGTGGGGATTTATGCTCATTCAGCCACAAGAGCATTAGTGAAATCAGGCACTGATGTTGGGCGAGAAGACCTTGGGTGTAGTCAGCATACTAATTCATCCCAAAGGTGTTCAGTGGGGCTGAGATCAGGGATCTGTGCAGGCCACTCG
Organism: Pangasianodon hypophthalmus; assembly: GCF_027358585.1. NCBI lineage: Eukaryota > Metazoa > Chordata > Actinopteri > Siluriformes > Pangasiidae > Pangasianodon > Pangasianodon hypophthalmus. The sequence goes on along the minus strand of NC_069730.1, from coordinate 12,593,963 downwards.
AGTTCTTCCACTCCAACCTTGACTAACCATATCTTCAGGGAGCTCGCTTTGTGCACAGACGCATTGTCATACTGGAACAGGTTCGGGCCTCTTAGTTCCCATGAAGGGAAATTGTAATGCTACAGCATACAAAGACATTCTAGACAATGGTGTGCTTCCAACTTTGTGGCAACAGTTTGAGGAAGAACCACATATGGGTGTGATGGTCAGGTGTCCACAAACCTTTAGCCATATTGCGTATCATGTAATCATCTTATTTATTCTTGTTGTGGAATGTGTCTTGTTACCCATTTGCTGCAAAGCTGTTTTATCTAAGGAAATAATGACAGTTTGCTAGTAAATTGCTAGTTACAGTATGTATGGTGTATAGTGTATTGCCACTAGTATGTGTATTTTTTTCACTGATTAAATTTCTGACTTCTTTTTTGTGTGTGTTTTAGCTGGAAAGCATGGTGGTGCAGTGGGTAATGTTGCTGCCTCACAGCACCAGGGTACCAGGTAATACCATAATAACAGCACATTATTTATATTCTCAGTTATCAGTGCTTGGGTTGCATCCCAAACTGCACACTACTGTAAGTAGCATGTCAGAAGAACAACACTGATGTCATTACTATTTAAGTGTAGTATTTAGTGCATAATATGCTGTTTGGAACACAGCCTTGAATTCTCACTGAAGGTGTATTGACTTGGTAGTCAAAGGCGTGAAGCATGATTAAGCTGTTCGGAAGAGACAGGTGTAGCACAACCCATGGCATGAAGTATTTATTCATACTGACTAATGTAAAAGCACAATATACACAAATAGTAAACTTTTTCCCATGCCCCTCTGCTTTATCTCCCCACTCCACATCTAGTAGCCAAAAATGGTATCACCTTATCATTCATGCAATTATTCAATCAGCCTATCGTGTGGCAGAAGAAGATGCAGGTTAAGAGCATCAGTTCAAATCACAATGGCGAAGAATCTGATCTCACTGACTTTGACCGTGGCATGGTTGTTGGTGCCAAACTACAGATTTTCATACATAACATTCTCTTGAGTTTACACAGAATGGTGCAAAAAGCAAAAATAACATGCACTGAGGGGCATTTCTGTAGGCAGAAACACCTTGTTGATAAGAGTGGCCAGAGTAGAATGGCCAGACTGGTTCAAGCTGACAGGAAGGCTATGGTAACTCAAATAACCTCTGCAGCCATGTTGAGCAGAAACCCTCTGAGAATGCATAGCAGGTCAAACACGGCGGATGGGGTACAACAGCAGAAGACCACATTGGGCTCCAGTCCTGTCAGCCAACAACAGGAATTTGAAGCTACAGTGGGCACAGGCTCACTGAAACTGGAAAGATAAAGAGGTGTGTGTATGTGTGTGTGTGTGTGTGTGTGTGTGTGTGTGTGTGTGTGTGTGTGTGTAAATGTGAAAATCGTCCCCTGTGCTGCATTGGCATCCCATCTAGGTTGTATACCTATTTCACACCCAGTGTTTTCTAGTTATAGGTTCCGGATCCACCGCCACCCTGACCATCATAAAGCAGTTACATAATAATAATAATGATAATAATAATAATAAGAAGAAGAAGAAGAAAAGTAATATCCAATGCGCTTTAATCAGTCACACCACACAAAGCTACTGTCTTAAGGCTGAGTTATTATCGGACAGAGATCCACCTGATGTTCTGGTAACAATGCTAACTTGTAGGCTAAGCAGTGATCCGTGACTTTACCATTTCTGCTGAGTGCTTCCATTTGGCGAACTTTCCACTTGAACAAATTTAACTGCAGCCCGAAGATGAGGTCATGCAGAGCAGCGAAATGTCTCAGTCCACTACAAAACAGTCACAGTAACATAATTTCATATTCCATTCTTCTTGGATACTAATACTAATACAAATACTACTACTATTACTACTACTAATAATAATAATAATAGTCAGATGGAAGTAGTCATGCAGACATTTGTACAATAGAATATTATAATCACTGTATGGCTTTGCTTTTTGTTTTTGCATCATGTTTTCTCACAGACGTTTGCCAGCCTTAAGAAAAGTAAAAGTAAAATTATGTAATGTCATGTTTTGGGCGGTACGACTGCCGGGCTGATGTAGGCGTTAGAGAACACACTATGTGATGTGACACACTAGTGAATCCAGGCTTTGGAGCCTGTGTTGTGACTGCTTGTCACGTCAGAGGAGAATGGCCAGACTTTGAATGTTTGCAAGTTTGTATGTTTTGTGTAGTGAATTGTCAGAAATTAAGTTTGGTTTCAGGTTAAATAACTTCACAAATAAGCATACTACACAAATATGTGTAGTATGTTCTGATAAAAAAAATGCTTATATGTTACAAGTAAATATTAATAAACCACAGGTAAATTTTGTCAATAATAGTGGCAAAAAGACAAACAATTGGCAGATGGCGGTGACGGCTGCAGTTGCAAGCTTTTACAGAAAGCAATGCTTTTACAGAAAATAACAGAAAAAAAACATAAGCAAGAAACAGGCAGAAGGGCAGGCAATAATATGATATGATATGATATGATAAACAAAAAATACATTTGTGATGATCGGAGCACTAAAAGCCACAGTAAGTAGCGTTGCCATGTCCCAGGTCCAGGGTTACTGTTCTATCCTGAACTCGGGTTATTGTCTGTGTGCATTTCCTCTGAGTTTTCCAGTTTCCTCTCAAAAACATGCTGGTAGGTGAACTTGCTACAGTAAATCACCATTATGTCTGAATGCGTGTGCATGGTGTCCTGCGATGGACTGGCTTCCAAGCCAAGGTGTATTCCCATCTCATGTCCAGTGCAACTGGGATAGACTCCGGATCTACTGCAACCCTGACAAGGATAAAACAGTCACTGATGAATAAATGAATGAAATAAAATCCCCCTGTGAAATTAGCACTTTGTTTGATCCACAAACAGAAGTATTTCATAAGTATTTGAGAACGTCAGCTTTACATCTTGTGACCTGTGCTCCAGATTGCTTCAAAACAGATTGTTTTGTGCAGGTTGAGAAAGAAAACAGCATAATTTTTTTCTTCTTGAATGAAGCACAGATGGATCATTGTGTTAGGGCGCAATCTGGACTTTGATGGAGTGCAGAATGACATTACAGGTCCTAAGGCTTGCTGCACTTTGATGAAAACATTAAACAGAGAAAGAAGCTTTATTTTTCTATGGGCAAAATAATTGTTAATAAATTCTTTTCGATAACTAAAGCTGTATTCCATTTAGAGACTTAAATAAACACGACATGACAAAAGACTGAAATTTAAAGGACATTTTTTTGTCCAAAAACTAATACTATGACTAAATTTAAAAAAGTGTGAAAATTCATGCAGTTTGCCTTAGTGAGAAATTAAGTTTTCAGTCCAGTCCAATCCATAATGATGAATGATGTCATTAGACTCTGGTTCATATATTCAGTATAGTGAATACCAATCGTTGTTGGTGTGTGTAGACTGATTGATTTATGTGCTATGAGGTGTGTGTATGTAGAGAACCTAATCTGTCAATGATAGGAATCCATGTAGTGGATCATTTGTTTTATTGTGTGCAGTCCAAATGGAGTGTGTGTATTGTATACAAAGGCAGTGTTATGTGTCAGATGTTGATTATGTGGAATCTATATTGTGTGATATATTGTGTGTATTCCACAGCATTTGCTACTAGGTGAGTGATAGATTGTGGTAATGTTCAGCTCTGGAAGAAGACAAATGAACACATGATACACCACTACATAATAGCAAACTTATCCCCTAAGGGCTACTGTGTGCATGTGTGTGTGCGTTTTAGACAGAGAGGGAAAGCACATACACTTAAATGAGGATTTTATTGAGTAAGGCATTTCACTTTCATGCTCCCATTTAGATTGTACCCACAGTCCTCATGTTCTTTTGCCCTCCTGCTGTTTAGATCTTCCTCATTTGCTTCACCGGTTTGTTCTCATTTTTATTCTGCTAATGGTGAACATGTGCAGTGCGATGTAAAAATTACTCTTGATAACAGCTCTATAAATTCCCCCAATGGCTATATAATATAAGCAGGAAATGTTTCAAGGGCCCATGTGATTTAGTGTTTCTTAATATATCAATGTCTCTAAATGAGGATAAGCCTCAACTAGGGGTGGGGAAGTAGGAAAAAAGTGGTATAATTATCAAGAACACATCACAGTATAATTTTCTTTTGGATTTTCTTTAACTTCCAGGACCTGTTCCCAGTTCCAGTCTTATGCTACATTCAACTTGAGGTCACAACTTGTAATTCCCAACCTCCAACCAGTAAAATCCCAAGAAAACACCCCTTCAACTTAAAAATTCCTACTCGTCAACTTGGAGTAGTCTTCTCAACTATGAGTTCCTTCTCAACTATGAGTTCCTTATCAACTGCAAATTCCTTCTCAACTGTAAGTTCCTTCTCCATTTACGGAGTGATGGCAAATCAGCATGGCTGCTCGCAGCATCAGAAGCAAATAAAGTAGCACTTTTTACCTTTAAATGAGTTACACTGATGTATTTGCTTGTTAAATCTAAAACATTGACTATACAGTACAGTTCAAGACATACTGTATCACAGTTAGCTGGCCATCTTGTTGCTAACAAAACCCAAACATGGAGGCATCCATGCTCTTTTTCTATATTGCTTGTTAAATTTGCAGAGGTAAAAATGATGCCATTCTGACCTGCGAATTACCACTGACCAGGGAAGTCAAATGCAGCACGACAGTACGTATCTCACAGGTCCAGACACACATTATTTTAAAGCTGAGACTATTTTTGGCAGGTAGCATTTAGAAAAAATATTTATACTTTTTGTATAAAATTCAAATCCAATATATTTGTATATTCTCTTCAGACAGATTTTGCATTGTTCTGCTGTTGTTCCACTTTCGACTGCTCCCGTTAGGGGTCACTATAGCGGATCATTGGTCTGCATATTTGATTTGGCACAGTTTTTATGCCGGATGCCCTTCCTACGCAACCCTCCCCAATTCTTATCCAGGCTTGGGACCGGCACTGAGAGCGCACTGCTGCATGCAACCCCAGTGGCTGGGATTGGTTCTCTGGCCAGGAATCGAACCTGAGCCACAGCAGTGAGAGCGCTGTGGCCCAACCACTAGTCCTCCAGGGACCCTTTTTTCAAACTGTTCTAATATGTTTAAGTTAAATGATAACATAAATTCTCCTGCTACACTGTGTTAATTGGTGTCAGTTGTATGCTTCCAACTTTGGGGAAGAATCACAAATTTGTGTGATAGTCAAGTGTTCACATTATTTTTGGCCATGTAGTGTATATACAGTAAATATGTTATTATTGTTGTTTAGTTTCTGTAAAGAAATGTTTATTTAACATTTATGGAAGGAGTCTCCAGAGTCAGTGCTTTGTAACAATCAGAGGAAAAGCTGTAATATTAAGTTTTCTACAATGCGAAAGGCTTTACGATGGAGGACCCTGCGCTTTACAGTTTATCTGTAACAAGCTGTATTTTTGTCTTATTAATTTCAAGAGAGGAAAAAAGAGGCTAAATGTCTGTTTAGAGCTACTATAACCTAAGTGATAACAGGAACTAATTTGTTTCATGGAACTTCCACAACATTAAATGTAACAATGAATGGATAACATGTACAACTTGATGCTCTTTAATAAAGAATAAAAAATTAATAATTGTAAAATTCTGTGTTATAAGAGCAATAAAACACTTTGGGTGGTAACACACAACACAGTTGTTTATTTCTTACTTGTCTCTTAACAGCCAGCACCTGATATTACTACAGTCCTCTATGCATTATGTGGCATCATTGCTACTGATTTCAGGAACACATCTATAAACATATTTTGTTTATCAAATATTTCACTTCTTATTTAAGAAATAACTGAATAACTGAATTGCGTTAGCTTTTTATATATGATGAAATATCAACAGTTCCGGGTATTGGACAGATTATTGGAGCCCATAATACTAAAATGCAGGGCTCCACAGCCACCATAACAGCAGCACAACCTCCAGTTTCACTGAATAAGCTCTCTTCGTGGTTGAGTAGGAGATCTTATTAGTGAAGTCAGGTGGTGTTTGTAGGGGATTGGAACAAATACCTGTGCACACTTCAATGAATAGCATGTTTCATTCCTTAGGGCATAAACAAACAACATTAGACATCAGTAAACGGTGCTCAGAGCTGTTGATGCCTCTTGATGTGGAACTAACACTCCTGCATGGAATCAATGTCCTAAATTGCTATTTTAATCCAGTTCTTTTGAAGAGATCTTTCAGCATTCAATCCATCAAAAAATGTGCAGCACGAATGACCTTTCAGGAAAAGGGCATTAGCCCTGTGGGATTCTTTCTTATAGGGCAGAAATGGAATAACAAGCCGATATGGTAAAGATCAAACCTGTCTGAACTGATTTAAAATTTTAGATTCAATCCATCGGCAGCGCCAGCTATATGACACTTATCAGACAGGGAAACTTCATTTAAGGTTCAGTCAAGGCTAGAGTGTCACGGTAACTGTAGCCTGAGATGAGACCAAGAGCAAAGTATTCTTTACATCATATACATGGTGTATATTATGGCTTTTCAACTAAACTTTCTGAATATCCAGCTAAATAAAATTCCACCATTAAATGCTTGACCATTAGTGTTTAGTTCATGGCTATAACTAAGACATATCCATAACCATTTTAAATGATTGCTTTGTTTCACAGTGGTACTTTATCTGACTCAGGTAAGACATCTGTTTTGCACTTGAAGTGGAAAATAAATGCGTACTTCTCCGTCCAATCATCTTTAAACATTCTGTTTTCATTGTGTACTTTAAAAATGCCATATCATTAGTTCACTAATTACACCAGAGATAGTTAATCTATGAAAGTCTGTGAAAACACTTCCTTTTCTTGATGAGTTGCCTTCAGCTAAATAATTTGCATAAATGCATGTGATTGGATAAACCACAACAAAGAATCTGCTACCGTAGCCGCAATGGTTTATATTTAGAAAACTTAATGAACAATGACCATGCTGTTTTTTTCCCCCCCCACACATTGATCAGTTCTGCTACAGTACTTTTCAAGTGCTTGGTTTAATTTTCTGATATATTTTGCCGGATCTGCATCTAGACCGCAGTCCGTCAGTTGATTGCTGATATACATGGCCTTTTTGTTCACAGGAAGCCAACCAGTATGAAAAAGTTAAGGACATATTCCCGAGTGAATAATTTTAAACCATTACAAATAGTATATGTTGGAAAATAAATAGTTTAACATGTTGTTATCCCAATAAACTATAAAAAGACCTACAAAAAAGGCACTGACTGCTGGTACTGTATATCTATATTATATTTTATTGAAGATAAAATTACTGCATATATACTTTAGCTGGCTAGTTAACGTTTTTGATTAACTTTGTTACAGCTTTACATGAGCGGCGTTTTAGTTATCGGAATTCCAAATGGCGTTGTCATATTTTTTAGCAATTTATTTAACAGTAGCCTGGAATTTCAACATTTTTTTGTTTATTTTTGCATAAACATTATCTAGTTTAGCAATCTGGCTAGCTTAGTACGCTGATTTTATTGCTAAAATGTACTGGTTGCCAATAATATGTTTTAATAATATGTTCTGTTTATCCTATAATATTTTGCAAATCATATTTGCTCATATTTATAAAACCAACACAAATGCATTCACTTGACAGGATTCCTATAAATCTTTAGAGTTTTGGGGCATATTTATATTTTACACACTTTTTAAGTGTGTGTGTGTGTGTCTGTGCCAATATGTGTAGGCTACCTATATCTCCCATAAGTGTGTTTGTATAATCTCATATCTTCTTGGTTCTACCTATTTGTATGACCACGTGTGTCGTGTGCATGTGTGTCTGTGAGAATGTGTGTATGCGAGACACCTTTTTTTTCCCATAGCGTGCAATGTAAACAAAGATTGATTCGACCTGCCTAGAGATGATCCGGAAGCTGAAAGGTCATGGTGTGAGGCCCGAGAGCAGGGTATGACAAATCCTTGAGGTCAGAACTTGTAAATCCACAGGGTAGCCCAAACACACATTTCCACAAAAAACATACCCTGCAGTCCGAGAGACACCATTAAAAATGAAGAATGGGTCTGGGGACAGCAGGATTGAGGCGACAGCTGCAGAAAGCTTCAGAGAGCTTTGGGTTTTTGCAATGCTCTGACCCACTTTAACAACTGCACACCAACTCAAGGCTGTAAGTTTTACAGATGAGAATTAGACTTCAAAAGTGTGTACAGATCAAAAAATTTTTTTTTCCCAGTAGTTATCACTAACAAATAAATTTTGTCATACATTTCTAAGTACAAGATACGCAAAAAAAAAAAAAAAAACGCAGCTACAGTAACACAATGCAAATAGAAGCGTATTGAATCAATATCAGACATTGATCCTTAAGAGACTATTATTACCTTTGTTTTATGAGCTGCCAATTGATGAGCTGCTAATTGAATGAAACATACTGTATACTGCTGAAGACCTGAAGAAAAAAAGCAACTGGTGTGCAAACATGATATTCAGATATATTGTATACTGAAAAAAAGCAACTGGTGTGCAAACATGATATTCAGATATATTGTATACTGAAAAAAAAAGCAACTGGTGTGCAAAGATGATAATCAAATATTATATATTTTTATATTTGGCAGGAATATTTGGCAAGTCCCCATGAAATTGCTTCTTAGCTGTGATTTGATTCTCTATGTTGACATATTTCCTTTTGAACCAGGCAGTCAGAATAACATTGTGAACTTCTTGACTAATTTACCCAACAACAACTAGCCACACCTCCTCCAAACCTAAACAGTAACCTAGTAGCTAAATATGGACAACAGAGAAGAGATTAAGGAGAGGCTTTTACCACCTCTTACTGATGAAGAAGCCCTGATGGTGTTAGAAGACAGAATTGCATTCTCGCTCAGTCTGAGGAAGCAGCATATTCCAGATTTGAAGAGTCCCATTTGGTCAAACACTTCACTGAGAAGTGACATAACCTGGACCTTGTACCAATTCCTCCATCTTCAAAATGAATAAACGCCAACCATTTTTTCTCAACCAAGTAATAGTTGGAAATGGAAACAGTGTATGGGAAGACTCACCACCAAAAACAAATATGTCATCAAAATGTTTTCCCAGAAGTGATGAACTATAAATTTAAAACAAGAATACCTGCAAAACTATTTTTTGTATTTTTTTCCGAATATGTTATTGCATATTGGTGCCGTAAAACTAAGGAAAAGGCAGAAAAAGCTCTGAAACTCCCATTTTGAATTCAAGGGCAGCTCAAATCTGGGGTGTGTGGTGTGGTGGAGGCATCATGGTAATGATAATGTAGTGCAATTTCACAGTTTTACAGGCAAATGGCATTATTTAAAACTGTAAAATGCATTCTTTCAGTCAACACAGTAGATCCAAATGATTAGATCATTTTGAAGCTTTACTCTTTCATATATTTTTGCCAAGAAAGAATCAGATTTTTTTTTTTTTTAAAAATAGTATTTTGATGACTCTGGGTGGCACCGTGGTGTATCGCATTCGCTTCACAGCTCCAGCGTCCCAGGTCTCATCCTGATCTCAGGTTACCGTCTATGTGAAGTTTTGCATGCTCTCCTGTGTGTGTATGGGTTTCTCTAGTCTCCTCTCACCTCCCAAAAACATGCCAGTAGGTGGATTGACAAATCTAAATTGCCCCTAGGTGTGAATGTGTGTGTGTGTGTGTGTGTGTGTTTGAGTGAATGGTGCCCTGTAATGGACTGCTGTCTATTTCTCCCTCATGCCCAGTGTTCCCAGGATAGACTCCGGATCCACCGTGACTCCAACCAAGATGAAAGTCACGGCTGATCTGGAGCCAATCTATCATAGAGCGCACACACACAAAAATCTTTTAACAATTTAGAATAGCCAATCCACTTTCTGGGTTTTTGGGAGGTAGGAAGAAACCGGAGAGCCTGGAGGAGACCTAGAGGGACTGGGTGAGAACATACAAAATTCCACACAAACAGCTCAGATCCTGAATCTATAAGGCTCTAAATCGACCTGCTGTGCCACTTTGTTTAATCCTTTTGTTGGAGAACGGACAAACATGGGATGCTAACTCCTGTATTTAAATCAATTAAACCTTTGAGACAGAAATAGAGTATTTTGCAGACATTTAAATGATATAAATTTTGAAAGCTCCTCGAAATATTTGGACTTCTCAGTAGCGTGCAGGTGAGTATGACTGAGTTGAGGCTCAAAAAAGGAAACAGTGTGTGATAAGTGTGTTTACCTCCAAATCCTGACAGCTATATATTCTGATACAGTAACTGTGTCTGGATACTAGTTGGACAAGCTCTGTTTAAAAAAAATCTCTCACTTTATTTAAAGAGAAAGACTTATTGCACTTAGTTCACTTCATTCGAAATACTCCTTATCAGTTACAAGGCGCTCAGTAGTCTTTTTTTCTGCATAGCAGGGTGAATTTCTTCATTCAAACCCTCCTACTTGCACTCTCATCTCCTCTGACACCAGCCTGCCCACCATCCTTCATACCTAGCTGTCCTCCACGCGTGGCAGATTTTTCTTCACTGTAGCTCCAAAACGTAGAAATTCGCTCACCCAAGACAGCACCTGCAACAACCCCACATTTTTCACAGCTCAGGTCAAAAAAAAAAAAAAAAAAACCCTCTTCACATAATGCTACAGCGATTTCACCCCAACCTGTCTCTCATAGCCTTCGCTGTCGGAATAAATCGAATGCTGTGCGTTGTTTCATCCACTTTTCATCAAACAGATGTTATTCTGTCTGAGCAACCTGGATATACTGTGTGTATTCATAGTTCTTTGGTGTAAGAAAAGTGCCAAAAACAGGCATAATAATTATAATAATAATAAGAAGAAGAAGAAGAAGAAGAAGAATATACTTATACTTACACTTATACTTATTATTATTATTATTATTATTAATATTATAGCATGATTTTAAATGATCTCCAGTAAAACAAGACTACAGGAGTACAAATGCTTGTTACCATCTCATTATTGATCTGAATAAATGCAGATAGCTCACAGTGCGGTTGTAAATAGCTTTTTTATAGAAGTGCAGTGCTGCTACACAATTACAGTAAATTAATGTAAGGCTTTTGTAATTAGCTAATGGTCTAAGGGTGCAGTTAATGCGTTCCTGTTATTCATATGCCCATTTCATCAAAATGGTATGAGTCAAACACTAGAGAAATACAGAACAGAAGGCATTCTACTCTGATGAATCACAGCACTTCCTAATTGCATTCGCACGCTTGCAATTATAAATTTCAATCATAGTCTCAATCATAATCACAATCCACAATGTGCATTTATAATTTCTTTCACACTGACGCAGCCCTGAAATCCACTACTGGCACCAGCAGCATTCATTAAAATGTCCAACCTATGTGCTATTTCATCAGGATTTATGATTTCTATATGTATTTTTGGCAAAAAATGCAAACTTCAAGCATACCCGTGTAGATCTGATTGTTGGTGTAGAGGTGTACAGCGCTGTAGGGAATAGTGACATGAATATTATTGTGTATATAGGCTAAACCCTGTATTCCCATGGACTCCTATTAGCAAAACTCAATACTATAGTTATAAATATTTAGATTAGTTCAAATTATTATGTTAACACAACGTTATCAACATGATCTCACCATTTAGCCTTTGGAATCTCGGGTGGTGCAGCAGGTAACATTGCAGCCTCACAACTCCAAGGTCGCTGAGTTGATCCTGAGCTTGGATTACTGTCTGGATTGGCGAATAGATATGAACGAGTGAATGTGTGTACATCTGTGATGGACTAGTGTCCCATCCAAGGTGTATTCCCAATTTACATCACCCAGGATAGGCTCTGGATCCGCCACAGCCCTGACCAGACTAAAGCAGTTACTGAAGAAAATAATCTCCATTCTCTGTTTTATAGGCCATTCCAACACTTTACAAAGTGATGTTTCTTACATGAGTCGTTTGCGGGGAACTTTCCTGAAGAGCAGTTCTTTCAGGAACTTTCACATTCCTTCTCAAAATGATATGCTCTTTAAAAAAAAAAAAAAAAGGTTCTTCAGATTATAAAAGGTTCCTAGCTTCATAGAAGGATCTTACCTGGAAACTCTGAAGTCTATAAGGGAAACCCTCTGTTGTAAGATTCTACATAGAACCTTTAAGGGTTCCCCTAGTGGGAAGACAGAAATGTCGAACTTTCTGGACTTAATCTTTTTCCTCAAAAAGAAAAAGGAAAAAATACAGGGAAACTATGTAATTGAGAGTAATGAACTACTAGATATTGGAAAAAAAAAAGTAATTGCAATATCCAAATCTATCTGTACATGAATCATCATCATTTTATCATTGATTTGAAATCAATTGAGTACAACTCACCAAACAAAATCACTTCAACTATAAGGTTCTAGCTGCCATGACAAGTGACAAGTGGGTTCTGATTGAGAAATCTGTTTCTGCTAAATCCAAGAGAATGAAAATGCACAATATACAATATACAAACTGAAATGTTCCATGTGCTTATGCAATTAAAAACCCTTTTCCCAATACTCTGTTTACTCTACACTATTATCTACATAGATTGTACTATGCTATGAGAAAAAAAAAAAAGTTAGAAGTCACACTGAGGTAATCCTGTAGATGTCTGGTCCTCAGATTGACTCAGATTGTGTAGAGGAGAGATTGGAGCACTATAATCATGACATTTTTTGATTTGCTGGACTGGTAGGTTTGGTTATTAATGGTGTGGCTGACATTAGCAAATAGACAAGTGCCAGTAGGCTAGCTCACATTTGTCAGTAGATAAGAGTGGGATTTATGTAACCAAGTTGTGGTTTGCTTAACCGTATTATCATCAATTTATAGCCAATAGCCAAACCTATCAATATTAGCTACAAATATTAGCTAATTTAGCTATCGTAGCACTGAGGTTCTGTGTGTAAAAAAATAAATAAATACATATCTGGCTATTGTGCAGGGAGAACTGGTCACGATATTGTCTTGGAGGACTATAAAAATCTACTACCTCTCCATAGCTTGGTGTTAATATTATAAAAACATTATGGTTGAGTCTTATAGCAAAGGATTTCATCACAAGGGTAAAACTACTACACATACACACAGGAACACAAGGTTTGAAAGACAGGTAGGCAACATGCCAAGTCTTGTCTAAGTAGCAAGCTTAGCCATGACAATAAACAGCTTTTTCATTCAAACACACCAAAACTCATGTTCCTGTCATTTGTCTCTTTGTGTACTTCGATTGGATGATGTGTGCTTAGTCTGTCTACGTCTAGTTTCTCCAAATACTTGTTCGTGTATTGGATTCCAAATGTGCTATCTCAGTAACTACTGCCAATGTGTTATGGATGTGTCAGTGAAGCGTGCTTAAATCAATCTAGGGGGAGTTTCTCCGAGTGTAATCATTCAAAATGTCAGTCTTCCATAAGCTGTAGGGATATACAGTTTGGGCTAGAAGGAATTCAGCCCAAGACTCTACTCATTACTATTCTAGTGCTGTTGTTATTTGTTCCACAAAAGTAAAAAAAATCTCCTTTAAGCCATTTATTAACAGCAAAAAGACAAAACACTGTGGAAAAAATGTTTATGTATTCTTTAAAAGAGAGAGTTTGGTCTGGGTTTTGCTTTGCTAGCCCATTTATTACAGCTGGGTCTGCTAACCTCATACTGAACACTCCTCAAATCAGTTACTTTTTTAAACAAAAGGTCTAAAAAATAGTCTAATGCAAAATTTGAATTTAACACCATGTT